>NC_135649.1:32121212-32424242 GCF_053574225.1 Canis aureus | reverse complement strand
CAGTAATGGGAACCCTAATGACCCTGACCACGTACACCTACATTTCCTGTGCTCAGGCAGGGCCAGGCCCTACTGTGCCAGAGCAGTAGGGGTTCAAAGAGTACAACACCTGGTCCCAGGTGTCACCCAAACAGAGTTTAGTGCAGTTCTGTGGAAAAGGGGGGCGGGGTGTGGAGCGTATCCTTACCGACCGATCCACATGGGGACTCATTCAGCAAACCTTTGTTGAGTGCCTGCTGTGCACAAGGCCCTGTGCCAAGTATTAAGGGGAGGAGAAGAGGATACAGAGATGGATTAAGTGCGGTTCTTGTCCTAAAGACTTTGCCCTCTACCGGCGAAGCCCGCTCTATGTGTATATATATATATAGCTAATTAGCTACCTGTAACATGAGAGGGCAGCCCAGGTGGCTCAGCGGTTTAGCGCCACCTTCAGCCCAGGGTATGATCCTGGAGACCCAGGATCGAGTCCCAGGTTGGGCTCCCTGCATGGAGCCTGCTTCTCCCTCTGCCTGTGTCTGTGTCTTTCATGAATAAATAAATACAATCTTTAAAAAAAATAACTATAACATGAGACCAAAGTCCTTTACTGATCTGACATCTGCTGAATACATATTCTGGGCAGGGCATAGCAGAGAACAAGAGAGAAAAGGTCGTACCCCCAAGGAGTAAAGGAGGAAGGAGACAATTACGATCTAGTGTGACAAGGGGGTTGATAGGGGTCTGGAGACACAGCCTTGGGAGCAGAGGACATGAGTGCCTGATCAGTGCTTGGGGAATCTGGGTAAGCTTCCACTTGGCATGGCTGCAATGCGAACGGCGCCCCCTGGAGTTGCACACCGTTTGTGGCAGCCCAGGCTGAGCAACACGTAAGAGTGAGCCAGGGGTACTGGCAGGTGTGGCAAACTGACAGAGGCTCACAATGGCTAGAGCGCAAGTGCCAATCAGTGTCTGTGGGTGGAGGGAGTGTGTCAAGCAGGCTCCACGCTGAGTGCAGAGCCCGATGGGGGGCTTGATCCCAGGATCCTGAGATCACGACCTGAATCAAAATCAAGAGTCGGATGCTCAACTGACTGAGCCATCCAGGTGCCCCAGAAACTTGTCATTTTGTGGCTATCAGTATAAGGATTGGATCAGACAAGAATTATCAATGAATGCTAAAACCGGTGGAGATTTTATTTTTATTTTATATTTAGAGAGGCAGGGGTAGGGGCAGAGGGAGAGAGAGAGAGAGAGAGAGAGAGAGAGAGAGAGAATCTTAAGCAGGTTCTACACACCCAGCCTGGAGCCCCGCAAGGCCTGGATCTCACCACTCTGAGACCATGCCTGGAGCTGAAATCAAGAGTCCCATGGTTAGCTGACTGAGCCCCCCAGGCGCCCCCCAGTGGGGATTTTAATGAAAAGCAGGATATTTGATGGTCTTAAAGTGTCTCCCCACAGACTGTTTATTATATGTAAGGGGGGGAGTAGCTACAGGGTAGAGAACTTGGACATTACCTTGGATTGGTGATCAAAATTATCATCACCAATGAGAGAGAGATATACACTGAGTGCCCCCAGATCGGACCCCATATTACCGACACGGTGTGCCAACAGAAGCAGATCCCCAATCTAATCATGAGGAAGCACCAGGCAAACACAGCATGATGAGCGGTCTGCTGAAAAATGTTGGCAGGAAAGAAAAACGCCAATATGTATGTTGGCAGGAGGGGAAAGTGATTTGTCCAAACCCAGCAAGGTCATAAAAGACCCAAAGATGCTATGGGGTGTTCCAGATTAATTCAGGCTAAATAGAAAGAACAACTCCATGGGATATCTGACTCTAGAGTAGCTTCTATACTGGAAGGGAAGAAATATTCTAAAGGACATGAGTGTGTCACCTGACAAAACTGCAATATGGACAGTAGATTAAAGTATTGTCATACTAGGGGCACCTAGTTAAGCGTCTGACTCTTGATTTCAGCTCAGATCATGATCTCAGGGTCCTGAGATCAAGCCCCACGTTGTCGGGCTCCACACTCAGTGGGGAGTCTGCTTGAGATTCTCTCCCTCTCCCTCTGCCTCTGGCCCTCCCTTCTGTGCGTTCTCTCTCTCTCCCTCTCTTAAAACAAAAAAGTATCATAACACTGTTCCATGTATGAAACTGAAAGCCCTGCTATGGCTATGGAAGAGGGTATCTCTCTGCTTAGGAAATTCACTGAAGTATAAGAGTAAAGGATCATGATGTATACAACCTACCCTCACAGGACTCAGAAAAAAAAATGTGTACATGCGTGTATAAAATGGATATACAGATATGTATATATAATGTGTGTATATATAATGGATATACATAACGTGTGCATGCATGCGTGTGGAGGAAGAACCCAAATGGTAAAGGCAATAGAATAAAATGTTAATAGGCTTCTCTGGGTAAAGGCTATGCAAGTGTTCCTTGTGCTATTTTTATTTTTCCAATATTTCCTAAATTGGAAATTCTTTGCAAATAGAAAGTTAAAAAATGATAACCGGCTGTCAGGTACAAAGGAATGGGGGTTGGAGGAGCAGTGAGGGATGAAAACAGCAGCCAGCCCTTTGTTTTCTCAGCTTTAGGGAGCTATAAGTCACAGATAACATTGTGTAAGTTTAGGATGTACATGATGGTTCGCTACACTTCTCTATTGCAAAATGATGACCACTACAGTGTTGCTAATACTTCCATTGCGTCACATACCATTTCAATTTGGGCCGAGAACATTTAAGATCTACTCTCCTAGCAACTTTCAAGTATATAATACAGTCTGATTAACTATAATCGCCATTTTGTGCATTAGATCTCTAGAATTTACTCATCAGTGCAAGTTTGTACCCTCTGACCGACATCTCCTCATTTAACAGCAGCCAGATCTTGAAGAGACTTGCAAATTATGATTGGAATCTGGACTTTAATCCTGAGGACAATGAGGTATACACGGCACGTATATACGTAGAAAAACAGACCTTGCACCACCATGCTGACGCATGTTTTGTTTTGTAATTTGTAGCTTTGGGTAGTTTACAGGTTTGGAACCCTGGTCACCTTCAGGGCATTACAGGGCTGCAGGGCTGAGAGAGGTAAAAAGTGCCTTCCCAACAAATGCAGGGAGAGGGGGTGGCCTCGGAGGACGAACAACCACAGAGGAAAGACCGGCCGGTTGGGCTGCCGGCTGAGCAAGGAAGGGAGAGGCATCGGGGTGATCTTCTGAGCCCCTGTTATGTTTGGGGGGCACTTCACCCTGGAGGGACAAAGATGAATGGGGCACGGGCTCCTCTTTCCAGAAAGTCCGGTGGCGTCGCCGTCCTGGAGGACTGGTGGCGTGGAGTCTCCGATCTGTCAGGGGCAGCCGCCGAGGGCTCGGGCTTGCAGAACTGTGCGGGGACTGGCAGGGCTGTGGTGCTAGGGGCCTGTCCCTCCGGATGGCCTACAGGGCCTGCGGGATGCGGCTGGGAAGAGAGACTTGCATTTTGTGAAAAGTTACCACGAAAGGCGAAAAGCCGCCTTCAGACTCCCAGGAGGCTTGGGACCCACCCACCCAGAGCAGAAATGGGGCGCTCGGGCACCTCTTCCGGTCAGAGGTGTCAGAGGAGAGAATGGGAGCTACTTCGACGGCCCCACCCCCAATTTCCTCTCCCGGGTTTCTGCCTCCTTTCTGGAAGGAAGCCCAGACCACATCCTGGGAGATCCTAGCGCTCTCACCCTGGGAAGTCTCAGATGGCTCCACCCTGGAGAGACTACTGGGAGGGAGGTTTCCACCCAGTCCTCAGCCAGGGCAATGCCGTCCTCTGGGCACACTTTCTTCTAGGTAGCCCCCTCAGGACCCAGCCCAGCCCCTTTCTGGAAGCCACATCTCTCGAGTCCGAGGAATCCCCTCTGGCCCTGCACACATGCTGCGCACAACCCTACTCTGGGCCTTCCACTGACTTCCTCTCTGGTGTCAAAACTTACTTTTCACTTCACATTCCTTCCTTGCCGCCCAGGAAAATTCGATACCAGTAGGATAAATCAGGGAAGCTGGGTTCTGCCCATATGATTGAGAGTGAGCCAGCTCATATGTCAGCCCATGGCCCCAGAAATTACTGAAATAGGGAGAACTTTAGACACCTACGCTTGAACAGAAAGATGCATTTGGGCAAGTGGGCTTTCTCCTCACTGTTTTGGGCACATCGTTGGGGACTAGTTTATGGACAGGGCTGAGGACAGTGTGCGGGGTGGAGTAGGGATGCTGGGAGGACTGGAGGCAAGAAAGCACATGGAGAGGCTGTTACCGCGCTTTGAGAGGTTGGTGAGCTGACCTAAAGTCTTGACCGGGTGTGCGGGGCTACCTTGATGATGCACGAATGTGCAGGATAGAACGGGCTTGTCCTGGTGGCCAAAGGAAGTATAGGGATGTGGGGTGTAGGAGTGGCCAAGTTTCCTGATTGGCCAAGTAGATGAACAGCAGTGCAATTTCTTGAGAAAGGGATCGTGGGACAGGACCGACTGTGGGCTTGAGGAGGGAGGAGAGGATGATAAGTGTAGGGTATGTGAAATTGCAGTTGCCTATGGGACGTCCAAGTGACACTTGGATTGGGGGCTCTGGAGCACAGGAGCCAAATCTGGTCTGGAAACAAAGTTTTAATATTTTCACACACACACACACACACACACACGGACCACGGACACCAAAACTTCCAAGCTGGTATACTCAGAGGGTCATTCAGCCCAGTATTTGTTGACAGAAGCGGTGGATGTGCTCTCTGGAGACGGGCACAGACAGTCCATGCATGGGGTTTTACGATGCCTCCTTAACTGGAATCCAGCATTATTATAAGGACAGCAGTAACAGCGGGCCCAGAGACATCCCACTACCGGAACTCCAGGGCCATGCCTCTCTGTGGACTTCCTAGTAGGCCACCCCCCACCCCGAACCCCTATGAATGGTGTTGTCCAAAGGCGTTTGCCAGAAGATGTGTGGATGCTGGCATGCATGTTGGATGGGGCGTGGGCGCTTGGCAGGGAGTGGAACGCTTGTAAATCTGTCCCCTTGGATCTCCCCACCCTTTCAGAGTGTATTGAACTCTGTGTCTGGGTCCTCGCCCTGGTCACTTCCCATCCTGTGTAATATAGAGAGTGGAGCCCCGGCCTCTCGGCTGCACAGGATGTTCTCAGGCTGCTGCCAAGAGAGGTGGCTCCCGGTCAGCACTTGGGCCAGCAGCCTCGGGCAAGCACGGGGTGGGGCGGCGCCCGTGGGGGTGGGAGTAAAGGTGACTTTTCTCTCAGGTTGGAAGGAACGCAACTGGCATCCAAACTTCCTGGTTACAAAGTCTAGCTGGTAAAACCCCTAGTGCGCGAAGGGGTGGGGAGGGGGAGTTTGCTCTCCCCGCAAGTGTTAGCAAAAATAAAGGACACTCCTTATGCAAGATTCCAAAAATGAGCGCTTCCACACAGGGCTCCACACTGTGCTTCTTCTGTGTGACCAGGAAGAAATCTTGAATGTCCGCCAGGCTTGCGCTCATTGATTCATTCAGTCACTGAGGGCTGGTCTTTGTACTGAGTGCAGGGCGGGGTGGGGCTGGGGACTGTGCCCTTGGAGAGCTGCCAGCCTAGGTGCAAATACAGAACACTCATTCATGCAGTGGCATCAGAGCAGAACATCCCAGCATGGCCCAGCTGTATCAGAGCAGTTGGACCTGCTAAGTTGCCTGGGGGTGACCTGGAGAGCAGAGACAAGTGCACGTGGCCTGGAAAGAAACAGGGTTCATCTGTGGCCTGCACACAGAGGATGACGCAGGATGCCGGGCAGACTTTTCCACCAGAGAGAGTCATATTCCAAGACACACCAAGCCAGTCAGCAAGAGGCCCAACCAAAGATCCAAAGTCACTGCCACCCTCTGCTGCTGAAAAGGAAATGGGCTCAAAATGTAGACTCCAAGAGGAAACACCGGACCACCCTCAGGAGTGACTTCCAGGGCTCTGGCTAACATCCTAGAGGCAGGAGGGCAGGGTTTGGCCCCCCTTCCCCAACCTACAGTCTCCAGGGTCACCCGCCCTTCTGCAAAGTCTTCAATAAGAAATTATAGCCCAGGAGTAGAACCAAGTGAACAGAGGGCTGAGCCTGAGCTCTCTCCTCCCTCAATCCTTCATCCTTCTTTCCCCTTTAGTCTTGAGTCCTTGCCAGATGTGCCTTCCAGAGTCACTGTGAGTGTCCCTGGCTCTCTTCCACCTCTGCTCTTTTTTTTTTTTTTGGCAGAAAGAGGCCACTCATCCATGGAAAAGCCTCTAGTGTCACTCTGTCCCCAGTGCCCTCATTCAAGGTGGCAACTAGGGTTAGCTCTGGAAATCAGGAGCTCCCCATCCACGGCAGTGGGCTGGGAGGTCCTAAATTAATGGCAGGAGTAGGAGTGGGGATGAGAGTCATTCAGGACCTGGACATATAGGCAGGCACAGGGGTGTGCTGGAGCTGGCTCCTTCTAGCAGGTGAGAGCCAAAGGATACATTGTCACAAATGTGAGCTGGTTATAGTTATAATGAAATAAGTTCTATTAAAAATTAGGTAAGAAATACCCTCAGACTCCTCACTTCCTACTCATTTTACTATACCTTTACTCTGATCTGTGCCCTTAAGGTTATTATCTCGAGCATCTATGTGGTTGAAACACTGTATGGTAGTGGGCAGTCGCACATACTCTCTCAATGTAGTGACTTGCTGGTGACTTGCAATTGGCCATGGGCTGAGTGCTCATGACTCAGAGATCAGTAAATACTCTTAATCAGGCTTCAATTTATTTATTTTTGTTGATTTTCTAGACCTAAGAAAGCGAATGGGATTAAACTCAACTGTGAGCCATGTCAGTGGCTGTCACATTGTGAATAATACCAAATAATGAGGAAATGATCTTCCAGCATCTGAAAATCATTATCCTACTCATGAAAGAAGTCATTCACATCACTGATGAATTAATGAAGTTCCAACATATGTTTTTGTTGTTTCACACATAAATGAAAAGATCAACCAACATTTATGTCAGAAATACATTTGTTCAGCAATGGCAACCACAAGTTGGTTACAGATACAAGGGTCTGGCAAAAATCAACGAAAGCATTCTGTGAGAATCAGTTAGCTTAATTTAATAATTAATATTAAAATTATTAATACCAGGATCCCTGGGTGGCTCAGTGGTTTGGCGCCTGCCTTCGGCCTGGGGCATGATCCTGGAGACCTGGAATCGAGTCCTGCATCGGGCTCCCCACGTGGAACCTGGTTCTCCCTCTGCCTGTGTCTCTGCCTCTCTCTGTGTGTCTGTCATGAATGAATAAATAAAATCTTTAAAAAATAAATAAATAAATAAATTTAAATTAAATTATTAATACCAACAATGTCATTAAAAACAATTTGTTGAATAAATTAACAAAATTTATCAATAATTAATACCTTATTAATGATATTGTGTTTTATTGTTACATGTAATTTGTGTAGTGTACATATTTTAGATCAGTAAAATTTAGAATTAACCTATGTACATATATACATGTGTACAGTTCCCCCCAGAGAGCTGATTGTTAAATATTTACCAAGACTCCACCGGTTAAGCCCAAGGTTCAGAACTACTATGTGTTTTTCTAAAAAGCCAACAAATAAAAACCTTTTTTGGCTCTCACGAGGCTATGAAGTCTATGAAGGTAGGTAGGGACTTTGCCCTTCTCTCATAGTGATATCCTGGGCACCTGCTCAGCGCCTGGCTTGTAGAAAGTGCTCAGTCAATTGTTCTTGGAAAAAAAAAGAATGGTTCTGGGGCACCTGGCTGGCTAGGTCGGTAGAGCATGTGACTCTTGATCTTGGGGCTGTGAGTTGGAGCCCCACACTGTGTGGAGGTTACTTAAAAAGATCCTTTTTTAAAAAAAATATTTCATTATTTGACAGAGAGAGAGCAAGCACAAGAAAGAGGAAGTGGCAGGCAGAGGGAGAGGGAGAAGCAGGCTCCCCACTGAGGAGGGAGCCTGATGTGGGGCTCAATCCCAGGATCCTGGGATCATGACCTGAGCTGAAGGCACACACTTCACCGACTGAGCCACCCAGGTGCCCCCCCTCAAAATCTTTTTAAAAAAAATGAATGGTTCTTCTATACCAACTCACTTTGATCTAACTTCCTCACAGTGTTACCCAGAGATGGCCCAGACTGGAAACCGAGGCCTATAGGCCTTAGCCTAGAAATTCCCCTCTCCACAGGTTCCTTGCTTTGCCCTCAGTCCAGCCCTGAAAGGACTCCGGCTCTCGCATGCCACGTTGGCACCTGACAGGAAGGTCCACTGCTTTGCTTCCTGGGCACTGGCTCTGCAGAGGTTAGCCTAAGCGAGTTTGGTGCTTCCACCACCTGACAAGCCCCTTTGGTCTAGATGCCAGCTGTGCTGGTATGGACAGAATGAAAGGACATTAGGGTGGGGAGGGAGGGTAGAGGTGATGAGGGAAGTCCAAAAAAGTATATCCCAGATGGGAAGCCATTTGGCTTGGGGGAAAAAAATAGACCAGTCTTTCATCTAGACACCTATGGAAATTTCTAGTTCTACCTATCACTTCATGCCTGTGAGAACTTTGACAAGTCACTTTACCTCTCTGATCCTTAGTTGGCTAATGTAGAAAATGATCTCGAGGGGCTTCTCTAGACATCCTTCACCAGCTTTGCTGGCACTGGGGGCTGCTGCTGGTACATACACCTGCAATCTAGCAGGGATTCTGATACGCCAGAAGATGGTATCGCTTGATGCTTGAGAGAGGTGTGTTTTGTTTTTGTTTTTGTTTTAAAGGTTTTATTTATTTGAGAGAGAGAGCGAGCATGCACAAGCAGGGAGGAAGGGCAAAGGGAGAGGGGAAGCAGACTTCCTGCTGGGCAGGGAGCCGGATGCGGGGCTCTGGATCCCAGGGCCCTGAGATCATGACTGGAGCCAAAGGCAGACGCTTAACCGACTGAGCCACCCAGGAGCCCCAGGAGAGGTGTGTTTTTAAGAAAATAATTTCTCTGTAGGAGGAAGCAAATATGTGCGGAAAACATTCCAGTTGGTGAGGCAGACTGAAAAAAAAAAAAAAAAAGCACTGTAACATCCGAAAAGCTTGGATAAATTCAAGGCTGACAGTTTACTAAAGGACTCAAGGGTGGTTGGGCCTAGGCATCCCATGACGCCCAGGCCCGAGTCGGAGGAATCGGGGCCTCCCCACAGTGCAGCATATTCATACTCTGGTGTTCTCATGTCCTTCAACGGCCCTGGGTCAAGTGCCTGCTGCCGCATAGGCATGCCCACACCTTCTCCCCACATCCTGAAGCCACCGCCCACAGGCAGGCAAGGTGATCTGCAAAATGAAGCCCAGTGGCTTCTGACAAGACAGGAAGCTTCCTCCTGGCCCCGCCCCCGTCTCGCTACTTCCTGTCCCCAACTGCAGTGTGGGCTCAAGCCCCTGTGAGTGTAAGTCCTAGGCCCCTCGCTCGGCCCCTATCTCATGATGCTGTGGGAAGGGTAAGGCTGGCACTTTTCAACCCGGCCACCACACGGCAGATATGAGTGGAGCCTTCCCCAGGGGTGTTTGCCTCCTGCTTCTCTTCTGTTCGGAATGTCTCCGACTGCCTGCTATTTTGAGTCCAGATTCATGGCCTGACTTGCAAGCAGAAGTTACCATGATTCCACATTCGCTCTGTGCCAGGCATCGAATCCAAGCATCCTCGTACCCCATGAACCCAGTAGCTAGTCTAGGTTAGGCTCTCCGCTATTTGTCAAATGAATGAGTGAAGAAGTAACCCTGAAAGGCAAGTGTTTTTATTCCTGTTCTACCAATTAGGAGAGTGAGGCATAGGGAAGTTAAATAACTTGTCCAAGGTCATGGCTGAAAAAGAGGAAGAGTCAGGATTCAAACCCGGGTCCTTCTGATTCTGAATCCTGGAGCTGTTTTGTATATATACATATATGGTTCTTCAAGGCTCTCCCATGTTCAGCCTCGCTCCCCAGAACCCCAGGAGGGCTCTGCCCTAGGAGACACAGCCCTGCGATATTTTTGGTTCCAGTTATTTCCGTGGAGGCAGCTGCAGCCCTTCAGGCAGGGGCACATTTGCCAGCTGCTCCATCTACAGGCACTGCCCAATGTAGATCCAGAATGGCCTGTCAGATCCAGAGAACTGGCCGGATAATAAGGTGCTGCCCCTGGCAAATTCCCCAGCCTTCCCGGGATAAGTCCCAACCCCTGGTACATCAGGCCAGCAGGCACTTCCTGGAAGTTTCTGGTGGTAGGATTTCCTTTCAGGCAGCTGCCAGGAGGATGGCTCCACCTTCTATTATGAGGGCCGCCTCCAGGTACCCCACTCTGCTGCTATGGAACCTACTGACCCCTTGTGGGCAGAGCATAAATGCACTGTGGCCAGACAGCCTCGGAGGGCTCAGCCCCTCAGCCGGGTTGCCTTTCCGGAAGCTGAGCTCCCTTGTTTTCCTGTTCTTTGGAAGCCGGTTACCCTTACCAGGTTTGATCTGTCTCTGACAGTGCTGGAGCAGGTAGGTCTCTTGACCTCACTGCGCCTTGGTTTCTTTCCCTGTAAAATGGAAATAAAGAAAAAGACCTCCACCGTATTTTAAGACATGAGAAAAAGCTTTGACTGGGGGAAATGTATGGGGAAATCCAAGATGCCAAGGCCCCAAGTGGACACTCAAGAAATTCTTGGTGCCTGACCAGAATTATTAGAGATCATTCAATAATATTAATCAACCTTTTTCATGTCACAGCACACACAGAAAATATTTGGCTAGCACACTGGGATAGAAAGGAAGAGGCTTCTGTGGACCAGAGCTGCCGCAGGCTCGGCCCAGCTCTCCCAAAGCCAAGGGCACGGACGACGCTGCTCTCCGGGAATCCTTGCACGGCACCTGAGGTGTCAGCGCTGCTGTGTAGAAAAGCGGCGGCGGAAGCGGTGGTGAGCCTTGCTGACGTTCTCTTTCCCCTCTTTCCTGTCTGCCAGCCAGCAGAGGGCTGGGGTGGGAGGCCTTGCTTTCAGAGACACGGGTGGGAGTGGTCGCTGAGCAACAGGCGAGGGTCTTCTCTGCCTGGCTTTGGCCACAGGCAGTGCTCTGGACGCTCTGGCTGGCTTCCGCTCCTTTCCTAAAGCGGGAAGGTGAGGCGATCACAGCCACCCACAGACCTCTGGGCAAAAGCAGCTTGCATGTCGGGATGATCTGGGTCTATCAGATGCCCAAGACGGGACATCTAGCGGAGCAAAATCGTGAGATCGGGGCATCTGCCTTCCGTGTCGCCCCAAGCTTCTTGGGAGTTCTCTTTTCTTCTCCTGCTACCCCCTCACACCTCATTGACTCATTCATCCTCAAAGCCCTTAATAAGTGGCAACCACTTGCCAAACGCCGTGCCAGATACTGGGATTATGGGATGGAACTGTTGGCTTCAAGGACCTCAGTCCGGTAGAAATAAAGACCTGGAAGGAGAGGCAGTGAAGAAGGTGCCGTAAGTCCAATGGATGTCTGTAAAGAGGTGGGGAAAGCCAGGGGCGGGAGAGAGCCTCGGAGTGCCTGGAAAGTTTGCAAGGACTCTTGCAGAATAAATGGGGGGGGGGGGGGGGGGCGTGGGGTGGGGAAGGGAGCAATTAGGCAGCTTTCCCGGGGGAAGAACATGTACAAAGGAGGCATTGAGACAGGAGAATGAAGCATGTTCAAAGCACTTCAAGTAGTTCCAGTTGTGCGAGAATAGAAAGGACTAGATGGGGTGGGGTGGGGAATTGGTAGTGAGGAAGCCAGGCAGGCAGTAGCCAGATCAGAGAGGTGCCAATTACAGGAGTTTTTACTTTACGCTAAAGGCAACGGGGCCACAGAAGCATTTTGAACAGGGGAGCATCATGATTCAAATTACTTTGGAGAAACACCGGTCCAGCAGCTGAGGGAAAGGCAGGTGTCAAGGCCGAGAGAATGCTGAGGAGGCTGTCACCATCATTTGGGTTATACAGGTCCAAAGCTCGAACTAGGACATTGTCAGTAAGGGCATGAAGGAAGGATTCTAGAACCTTTGAAGAGGCGGAATCAACAGAACGTGATCGTTGTGCAGAAGTAGGTGACGGGGAGAGGGGTCATGCCGAGAATAGTGCCAGTACTGGTCTCGAGTATGAGGTGGTCCCACTCGCAGGGAGGACCTGGGCAGGGCAGGGGTGAAGACAAGAGCCATGGTGGATAGGCTGGCTTTGAGGTACTTGTGCGACATCGGGGGTGGGGGGTGGGGGGGGATGTTTAATAGCCACCTGGATATGACAGTGTTATCACGTAGCAGCAGAGGTCTGGGCTGGAGATAGGCATTTGGACACCTTCAACATATGGGGGTAGTTGAAGCCATGGTCATGAACGAGATCCAGAATAAGAAAAGAAGAGGGCTAAGGGTGGAGCTCTGGACATCACAGCATTTTAGGAACGTAAAGCAAGTGGGAGGGAGCCACGTGTCCTGGAAATGAAGATCGGAGAGAGTGGCCGTCAGAGCCAGATGCCCCAGGGAGGTCAAATAAGATAGGGCAGAAGCCAGACTGCAGTGGGACGGTTCCAGAAGCTTAGACCGCCAAGCGGAAGAAACAACAGAGGCTAGAAGGGGGCCCTGTGTCAAAGAAGGTTTTTGTTGAAGATAATTGTTCACATTTCCATGCCAATCGGAGGAGATGGAGGGGTGGGGAGGTTGAAGCTTCAGGAAAGAGAGCAGATGTGAGTGGTGGAGCAAGGCCCAGGGGAAGGGGAAGGGGACTGAACCTGAGCATGCTGGGGAGGTGGGCCTCAGCCTTAGGCAGGAGGGAGGGGGTTGGGGGCAGGAGACGGGGGTGTGGCAGGTCGGCTTTGCTGGGAAACCAGTTCTTTTTTTAAGATTTTATTTATTCATTTGAGAGAGAGGGAGAGGACAAGCAGGGAAAGGGGCAGAGGGAGAAGGAGAAGCAGGCTCCCCAATGAGCAGGGAGCCTGACACGGGGCTCGATTCCAGGACCCCGAGAGATCATGACCTGAGCCAAAGGCAGACGCTTCACCAACTGAGCAACCCAGGCATCCCAAGAAGCCAATTCTGAGATAAAGATCAGCAGGTTTATTAGGGAGTGCTCTTGGGAGCACTACCACCACCCATGGAAGGGAAGGAATGGGAGTAGCATGGGAGGAAAGAGATGCCAGGCTGCACCATAGGTTCCCCAAAGCCTCAGGTGGCCCCATGGGAAGCTCTGAAGCTAGGAGCTGGGACCAAGGGGCTGAGCCTTTCCACCCCATCAGTCCTTCACTGGGTGCAGGCTGCCCTAGGAAGGGAGCATGCCCTTGGGCAGAGCAACTTTCTTCAGCTGAGATGGTCCCCACAAGGGTCTGAGAGCTGAGGGCTGCTGGCCATAGGAGTCCTTCAGTCCTGAAGGGGGTCCCCAGAGCACATCCAATGCCAGCTATGGAGGGGAAGGGGGCGCTATTGCATTTCAGTTGAGCCTGTGGGTCAGCCGGTGACAGTGAAGAGTTGCTGATCAGGGACATACAACAGGATTGCCAAGTGGTGCTGGTGTCCTAGTTAACACGAAGGATTTTGGCAGCCCCAAATAGTATTCAGATTTCAAGGTCCCTCATCCTTGGCCACATGGATCTGTCCTCTCTCCCTTGGATTAGTTTGTAGCAGGAAACATGTATATTATTTAGAGAAGAACATTGTAGGACACTGTGTTCCTAAATTCCCAAACTTTTTACCCAAACTATTTCCTTTTTTAAGATTTTATTTATTTATTCATGAGAGACACAGAGATAGAGAGGCGGAGACACAGGCAGAGGGAGAAGTAGGCTCCATGCAGGGAGCCCAATGTGGGACTCGATCCCAGGATGGGGATCACTCCCTGAGCCAAAGGCAGACGCCCAATCGCTGAGCCACCCAGGCATCCCAACTATTTCCTTTTTTAAAAAAGTTTCTTTTTTGTTGTAATCTATACCCATTGCGGGGCTCGCACTTACAACCCCCGAGATCAAGAGTTACATGCTCTTCCAATTGAGCCAGCCTACCTAAACTATTTCCTAAACAGGACTCAGATCCAAGGATCTGGGTAGATAACCGTTATTTCTGTTATAACAATAGTTACTTATGTTCATGACAATAATCTAGCTAATAGGCAAATAAAATTATGCGGATATTGCATGTTCTAAAAAATCAATCAGAAGACTATTTCTGAGCTGACAATGAATAAACACTTGTCTCTGAGCAGATGAATGAAAACTACAGGCGTCAGGATTAAACCTCATTACTAGGCAAATACAATATGTAGAAAATGACAAAGGAAAACTAATTATCAAGCTACAAAGGAAGGCCCACGGCGATGGTGACCCAACTTAGAATAGGTGGCTCAACAGGTACTAGAGTGATAAAAGGTAAGTATGCTGCCCAATTAAATGGGCTTTACAAATCCATGCAGGGATTACATAGATGAACGTTCAAAAACAGTGCCGTGCTGTTCTGAAAAGAAAGGGTCCCTGCATGAGGGGGGTGGTGTGGGCAGAATGAGAACTCCCTCGGCTTACAGTGTGGGCAAGGCGGCCAACTGTGCCTCACTCAGGAAGACAGCTTGACACCGATGAGCAACTGTGAGTGAGTAGCAACAACTTTTCTAACCAGCAGTAGCAATATGGCTCCTAGGGAAAAAATGAAATATCCAAGGAACAAAGTCAACCTTTGTGACGGGGCTCACCCTGTGTCCCTGCACACGTTCGCCACTGAGCTTGCATCTTAACAAAGCCTTTGTGGCTCAAGCAATGAGTGACGCTGATCGGAGAAACGTTAGGACACAGTGGCTGATCCGTAGGGGAGCTATTTAGGAGGGATCACCTTGGTGTGCCCAAAAATCATTCTAGATAGGAGGGGAGTCAGTCCTGCATCCAGCCCCGCCTTAGGGGAGAGATGGGGCTACCTATGCCTTCTATGGGGCAGATCCGTCTTAGCAAATACTGTCTGGTAGCTCTTGCCACCAGCCTGCCAGACCACTAGGCATGAATTCTGGGAGGGCCAACTATTGTTCCCCATCCCCAACCTCAGAAACACACACACACACACACACACACACACACACACACACACACACACACACACAGGTGATCTTCTGAATTGCCAATGATAATACCTACCTTACCATGTTCCAAACAAGCTACTAGGGGCTTTGCCTTGTCTGTTTCCCTCGGGAACCCTATAAAGTAGGTCCTGCTGTTATCCTCGCTGTATCGATGAGGACATTGATGCAAAGAGGTAAAGTGAGCTGCCCAAGATCACAGGCGGTTATGTGACAGAGCAGGCATATAAACATTAGCAAGCTGAAGGTAAGGTTGTGGGTTTCCCGTATGCTATTATGCCTCCCACATTTTGAGTATCAGACTGGTGACTCCTGACTGTTCTTTCTTCATGGGACCCTCTGGTGAAATCAGTGAATCTCCTTCACAGAAAAATGCCCACCTCTCACATGCACACAAAACATATTTGATTTCAGGGAGTCCAGGGACTCTCTGAAGCTCCACCTGAACCCCGTGGAACCCAGTTTAAGAACTTCTGTTGTAGGCTAGGCCACTCCCAGGCAGCAGCTTGGCCCAGACCCAACTTGGTTCATTGTGCCCCTAGCTTCCCCTGGGAGAGCTGATGTCCACTGCTTTGGGGCTGCCCTCACAGCTGAGGTTCAAAATACTCTGGCTTGTAACCCTACCCTCGTGCCGTCCTATTTTCCCCAGCATACCGTGTCTATGCCAGCTCCTGCCGCACTGGGATGAGGTTTCCAGTGGGCTAGCTCAGCCCTGGCTCAGAGAAGATAAGAAAGCTCTATAATTTTCCACAAAGAGACTGGGGCACTGTCTCCAACAGCAGAAGCCAAGAGGGAGGGAAATAGAACTCCCCAGCAGAGCCAGTGAAAACGGGTGATGCCAAGGGCACCCCAAGCACTGCCACAGGTCAGAACTGGAAATGAAGTGGAGAAAGGATACAAGGGGCCCCAGACAGAAACTTGCTCTGAGGGCATCTAGGAGGGGTGCTGCGGCTTGGCTTCCCCTCCCAGAACTGCAGTAGGTATGAGCTGGTCCAGAGCTCGAAGAGCTGGCTCTGTGGCAAAGACGGGCGAGACTCCCCCTTGAACTCAGGACGAGTGGGGGCAACCACATTTGCAGCTCATTCACTGAAGCAACAGGTAGTGTCTGGCATTTGTTTAGTTACCCAGCACGTACCAGATACCCGGCGCCTGTTCTAAGCACTTTACAAATATGAACTCGCTTAACGCCCCTAACGCCAGACGAGATGGGTGCTACCATCGTCTCCACTTGACGGACGGGAACCAAAGGCACCAGGGAGATAAGGGGACTTGCCTGAAGTTATGCGGCTAGTAGGTGGCAGAGTGGGATTCAAACTCAGGCAGTCCGGCCTGCAGCGCCCATGCTCTGCACCACCATGCTCCACAGACAGGGTGATCAGGGACTGGGCCAGTGACCAGAGACGGAGCTGTGAGCCATCCCTGCCCTTGAGGGGCTGACATTTTAGTGGCCCCAGGGTGACCAACGGGTGATCCTGGGCTGTCATGATGCATTCCTCCATCAGGGTGGGGAGGCTGTGGCCATGCCCCAGAGTGGGCCGAGGGCCCAGGCCCCAGGGCAGCAGCCAGCAAGTTGTAGGGACTCCTTTACTCAGGCCCAGGACCAAGGGAGCCACACGGCAGGTGTGGGACCACCCGTTCAGCTCCCACTCCGAAGCCTGGAATCCAAACAGCTGCGAGTGAGGCTCCCGTCAGGCGCGAGAGGAGCGCGGGGGGCCGAGCAAGCATCCTCACTCCTGTCCGGGGTATCAGAACAGGGGGTCCCTGTCTCTTCATCACTCGCCCCTTGCAGAGACAGTGAGCTCCCTGAGGGCAAGACATAGGCTTGTGTCTCTCTCCATCATACCTGCGGTGCCTAGCACGGGGCTGGCACCTAGTCAGCACTCAGTAACTGTTGATTCCATTCACTCATTCAGCCAATGTTTACTGAGCATTAACTATGTTACCAGGACCTCTCCTAGGTTCTGGGATACAACGGTGCCCCCCCCCCCCCCCAGAAATCCCTCTCTTAACTTACATTACAGTGGAAGTGCCAGACAATAAAAACGAGCAACAAAAATATATGGGGCCTCAGGGGGAAATAGAAACAAGGAAGGAGGGGTTAGGAAGTGTAGGGAGGTGAAGACATTTTAGATAGAATGGACAGGAGAGATTTCTCTGAGGAAAAAAGACATTGAAGTCAAGACCTAGGGCTGGTGAGGGAGCAGGCCATGCCAGATACCTGAGGGAAGAGTGTTCCAGGCAGGGGAACAGCAAATGCCAAGGCCTCAGGGAGGAAAGTGCCTGGTGTGTGTGAGAACCAGGGAGGAGACCACAGTGGCCAGAGGCGAGTGAGTTGAGGGGGATCAGAGTAGGAGCTGGGAGTCAGAATGAACAAACCAGTAGTGGAGATTGTGTGTGGTGCCTACGAGCTGTGGCAACTGGTTCCATAGCTTGGAAGCCCTCCAAATCCTGCTGGGACTCACTGGGGGAGGGCGGGGAGGCCCCACAGGAAAGTCTATTAATAACTCACTCTCTCTGGAGCTCCATTCCAAAGGCATGACTGGATTCCCTACTCCACCCCCAACCCCAGCCACGGTGGAGGACAGGCAGGTGCTTCCTGGAAGCTTATACTCCTCAGTCGGAGACTGGGGCTGGGCTCGCAGGAGCAAGCTGAGATTAAGAACTGACCTTTAGGGGTGCCTGACTGGCTCCACCGGTAGAGCATGAGACTTTGGCCTTAAAAAAAAAAAAAAAGAATTAACCTTTCAAGTTTACACAGCCTATCCGACCTCCAGAGAGTACTCCACTCACTTGTCCTTTCAGAGTGTGATGGAGGGCATGGTGGGCTAGAGGCCCCTATTCCCTCTGGTCCGAGAGAAAAAACCCTTTCAGTTGGGGTCTTCAGACAGCAAAATCTCTTTCCAAGCCCTGCTTTCCCACTTCCCTTCCACTCTCGGCTCTACTTTCAAAAGCAAAAAGAGTAAGTGTCCTTGCCCTCTCTCTGGGATGTCTGTGTCTGAGTCCCCTGGCCTGCACTGTCCCCCAAAGAGTCCAAAGTTAAAAGATGATTTGATTTAATTAAATCAAATCTTTGATTTAAAAGATGATTTGATTTGATCATTAAGAAGATGATTTGTAGTTCTCTAGAGATTTGGGACATGAGATTTATACTTTTCCATATTATAGGTATCTTCACCCACTCTGTGGTTTGCTTTTACACTCTCTTAATGGTGTTTTTCTTGTTGAACGGAAGCTCTTAATTTTAATGCAGCCAAATGTATACATCTTTTATGGTTAGTGCTTTTTGTGTAATGAAAATATTTTACTGTATTATTTTCTAGACTTTTTTAAGAAGTTTTTTTTTTTTAAAGTAAACTCTAGGGATCCCTGGGTGGCGCAGCGGTTTAGCGCCTGCCTTTGGCCCAGGGCGTGATCCTGGAGACCCGGGATCGAATCCCACGTCGGGCTCCCGGTGCATGGAGCCTGCTTCTCCCTCTGCCTGTGTCTCTGCCTCTCTCTCTCTCTCTCTCTGTGACTATCATAAATAAATTAATTAATTAAAAAAATAAATAAATAAAGTAAACTCTACACCCAATGTGGGGTTTGAATGCATGACCCTGAGATCGAGAGTTACATGCTCTACCAACTGAGCCAGCCAGGTACCCCATTTTCTAGAAGTTTTAATTTTACCTTGCTCATTTAGATCTATGATTTATCTGGAATTGATTTTTATGGATGATATGAGGTAGTGGTCAAGTTTTCTTTTTGCCATGTGGCTAGATAATTGTCCTAGCAAAATTTAAAAAAAAAATTCTTTTCCCATGGAGGAGCAGTGGCACCTTTGTTATATATTTGTTATAACTGTGTGGATCTGTTTCTGGACTCCCCATTCTGTTCTATTGATCTATTTTGCCTATCACTGGGCCAATATCTTCATTGTTTCAATTACTTTCACTACATAATAAGACACTATCTAGTACAACCATCTTTCTACCTACTTCTTCAAGAATGCCTTGGCTATTTTTGGACCTTTTCCATAGAATTTAAATTACCTTGTTAAGTCTCCCCCCCGCCACACACACACACATACACACAACTGTTGTTTTCTTTTTTTAAGATTTTATTTATTTGAGAGAGAGTAAGCAGGAGGAGAGGCAGAGAGAGGGAGAAACAGATTGCCCGCTGAGCAGGAAGCCTGACATGGGGCTTGATCCCGGGACTCTGGGATCATGAGCTGTGCCAAAGGCAGACACTTAACTAAGCCACCCAGGTGTCCCACAACTGTTGGGATTTTTGAATGGGGTCTCATTGAATCTATAAATCAGTCTGCAGAGAATTGATACCTTTTTTTTTTTTTTAGAGAATTGATACCTTAAAGCTATCAAGTCTTCCAACCCATCAATATCACTCCATTTATTTAGGTTTTAATTTTTCTCAATAACCTTTTATATTTTCTATGTTTTCCTAGATTTATCCCTAGGTATTTTTTATGCTACTATAATGACTAAATTTTTTAATCTTAGGTTTCCAAATGCTTGTTGCTTATATAGAGAAATGCAATTGATTTTCCATATTGACTATGTGCCCAGCACCTATCTAAATTTATTTATCATTTAAATGTTTATTCTTCAATTATTTTGCATATTCTTTATACACAATTGTGTTTCTTACAAATGATGATGGAATTTTTTCCTTTCTAATCTTTGATGTTTTTATTTCTTTTTCTTCTTTTATTGCACTGGCTAGGATTTCCAGTACAATGGTAATAGAGGGAATCCTTGTCTCATTTCCAATTTCAGGAGGCAAGCTTTCAGGTATGATACTTGTTGTACAATTTTTTGTAGATATCTTTGATCCTAATTAAGAATTTTCTTCTATTCCTAATCCCTTACTCCCATGTATATCCTTACAATAAATCCCTATTATTTAAGAGAACTTGAGTATCTGTTCCTAATGTCCAAAAAAACCTAATTATTTTTTTTTCAAAAAAACCTAATTAAAACAACATTTTGTCACTTCCTTTTACATATTTATACCTCTCAATTTTTCGTATTTATTTCAGTAAGGTAGAACTTCCAGAATAATATTGAGTAATAGCAATGATGGCAGGCATCCTAGTATTATTCCTGACATTAATGAAAATGCCTCTAGAATTTCACCTAAATTCTACTTGTTAATATTTTATTTAGAACTTTAGAACATCTAGGGATGCTGGGGTGGCTCAGGGGTTGGGCACCTGCCTTCGGCTCAGGTCGTGATCCCGGGTTCCGGGATCGAGTCCCGCATCAGGCTCCCTGTGAGGAGCCTGCTTCTCCCTCTGCTTATGTCTCTGTCTCTTTCTCTCAGTTTGTGTCTCTCATGAATAAATAAATAAATCTTTAAAAATATAACTTTAGAACATCTATATTCAGGATTGATTGATTTTAGGGGAGAGTGGTCCATACATTTCTTTTTCCTGCTATCATTGTCAGGTTTGGTATCGGTTATCCTATTTTCACATGAAGAATTGGGGAAAATGATCTTTTTCTATTCTCTGAAACAGTTTAAGAACTGTTTGTCGAAGTTCTGCTAGAACTCAGTGACACATTCTCATTACCCAGAGGTTACTGCTGTTAATATCTCAGTGCACGTCCCTCCGGATCTTTCCCCTCCCCATGTGTATGCACACATGAACAGATATACAATAAACCAAGTAAGATCACTCCATATACTGTTCTGCAAACTGTTCTTTTCACTCAATCTTCATCATTTAATACATTTTCTTCTCATCTAATACCACATATTTATTTTTTTGATTGACCCCAAAAGGGCCCTTATGGTTGGTTTATCCAAAGTATGACCCAATCCAGAATAAGGCATTAATTGCATTTGATTTCTTTGAAAAGGAAAGTTTTCCTAACAATTATATCTGCCTTAAAATGGAAATGGCTGCTTTGGGAAATTGTAAGACTGGAGACTCTAAAGCAAAGGCTGGATCAATGGGGGGGGGGGGGGTGTTGCACAGGGAATTCCTGCATGTGGGAGGTTAGAGTACATGAATTTTAAGGTGTTTTTCCAAAGTTGAGTGATGATGCTACTGTGTCTGATTTTCTACAAATCGTATTATTGTATCGCTTACGCATTGGATCCTATCCTCTTCTGTCTACTCAGGTAGATTACTCCAATAATTCTCTCTCTCCTGCATTATCAACTTTTACTTCTCTCTTGGCTTTTTCCTCATCAGCATTCAAATATGCTGTTTTTTCTTCTATCTTGAAAATACCTACTGTCAATCTTATTTCCCACTCCACATACCACATTTCTCTTTTCCTTTTACAGCAAAACTCCAAAAAAAAAAAAAAAAACCCAAAGTCATCTGTATTCACTGCCTCTAATTCCCCTCCTCCCGTTTTCTCTTGAACTCACTCCTGTCAGGCTTTTGCTCTCACCACTCTATTGAATTGCTTGTCAAGGTCACCAATGATCTCCAGTAAATGCAACACTTAATTCCAAGTCCTCATCTTACTTACACATGCTAGCCATTTGCCTATTTGCTCTTGGAGCCATTCCTCCCTCCCTCAGCTCTGTTGTGTAGTATAGACAACTGCATTTCCCAGGCTCTCTTCCTCTCTGACTTCCTGACAGGTTTGGCCAATGGGAATTACTGGCTAAAGACTGGAGAGCAGGAGAAGGGGGAGAAGCCAGGGAACTCCCCTCCCTTTCCCTCTGTATTGAGGGTCATCTCTAACAGTGATTGTATCTCTTCTGTGGCTCCCCCTGGATAGGCCCTCCCTCCACAGACCAAGCTCTTCCTGGGCCAGCCTTCCTGCTTCTGCTGGGTGGTCCCTGATCCTAGATTTGAGTAACACCACCTTCTACTTTTACCTCCTGTACAGGCGAAGCAGCTTCCTGCTGTTGCTAAATTTCTGGGTTAATTCATCATCCCCACCTTGGCTTGCCAGTGCTTCCTGAGAATAGCTCTTGCCTGAGTAACCAATTCCTTAAGTTCTTTCTATTTAAAATTCTGAATGTGAATTTTTCTAACTGGCCCCTGGCTGATATAAAACACCCACTTCTCTTAGCTTTCAGGATAGTTCCATTTCCCTCCAGCCTTACTAGCCATTTCTATTCAGTCTTCTTCACTAATTTCTCCTCATCTCTTAACCATTAAATGTTGGGAATGCCCCAGGATTCAGTCCTTGCACCCATTCTCTTTGCCATTTACACCTAACGTCTTTGGGAATCTCATCCTGGCTTGTGGCTTTGAGTAACATCTATTGGGATGCCTGGGTGGCTCAGTGGTTGGGTGTCTGCCTTCGGCTCAAGTTGTGGTCCTGGGATCGAGTCCCATATCGGGCTCCCCACAGGGAGCCTACTTCTCCCTCTGCCTACATCTCTGCCTCTCATGAATAAATAAATAAAATCTTAAAAAAAAAAAACCTTGAATAACAGCTATCTGCCAAAACCTTCCAAATTTATATCTCTAGGTAGACCTCCCCAGTTTAGCTACAGACTACATAGTCAACTGCCTACTTGACATCTCCACTCTGATAGCCAGTAGGCATTTCAAACATAACATATCCAAACCATGTGCTTGGCTTTCCCCTGAAAATTTTCTCCCCATCTCAGTAAATGTTACTTCAATTCCCCCCCATTATTCTAGCCACAAATCAAGTTGATTTCCCTCTTCCCATCGCTTCCCACATCCAATCCATCAGCTCGATCTAGTAACAAAACCTCCCAAACACATCTCCATTCACTTTCTCCAACTCTTCCTTTCCTGCCCTAGTTCAGCCACTCTCATCTCTTGCCCGGGCTATGACAGTAGTCTGACTGGTCTCCCTGCTTCCATTCTGGCCTCCCAATGACAAGCCTTCCCTGGGTGGCAGCTGAATCATTTTAAAGTGTAAATCATGTTAGTCCTCTGCCTAAAAGTCTTCAATAATTTCCCATTGTGCCTTTAAGGTCCAATGGAACCTGCTCCCTCCTCTGACCTCACTTTTTGCTGCTTGTTCTTTCTCTCCCTCAGTACAATCAAGTCACAGCGGCCTTCTTTCCATTCCTCCAACATGCTCAGCCTCTCCCTCCGCAGAGCCTTCGGATTTCCTACTGGCCTCATCTGGGTTGCTTCTTCCTTCTTTACCCGGCCAACTCATTCTCATCCTTCAGGTCTGACGGGCACGATCCCATCCCCGACCACCCGCCATTCTGAGAGCCCATCCCCGACCACCCGCCATTCTCTATCACATCACACTATTTGAACTGATCTATTTCTGGTTCACTTGTCTGTCGGGCACCTCTGCCGCCAGAACATGAGCTTCTTTGTTCTCCACTATCTCCCAGCTCCTCGTGCAAAATCTAGCTACTCAATATACAGTAGCTGACTGACTAAGGTATGAGATCAGCCTTGAGCAGAAAGAGGGCCACCTCTTCCTCTGAGACTGGAAGGAGAGAAGGTTGGGAACAGATGCAACTAAGGGTGCCCCTATGTCCTTGGTGCTTTGGGAAGAAAAATGTCTGCTGAGAGGTGGCTTGCAGGCAGAGAGGAAGGGGGAAAGTGGTGAAGGCTCTAAATTGTCCCAGGGGAAACAGGAGGGTTCCCGACCTAAACACTCAGAAGGATTGGCTAGCTGTGGCGAGAACCTATCTGATACTGGAACCATATATTCATGATGTCAAACTGCACCCATTTACAAGATATGGACACTCATCTATTTGGGTAAAAGGTCAGAGAAGGCAGATTGTGGGACTGATTCTGAATTGGGAGTTTGCAGAGCAGATATTATAATATCAAAGGGATTTAAGATTTATCTATCTATTTATGTTTCCAACAAAGCCCAGTTGCTGTAATAAAAAACAAGTCCAAGGTATTTTTTTTAATTTTTACTTTATTTATGATAGTCACACACACACACACACACACAGAGAGGCAGAAACACAGGCAGAGGGAGAAGCAGGCTCCATGCACCGGGAGCCCAACGTGGGATTCGATCCTGGGTCTCCAGGATTGCGCCCTGGGCCAAAGGCAGGCACTAAACCGCTGCGCCACCCAGGGGTCCCAAGTCCAAGGTATTAATCAGAATGTTTGATAATTAGGAATCATTGGCAATGGCTTAGAATATTTGGGCAGAAGACTGTTACTAAATATAAATCTGTGTATTTTTTTTAAAAGAATTGTAGGCCTCTGCACATCTAACTGTAATTGCTGTCACTATGATGAAGTGGTATTGCCTCTTACCCACTTCCCAGACCTGTTTTTTTTAAAAGATTTTATATTCATGAGACACACAGAGAGAGAGGCAGAGACATAGGCAGAGGGAGAAGCAGGCTCCCTGTGGGGAGCCCGATGTGGGACTCGATCCCAGACCCCGGGATCATGACCTGAGTCAAAGGAAGATGCTCAACCGCTGAGCCACCCAGGCGTCCCTTCCAAGACCTATTGTAATTCCAGACCAGTTTACCTAGAAATCTCTGAGCCAAGAGACAATGCATCACCTGGACATTGCCACAAATACATATTGCAAAGTTTCTTTATGGCCTTCTCCAAAAGGTCCTACAGCTATTGACCAAAACTCTTGTTAACTAGAAAAGGAGAGCCAGAACACTCACCATAAGACAGAGGTCAGACTGGGGGCTTAGAGCATGGGGTCAGGAGATAAATGGAATTTCAGCCTGAGTTTGTATCAGAACAGGTCTCAGTGAGTTTGCAGATCTACTCTGAGATTATTTTTCTCATTTAAAAGGAAATAAGATTTGGGGCATCTGGCTGGCTCAGTCAGTAGAGCACGAAACTCTGGATCTCGGGATTGTGAGTTTGAGCCCCATATTGGGTGTAGAGATTACTTTAAAAATAAATAAAAATTTAAAATTTTTTAAAAAGGATAAGGTTGGGGAGCCCAGGTGGCTCAGCGGTTTAGCACCGCCTTCAGCCCAGGGTGTGATCCTGGAGACCCGGGATCGAGTCCCACGTCGGGCTCCCTGCATGGAGCCTGCTTCTCCCTCTGCCTGTGCCTCTACCTCTCTCTCTCTCTCTCTCTCTCTGTCTCTCATGAATAAATAAAATCTTTTAAAAAAAGGATAAAGTTTACAATAACACCAGAGAAAATGAAGTACTTAGATATAAATTTAAACAAAATATCCTTCTGATATGTACAAGAAAAACTACAAATCACTGATGAAAAAAATCAAAGAGGGATGCCTGGGTGGCTCAGTCGGTGAAGCATCTGCCTTTGGCTCGGGTCATGATCCCAGAGTCCTGGGATTGAGCCCTACCTCAGGCTCCCTGCTCAGAGAGGAGCCTGCTTCTCCCTCTCCCTCTGCCCCTTGCCCCCACCACTCATGCTCTCTCTCATTCTCTCAAATATATGAAAAAAAAATCAAAGATCTAAATAGAGAGATAGCTGTGTTCATGGGTTAGAAAATGCAGTATTACTAAGATGTCAATTCTCCCCAACTTGATCTTTAGATTTTACACAATTCCAATCAAAATTCCAGCAAGAATTTCAGAGATACCAACAAGCTGATTAGAATAAACAAAACAATTTTCAAAGATTTATTTATTTATTTATTCATGATAGAGCGGTGAGTACTCAATTTCAAGACTCATTACAAAGCCATAATAATCAAGTCAAGATAGGATGGTACTAGTGCAAGCATAGACAATAGACAAAAGAAAAAGTCTAACAATATAGTCAATTGACTTTTGACAAAGGTACAAAGGCAACTGAATGGAAAAAGGAAAGTCTTTTCAGCAGATGAGGTTGAAAAACTGGACATTATATGCAAAAAAATGAACGTTTATACATGTATCATATCTTATATAAAAATCAATTCAAAATGGGGGCACTGGGGCGCCTGGGTGGCTCAGTCAGTTAAGTGTCTGACTCTAGGTTTTGGCTAGGTCATAATCTCAGGGTCCTGGGATCAAGCCCTGTGTCAGGCTCCATGCTCAGTACAGAGTCAGTTTGAGACTCTCTCCCTCTATCCCTCTCCCCCTCCCTGATTTCTCTCTCAACAAATAAATCTTAAAAAAAAAAAATAGGGGCATGTGGGTGGTTCAGTCGGTTGAGCATCCAACTCTTGGTTTCAGCTCAAGTCATGATCTCAGGATCATGAAATGGAGCCCCGTGCCAGGCTCTGTGCTCAGCAGGGAGTCTGCTTGACATTCTCTCCCTCTCCCTCTACTCTAAAATAAAAACTAAAAAATCTTTTAAAAATTCAAAATGGATCACAGACCAAAATGTAAAATATAAACCTTACAGAAGTAAATCTGCATGATCCTGGGTCATGAAAACTATTACTTGTCTTAATATCCTATTAAGAGAATAAAAAGATAAGCCCCACACTGGGAGATGTTACAAATCACATATCTGATAATAGATTTATATCCAGATTATACAAAGAGCGCTTAAAACCCAACAATAAAAAAAGATACCCAGTTTAAAAATTAGCAAAAGAAGGATGCACGGGTGCCTCAGTGGTTGAGCATCTGCCTTTGGCTCGGGTCGTGATCTCAGAGTCCTGGGATCAAGTCCTGCATCGGGCTCTGCAGGGAGCCTGCTTCTCCCTCTGCCTTTGTTTTTGCCTCTCTGTGTCTCTCATGAATAAATAAAATATTTGAAAAAAAATGGGCAAAAGATCTGAACAGATGCTTCTCCAAAGAAGACATACAGATGGAAAATTAGCTAATAAAAATATGTTCATGACAACAAATAATCAAATAATCCAATTAAAAATGATTATAGACCTTCCTCCAAAGATAGTATACAAATGGCCAAGAATCATATGAAAAGTTACTCAACATCACTAATTGAAATGCAAATGAAAACCATGAAATACTACCTAACACCTATTAGGATGGCTACTGTCAAAAAACAGAAAGTAAGTGTTGGTAAGGATGTGGAGAAATTGGAGCCCTGTATATTACTGATGGGAACGTAAAATGGTGCAGCCACTGTGGAAAAGCCTATGGTGGTTCCTCAAAAAATTAAACATAGAGAGGTGCCTGGGTGGCTCAGTCAGTTAACTATCTGCCTTTAGCTCAGATCATGATCTTAGGATCCTGGGATGGAGCCCCATGTCGGGCTCTCTGCTGAGAGGGAGGTCTCTCTGTAATAAAATCTTTTTTAAAAAATGAAACAGAATTATCATGATCCAGAAATCCCCTTCTGGGTATTTAGCCAAAAATGTTAAGTAGGGTTGCAAAGACACCATCTGTCATTAGGGGAAGACTCGGTTACAAATTAAAAGCACAAGATACAAAAAATAAAAAAATAAAAAAAAAAGCACAAGATACCACTGAGAAACTGTCATAGATTAGAGGAGACTAAAGACACACGGCAGCTAAATGCACCATGCAATTGTAAAGAAGGTCCTGGAACAGAAAGAGGACATACTGGAACAACTGGTGATATCCAAATAAAGCATGTAGTTTAATTTTATCATACCAATGTTAACTTCTTAGTTTTGACCACTGTACTATGGCTTTATATATATTAGTCTGTCTGGGATGCTATAACCAAGTATCATAGACCGAGTGGCTTAAACAATAGACATTTATTTCTCACAGTTCTGGGGAAAATTCAAGGTCCAAGTGCCAGCTGATTCAGTTCCTGGTGAGAGTGCTTTTCCTGTCTTGTGGATGGCCACCTTTTTGCTGTGTCTTCATGTGGTAGAGAGAGAGCTCTCTGGTCTCAAGAGCACTAATCCCATCACAAGAGTCTCACCTCATGACATCATCTAAACCTAATTACTTCCCAAAGGCCCATCTCCAAATCCCATCACACTGGGAGTTAGGGCTTCAACATAGGAATTTTGGAGGGGACATGATTCAGCCCATAGCATTATACAAGATGGTAACAGTGGAGGAACTGAGTGGAGAGTATACAGAAACTCTCTGAATGATCTCTGGTACTTTTCTGTACATCTAAAATGATTCAAAAATTTTTAAGGTAAAAAACTGAAGGTCAGGGGCACTTGGCTGGCTCAGTCGGTAGAATGGAGACCCTGGATTTCAGGGTCCTGAGTTCAAGCCCCACATTGGGTGTGGAGCCTACTTTAAAAACAGAACAAACAGGGATGCCTGGGTGGCTCAGTGTTTGAGCATCTTGCCTTGGCTCAGGTCGTGATCCTGGGGTCCTACGCTCCCCACAGGGAACCTGCTTCTCCCTCTGCCTATGTCTCTGCCCCTCTGTCTCTCATGAATAAGTAAAATCTTAAAACAACAACAACAACAAATAAACAAACTCAGGGTCGGAAGTGTTGAAGGTAAGAGCACTTCAGATCCCCAACCACAAGATCAGGCTGGGTCAGAAAGAAGACAGGCAGTAAGAGAATGGCAATACTGGGGGAAAACAGGAGGATCGAAGTTCTGTGAAGTACAGAAGCAGGTTTAGTTCACCCTAAGTGATGTTTTTTGTTTTCCTGGAGGAATATCAAACACTAAAAGCTCAAATGTAATGGACTGTGCTTTGTTAGAACTGAGTAAGAAGATGGAGTAGTCAGGTAAAGAAGCAGCAGAATAAAACATCAAGGAAATTAAGAAAGGAAGCTTTTTCCTTGAGAAAAGGAGGTGGTCCACAAGTGATAAGGATTACAAAGTGGTGGAGACAAGCTAGTTTTTAAAAAGCTTTTCAATTCCTCTTATGCAGTAGAATTACACTTTCAAATGTCACCATTATTACAGTGGAAAATTTTTACATTTTACTCTTTCATTACAGTTTGACAATCTGCAAAAACAAACACAAAAGAAAGCAGGCTAAGACTCTCCAAAATTTCAATATGGCTCTTTATAGTAACATTAAAACACTGTATTTGCTGCTAATATCCTATAAGAAAATAGAGACTAGAGAAACCATGTCATATCATTTTAGTAAGTATTTCAATATGAAAGAAAACATTGAGGAGCACATCTTTATTTGGTGCTAATGACACACTGATTTACAGTCTTAAAGATGAAACAAAATGCGTAATCTGAACCAGATGTCAAAATGGGTTTAGGGTCAGTAGCTAAGGACAAATAGTTCAGAAAATATGTGCAAGGGTAACGACACAATTGCTACAAGGAGACCTCTATGTGTCTTTATTTATTTTTTTTTCTATGTGTCTTTATATCGCATTTTACTTGGTTTCTCAAAATGAAATTGCTATCCACTCTCAATAATAGATTTAAAAAAAAATCCCGTAAGACGGCAGCCCGGGTGGCTCAGTAGTTTAGTGCCGCCTTCAGCCCAGGGTGTGATCCTGGAGACCCAGGCTCGAGTCCCACGTTGGGCTCCCTGCATGGGGCCTGCTTCTCCCTCTGCCCGTGTCTCTGCCTCTCTCTCTCTCTCTGTGTCTCTGATGAATAAATAAATAAAATCTTTAAAAAAAATCCCATAAGAGTAGCAATTTAGCCTAGTTCTATAGTCAGATTTCTGGCTTGATCACTTCCTGGCTATGGGATCTTGGGAAATTTACACTCTTAGAGCCTCAGATACTCATTTATAAAATGAAAATGAGAACAGTTATATCTGTCTCATAGTACTGTCATCTTGTTTAAGATAATACCCATAAAGCACTTTCCATAGCATGTGACACATAGTAAATACCCACTAGAAAGTATTATTATCATCAGTAAACTACTACTATTTTTTATTATAAGTACTAATAAAATTATCACCCTTCAAATCTAAAAACAAACAAAACAGGTTTAGTGAACTATGAGCATGATAATAGCAATGTTAGGAGGTTGTGATGACAAAATAGAATTCTGGATTTCTAGAATTTTGGATTTCAGAGACTCTGGGCATGGCAGCCAGGCTGTAGTCACAGGAGTTTGTGACTAAAGTGGTGTGAAGGTAAAGGTCACTGTTTAGGGGTGAGGTTAAGGAATTGTAAGGAGATTATGGTTGGCTCTCCATATAATGTCAAAGTATCTTTCAGAATGAGGATAGGAAATGAGATGGAGAGGAAGACTCGGTTGCAAAGACCTCACTGGATGCAGGGGAATAACTTGGGAAGATGGTAACACAGCCCCACCCAGGATTTCCCAGGATCCCTGCCGCCCTTCTTTCTCCCAGTTCTCGCTAGCTCACATCTACTCCCCTACGCTAAATGAGGAAAAAAAAAACAAAGAAAAATGCCCAATTATTTCCCAACAGCACCTCACATATAGGTCCTGGGCGACTGCTAAGTGCAACCCATTGTGGAGAATACAAGGAGGTTAAAATCCTCTTCCAGCTGCAGCAGCTTGCAATAAAGTGAACAGATAAAAACATGTATGTAACACTACATATTGCTGTCTCTGAAACAGCATGATGTTAAATTTTTTATTTTTAAAAGATTGTATTTATTTGAGAGAGAGAGAACATGAGCGGTGGGGCGGGGCCAAGGAAGAGGTAGAAGCAGGCTCCCTGCTGAGCAGAGAGCCCAACTTGGGGCTCACTCCTCAGGATCATGACCTGAGCTAAAGGCAGATGCTTATCCGACTGAGCCACCCAGGCATCTCTAAATATTTAAATATACAACACTCCTCTACAAATAGCAAATGTGAAATACCAGACAGCCAGTAGATACTCTCAGTATCGGTTCTTACTGTCTCTCTCCTATACCCATGTACGGAAGCAGTACTCTTCTGAGCTGCTCACTGAGATGGTACTTACTTCGGTGGCTTACTGAGACCCCGTTTTCATTTACGATCTGAGCTGCTCTCCCCCACCCCTCATTCCAATTGGGCTGTTCCTTAAGTACGAAGTCTGATAAGGAGTAAGTCACCTATTGCTTTAACACTTGAAATAGAGGAAGCAAGGCTATGCTTTCAGGGATCATTTCTGTAATTTGTTACCAGGGAAGTTTCTCTGAACATGAAGTGAAGGAAGCTTTATGTAGATTCTGGCTTTTTGTAGATTTTTTTTCTGACAGCAGAGAGATTCAAACCATAGCCAATTCCTGCCAGTCTAATAATAGAGTCACTTAAAAGAATCAGAATTGCTGCAACTTTAAATATAATCCATGATACTTTTCTCTGTGGCACATCATAATGCTTTTTTAAAACATCTTTAAACATTATATTAACTGTGAAGAAGGAAGGAGAATGGCTACTTTAGAAACTAGAGACACGGGATCCCTGGGTGGCGCAGCGGTTTGGCGCCTGCCTTTGGCCCAGGGCGCGATCCTGGAGACCCGGGATCGAATCCCACGTCGGGTTCCCGGTGCATGGAGCCTGCTTCTCCCTCTGCCTGTGTCTCTGCCTCTCTCTCTCTCTCTGTGACTATCATAAATAAATAAAAAAAAAAAAAAAAAAAAAAAAATTTAAAAAAAAAAAAAAAAAGAAACTAGAGACACTCCAGCACTGATGTATTCATAGAGTTTCTACATAGCTGAAGAAGTTTGCATGAAACAGATAAAAAATAGTACAGAAGACCTATATACAGAAAGATTTAGAAAACCCATCTCTAGAAAGCAGGTCAGATAGACTCAAAGACCTCACCGAAGGTAGGAGGAATCAATGGGAAGCAATGTAAAGCCTTCTGCTGGGGCAAAAAGGTGGGCACCAGTCCATGGAGTCGAGACAAAGTTCTTTTTCCTCCTTATCTAAATGCTTGCCACCGGTTGGGGTTGAGAGAAAGGTCCTGATTCACTTGAACTGGTTGTCAATCAAGGTCCCCTTCATTTTTGCTTTCTTGGCTTCTAGTTCAGCCTGGAAAGGAAGACAAATATATGCCCCGGTAGGTGACACAAAATTCTTACTTTCCTTCCTTATTCTAACTGCCCAAACACCATCCTTTGGGTGCATTTAGTACAGAAACTTGGAACGGTGGTTGTCAAATCATTATGAATCTCTAGCAACTGCTTTCCAACCTGATATAATAGTCCACACCGAAAATGATGGGGTATGCATGGGGAGATGGAGTAAGTACGAAAGGCTGTGGTCAAAGGTGATCAGTGTGGGGCCCCTACATACCCCAGGTCCCTCAACGGGCTGAGGAAATCAGTATTGTGGTATACCAGTATCCCATTCCTGGATGAACAGGAAGAGAAACACGGTTCTAGAACAGTGTTACTTCAGGTTGTACAGTCCCTGAACTGTTTGTTACTGGCTCATGCAAGATATGTAAAATTGAGAGTCAGCACTTAGAAACTTCTATAGTAATTTGACAGAGCAATAATAAAATAAAATAATTGGAGTAATTGAGGCAAATTCCTTTTTACTGCACTTTATAAATGACAGATCTATTCTTGACAGATTGAAAATTTTTAAAAAGAGGAAAGCCCTGGTCCTTCATCTCAGAAAATCTGATAAGCGCTGCTCTAGACCACCATGGCAAGGTAATGTAGCTCCCAAGGCCCACCACCACTGTCACCAAAAAATCCTCCACAGTCATTCTAGAATGAACTGGTCCACCCTTAAGGCACCAATGCAGTGATGTCTGATTTTAAAGAAATATTATAAGCACATCATCATCAAGAAAACACAACTTGCAGGCACCATCAAACATAAGTGCGCATGCTCTATGATGAGCCTGTGAACGGCACAGAAACTTGGGGTGGTACCTGGGCTTTAAACAGCAATGAAGGCCCTGTCCTGGTAATGCCAATGTAGCACTACTGTATGCCCTCACATCGGAAGAGTGTCATGAAGCCCGATCTTGAACTCCTGACCTTGGACCACAGGCAGCAGATTAAAGTATCATTCTGGTCAGGGCTAGCTAACGAGTATTGTAACTTAGGGCCTGAACCCTGTGCTCACTAGAGCGGGGTACACCAACAGTTGGAGTCCAGGTGGCAGCCAACTACACCAGTAACCCCCGATAGACTTCCTCCAGGATTTGCCTGGCTGTTGGAGGGCCTTTCAGGCTAAGACATCCATGCTGCCCCCACGCCACTCACCAGCTCTTGCAGCCGCCTTTTGCTCATGCCTTTGCGCTCCAGCTGTTTTTCAATCACCTTGGCATTCTGTGCATACGAGTCGGCAACTTCTCTCTGGGGGGGGGAAAGAAGCACCCCTGAGCTGACAGTACTGATGAGTAACAGAGACTGCAAGTAGCCATTTATACTACTCGGGTCTCAAAATTTTTACTGAAATGGACTCTGTTCCCTTTAAACTCTTCAGCTTTTCAATAATCCAAGAGAGCTCAGGTTTCAGCCAAAAGCATTTGAAAAAGAACAGATAACATCTCTCTGTAAACCTCATTATACTTAAGTACCATAAAGGTAATTGCTACCACTGCTGAGGAGAGCCTCGTAAACCACTCAAGCTGGACTGGAAGGGACCTGAAACTGCTGAGTCCGATAGGTTTCAAACTGAAGAGGGATGAGAGATTTGCCCTCTGAAAGCATCTCAGAACACAGTATGAAAATACTAGTCCAACTCCCTGGTTGGCATTTTACAGATGTCCTTGAGATCTAGGGAAACAGGACCTGGCCCGGTGTCCTCTAGTCTCTTCCCAGCTGAGTGAGGCCTATGAGCAAAGTTTCTAATTATTTTGCCACTTGAATGGGCTGGCTTTAGAATCCCCTTCCCTTCCAGGTCCTCCCCCCAACCCAGCTTCCTTGAGAACAGAAGCACTCACAGCCTCAATTTCCTCTTCTTCCTCATCAATGGTAGACACCGTGACGGAGCTGAACTTGCCCATGTCTTTCGTCCGTTTGGTCATCATCACCTGGAGTCACAGGAGGAAGAATCAGTCTCACTCTCTGCAAGAGGCTCTGTGAGCCGTGCACACATGCATGCATGTAGTGTGTGCATGGCAACACACATGCACATGCCTGACTACAGTGGGAGGAGGTTGGGGGTGGTGACACACCTCTCTGGGACAGACTGGTCTATCTAAAAAGGCCAATGGGTTTTTTTTTTTCCTATTTGGATTATATTTTTTAACATTTGCCATCAAGGCTTTTAAGAGTATACTTAAAAATGAGCCTGATTCTTTCGTCTTAACTGTCCACACTGAAAAAACAAGACATTTCAAAGAAAACCAATGTGAATCAAAACCATACAATTTCTAATGTTACTCATGGGACAGCTATAAGAAAGAGAAAAGAACACATAATGGATGTTACACTGAACATCTGCTTACACATAAAAATGTCATTCTCTTAATTAAGAATTCATCCATAAAGGGCACTTTCTCATTATAATCTTATTTAAAAATGTAGGGCAATCTGTAGATTTGTGGCTATATTAACCAGTCTCCTTCAATAATTACCTTCTTAGGAGGCTCTTGTTTCTGAGTATAGATATTCGTTTTGCCAAAACCCTGGCCAAACTTGACCACTGCTCCATCCACAATGAAGGTCACGGGGGCATTCTTCGGCTGGGACTGATAGAAGAGTGGCAGTCCACACCTGCAAAGAGCAGAGTGTGAATCTCTGGGAAGTTCAGAATACAAATCTCCAAAACATGGATTCACAAAGTGCATCTACTTCATAAGAATCACTGAGGAATCACTTTAACAAGTAAGAATTTGTTAAAATTGCTGCTCAGATTCTCAGGTCCCTCCCTCAGAAGATCCTGATTCAGCAAATCTGGGAGCTGAGGCCTGGGAATCCGTCATTTTCCTTAGCATCTCAAGTGATTCTTATCATTAGACAAGCTTGGGAAATGCTAGTTCCTGCTACTGATTGCTTTCAAGTTAAAACTGCTGCCATTCTGGGGCACCTGGATGGTCTGGTTGGGACAGCATGTGACTCTGGATTGTGGGGTTGTGAGTTCGAGCCCCATGTTGGGTGGAGAGATTACTTAAAAAATATTTTAGAATAATATAAGCTTCTAAAAATATATATTTAAAAAACTGCTGGAGTGCCTGGGTGGTACATCCAATCCTTGGCTCAGGTTATGATCTCAGGGTCATGGGATCGGGCTCCATGTCAGGCTCCACACTCAACAAGGAGTCTGCTTGGGCTCCTCTCTCTTGCTCTAATAAGTAGATATATCTTTAGGGAAAAAAAACTGCTGCCATTCTTCCAAGAAGTAACTGGTGTAAAGGTTTTGTCTAGTTTTGTTTGGGTTTTTAGTGTCAAGAGGGAGTGTAAAGGCCCCACTGCAGTGGTCAGCAAACTAATCTGTGGAGTAATTGTTACCGTCATACTTTCTTTGGTTGGTCAGTTTTATTATACTTTGTCAGGTACATGAGGTAGACTCATTAGACATGATAAAATGGAGGGGGGGGGGGTGAGGTGCCTGGATGGTTCAGTGGGTGGAGTGACTCTTGATCTTAGAGTTGTGGGCTCGAGCCCCATGTTGGGTGCAGACATTACTTAATAAACAAAATCTTTAAAAAAAAAGACATAAAACTAAGTAATAAGTTTCTCTAGTGTGGCTGGGAACTAAAAGGCCTTCTTAGCCATTTCCAGGCCTTGATTCTCCTAGCCTGAGCCTTCTGTAAGCCAAGATGTAACTATCGTTCCATCAACAAGATTAAACTTACTGTGGTTTTAGTATTCTCACTATTAATAGCCTAAAGCTCAAAATGTATATATAGCTTTAAAGAAGAGTCTCTAAAGTTCTTGGGTCTGTGGTCCTATAATAGGCTTTATAAATAAATCTGGATTACATTACACTATGTTCCATTCACCATATGACCCAGCAATTCCACCCCAAGAGAAAATGCATATCCCCACCAAGATTTAAACTGGAATGTTCATAGCAGCTTTATTTAGAATAGTCCAAACCGTTAACAACTCAAATGCTCTTCTATGGGTGAAAAGTGAAACTGGCACCATAGAATACTACTCAGCTATAAAGAAGAACAAACTATTAATAAACATAACAACTTGGGGGCGCCTCAGTGGCTCAAGTAGTTAAGCATCTGCCTTCAGCTCAGGCCATGATCTCAGGGTCCTAGGACGGAGCCTAGCTCAGGCTCCTTGCTCAGCAGAGAATCTGCTTCTCTCCTTCTCTCCTCCTCCCTACCGTGCATTCTCTCTCTCAAATAAATAAAATCTTTTTAAAAAATATAACAACTTGGATGAAACCCAGAAGCATTATGCTGAGTGAAAAACAGCAATGTAAAAGATACATATTGTATGTAATAGAACACATGTTGCAGAATTCAGGAAACATTCTTAGAAAAGGCAAAATCATAGTTGTAGAAGGCAGATCAGTGGCTGCCAGAGAGGGGGAAAGAAGGGGACTGACTGCAAGCAAAGGGCATATAGGGGACTGGAAACGTCCTGTAGGACAGGTGGTGGCAGTGGTAGTGTTACAGGACTGCATACTTCTGTCAAAACTTATCAGATTGTATGCTTAAGAAGGGCAAATTTTGGGGGCACCTGGCTGACTCCGTCGGTATAGCATATGACACTGGGTCTTGGGGTTGTGAGTTCAAGCCCTACACTGGGCATAGAGATTATTTAAGAAAAAAAAAAAAAAAAGAAGGGTGGCTCGCCTGGGTGGCTCAGTGGTTGAGCACCTGCCTTTGGCCCAGGGCGTGATCCTGGGGACCCGGGGTCAAGTCCTGCATCGGGCTCCCTGCACAGAGCCTGCTTCTCCCTCTACCTATGTCTCTGCCTCTCTCTCTCTCTCTCTCTCTCTCTCTCTCTCTCTCCCCTTGTGTCTCTTATGAATAAATAAATAAATAAAATCTTTAAAAAAAGAAGGGCAAATTTTATATATAAATTATATCTCCATTTTAAAAATGACACTATGTTAAAAAAAAATTCTGTGACCAGCTGGTCAGAGATGTGATTTTGACTAGTCTGTCCAAGGAGCATATTGGTATTTGTGAAGTTGAAGTTCAAAGGCAGTTGAGATTATAAGGATAAAGATACAACAGAGGATTGTATCCACATAATTCTTTTCCAAACACATTACTGTCTCTACTTTCTTATGCTTGGAAACCACCACGCTGTTAAACACTTACTTTGCACACTTCTTCCTGTACTGTCGTTCAATCCCTTCAGGCCTGTACAGAAAATGGAATAAAAAAAACAGATATGAACAAATCTCATAACCTACCTATCCTCACTACCTCATTTCTTCATATGCTAAAAGGGCCTTTCAAAAGTTTGCATTTCCTAGATCAACCAGTTAGTTAGTTAAACCTGTTATTAATTTTAAAACATTCCTGCCTCCCACGCATTTCCTGAGCCCCTAATATGGGTCAAGCATCATCCTGACACAGGAGGGGAGGAGCAGGAGCTATAGTCATAGCAGCGGGCAGGGTCATGGTGATAAGAATAACAACAATAATAATACTAGCAACCACGTATAGAGCTTTTACTATGTGCCAGAAGCTGTGCCCAAGTATATATATATCAAGTCAGTTAAGTCCTATATCAACCCTGTGAGGTAGTCCTATTACCACTCCCATTTTATAGATGAAGGCTCCCTAAGTACAAACCAATCACATGATTTGTCCCAGGTCAGAATAGGTTGAATTCAAGCTGAGGCCGGCAAGCTTAAGAGCCCTTAAGGCTGCCTTCATAAGCAACTCTTCCACCCACCCAGATGCTTAACAGAAACCTGGACTCATCTTTGATTATTCTCTTTCCCTCATTTCCCACACCCAGTCCATCAGCAAATCCTGTGGATTTTTATCTCCAAAAAGATCTCAAACCTGTCTGCTTTGCTTCCCTTCCAGCCACTATTATCGCCCAGGCCACCAGTAGTTCTTCCTTGGACGACTGTCACAGCTTCCAGACTGGTCTCACTTCCCCTCCCCTTATTTGTTTCAATTTTTTAATAGGTAAAATGTATAGGGACACCTGGGTGGCTCAGCAGTTAGGCGTCTGCCTTTGGTCCAGGGTGTGATCCTGGGGTCCCAGGATCAAGTCCCACATTGGGCTCCCTGCATGGAGCCTGTTTCTCCCTCTGTCTAGGTCTCTGCCTCTCTCTCTGTGCCTCTCATGAATAAATAAAATCTTTTAAAAATTTTAAAAAATAAAATCTATACATAGTACATAAAAAAAGAGTACAAAGAAAAGTAAATACCCTCCCCACCCACCCTTCACCCACCCAGGGGTGGGTGCCTCTCTTCCCTGGAGGCAAATATTCTTTCTGGTTTCTTCTGTTCCTCCCAGAGACAGTTGATGATACAAGCAAAGAATCCTTATTGATATATAAAGAAAATATACTTTATTTCTTTTCCTTTTTAGACAAATGTTGCATACCTTATATTGTTCTCTACTTTTTTTAAGCTTTATTTTTTTTATAAATTTATTTTTTATTGGTGTTCAACTTGCCAACATATAGAAAAACACCCAGTGCTCATCCCATCAAGTGCCCCCCTCAGTGCCCGTCACCCAGTCACCCCCACCCCACGCCCACCTCCCCTTCCACCACCCCTAGTTCGTTTCCCAGAGTTAGGAGTCTCTCATGTTCTGTCTCCCTTTCTGATATATTTCCCACTCATTTTTTCTCCTTTCCCCTTTATTCCCTTTCACTATTTTTTATATTCCCCAAATGAATGAGACCATATGTTTGTCCTCCTCCGATTGACTTATTGTTCTCTACTTCTTTATTTACTTAAAAATGTGTCCTGGTTAGAAAATATTTATGCAACTCTTCCTTACCAATTGACACAGGAGGTGCCTCATTCTTCATAAGGGCTGCATTGTATTCCTTTGTGTGGATGAACTGAAATGTCTTTTTACCTGTTGGATAAATTCCTAGAAGTGTATCCACTTTAAATTCTGATAAATACTGCCAAATGACTCTCTAGGGAAGCTGAACCGATTTACATTCCCACCACCAATGTGAGAGTTCCTGTTTTTCTCCAGTCTCACCAACACAGTATGTTATTAAAATGCATGACTGCCAATCTGGCACGTGAAAACTATGCTCTCATATTTGCATTTCTTATTTTAAGAAGTGAAGTTAGGCATCTTTTCATGTTTTATAGGCATTTGTGTTTTCTTTTTGGGGGTGAACTGTCAGTTTCTATCTTTCGCATTTTGAGTTGCCTTTTTACTTTAATTAAGGAGACTTTCAAATATTGACGGGCCATACAAATATTTCTTCCTCAGTTTGACATTTGTCTTTGACTAGCCCCCACCATGTGGAAATTTTAGAATTTTGTGCAGTCAAATCAATAGTAAGTGCATGCGAGCATGTGTGTGATATTCATTTAGGCCTTCCCTATTCTAAATTCATAGCTAACATACAAACTTTAACTGCTATTCTAGAATCTGCCTCCACTACTGTTTCACTCCAAACCATTCTTTAAACATATGCAAGAGTGGCTTCCTAAGACACCTAGAATAAAATCCAGACTCCTTACCATGGCCTACCAGGCACCAACTGAGCATGTAACTGGTCCCCCTTCCCCGTTTTATCTCACAGATGCCCTCTTTACCTTCCTATGAACAAGCCACACCAGGCTTCTGTTCTTTGAACAAACAAGTGGTTTCCTACCTCTGACCTTTCACATATACTCTTTTCTCTCTTCCTGGAATGCTCTTCTCACTTCTTTCCGATTCTCATTTTTGGGGTCTCAGTTCGAATACCACCTAGTCATAGAGACCTTCTCTAACCAACTTTTCAAAGAGGTTTTCATGAGATTCTCTGTATGAGCCCTTTGTTTCACTCACAGGACTTCCCATAATCATAATTACTTTATTTTTCTGTTATCCCATTGGACTGTAAGGTCCATGGGATCAGAGATTAGCAGAGATCATGCCTGTCTAACTACTCTATCCCCAGAGCAAAGTACTAGAAAGAAAACAGACATGCAATAAACATTGGTTTAAAGAATTCAGTTTAGTGAGGAAAATTAAATGGAGGTTAAGTTCTTTTTTTTAGAAGACTTTATTTATAAAAAAAATTTTAAAAATAAAAAATAAATAAATAAAGACTATTCATGAGAGATACAGAGAGAGAGGCAGAGACACAGGCAGAGGGAGAAGCAGGCTCCATGCAGGGAGTCCGATGTGGGACTCAGTCCCAGGACCCCGGGATCATGACCTGAGTCAAAGGCAGATGCTCAACCACTGAGCCACCCAGGCATCCCTGGAGGTAAGTTCTTAAATAGAAAAATGTATACTGTGTAATGGGAACACAGAGGTGGAAGCACCAAGCCTATGTGAAGCAGTCATGGAAGGCTTCATGAGGAGGTGACTGAAAGTCAACAGTCCTGGGCAGTGGGTGGCTCAGTCAGTTCAGCATCTGCCTTCAGCTTAGGTCATGATCCCAGGGTCCTGGGATCAAGCATCTGGCTCCCTGCTCACCGGGGAGCCTACTTCTCCCTCTCCCTCTACCCCTTTCCCCTGCTTGTGTGTGTGCTCTCTCTCAAATGGATAAAATCTTAAAAAAAAAAAGAGAGAAAGAAAGAAAGCCAACAGTCCTGATAGAAACTAATATTTCAAGCAGTGGGACTACTATGTGCAAAGCCAAAATATCACAGCATATTTAGGGAGTTACAAATAGTCTAATGTTATTAGGACTTTAAAAACTCAAGAGAGTATTACTGGTCTGACAGACATAAAAAGATGTGTAAGATTATACTACGAATGACAGTACGGCAACAAATTAGGTAAGCTAGATGAAATGGACAAACTCCTGGAACAATAGAATAACCCAAACTACCAAAAGTCACTGGAAAAGGAACAGAAAATCTGAACAGACTATCCCATGTAAAGAGATTTAATTAGTAATCAAAAAACTGCACAAAGGAAAGCCCAGGACAAGTGGCTTCACTGGTGAAATCTACTAAAAGAATTAATATCAACGCTTCACAAACTTTTCAAAAGAGGAGGAAACACTTCCCAGCTCATTGTAGAAAGCCAGTATTATTTTGATAGGAAAATCAGACAAAGGTTGGGGATCCTTAGGTGGTGGCTCAGCAGTTTAGCGTCTGCCTTCGGCCCAGGGCGTGATCCTGGAGTCCCGGGATCGAGTCCCACATCAGGCTCCCTGCATGGAGCCTGCTTCTCCCTCTGCCTGTGTCTCTGCCTCTGTGTGTGTGTGTGTGTGGGTCTCTCGTGAATAAATAAATAAATAAATCTAAAAAAATAATAATAAAAGAAAAAAAGAAACCCTACAGAACACACAAACATACATACAATTAGCACTAATAAACAAGTTTAGCAAGGTTGCAGGTTACAAAATCAATATATATAAAAATTAATGGTAGTACTATATACTAAAAATGAATAAAAAATAAAGTTAAGAAAATAATTCCAGTTACAATAACATCAAAAAGAATAAAATACTTAGGAAAAATTTAACAAAATAAGTGCAAGATTTGTGCACTATAAAACATTGCTGAAAGAAATTAAAGAACACCCAAGTAAATGGAATGATATCTCATGTCCGTGGATTGAAGATTTAACATTATTAAGATAGCTATACTCCCTAAATGAATCTATAGTTTCACTACAAATTCAAGCTGTATTTTTTTTTTTTTTCAGAAACTGACAACCTGATCCTAAACTTCTCATGTAATTGCAGGGAATCCAGAATAGCCAAAACAATCTTGAAAAAGTACAAAGTTTGAGGACTCACATTTGCTGATTTCAAAACCACAAAAGCCACAGTAATCAAGACAGGGTGGTACTGACATAAAGATAGAGCAATAGAATGGAACTGAGAGTCTACAATAAATCCATACATATATGGTTAATTTATTTTTAACAAGGGTACCAAGACTATTCAAAGGAGAAAGGACAGGCTTTCAATAAATGGTACTGGAAAAATTGGATATCCACATGTACAAAGATGAATTTATTAGATCATCTAAAGAAATTAACTCAAAAAAAGTTTAACTAGGGGATCCCTGAGTGGCTCAGTGGTTTAGTGCCTGCCTTCGGCCCAGGGTGTGATCCTGGAGTCCTGGGATCGAGTCCCACATCAGGCTCCCTGCATGGAGCCTGCTTCTCCTTCTGCCTATGTCTCTGCCTCTCTCTGTGTCTCTCATGAATAAAAAAATAAAATCTTTAAAAAAAAAAGTTTAACTCAAAATGGATGAAAGACTTAAACTAAGAATTAAAAATATAAAACCTGGGACACCTGGGTGGCTCAGGAGGTTGAGCATCTGCCTTTGGCTTAGGGCGTGATCGAGTCCCACATCGGGCTCCCTGTGAGGAGCCTGCTTCTCTCTCTGCTTGTGTCTCTGCCTCTCTCTGTCTCTAATGAATAAATAAATAAAATCTTTTTAAAAAACCCTATAAAACCCCTACAAGAAAATGTAGGCACATACCCTCAAGACTTTGAATTAGGCAATGGTTTCTTAGATAACACTCCTAAAGCACAAGACAAAAAAATAATAAATGGGACTTGATTAAATTAAGGGCTTTTATGCGGGGATCCCTGGGTGGGTCAGTGGTTTGGTGCCTGCCTTTGGCCCAGGGCGCAATCCTGGAGTCCCGGGATCGAGTCCCACGTCGGGCTCCCGGCATGGAGCCTGCTTCTCCCTCCTCCTGTGTCTCTGCCTCTCTCTCTCTCTGTGTCTATCATGAATGAATGAATGAATGAATAAATAAATAAATAAATAAATAAATAAATCTTTAAAAATAAATAAATAAAGACTTTTATGCTTCTAAGAATATTAGCAAAATACGATGAAAAGGGATTCCACAGAATGGAAGAAAATATTTGCAAATCATATATCTGATACCAGGTTTGAATCCATAATATGTAAAGAATTCCTACAACTCAACAATTAAAAGAACAAATATGCCAATTAAAAAATGGGCAAAGAATTTAAATAGACATGTTTCTAAGGAAGATATACAAATGGCCAAAAGGTACATGAGAAGATGCTCAAAAAAAAAAAAAGAAGATGCTTAACATCATTAGCCAGCAGGAAAATACAAATCAAAACCACAATGAGGGCTCAGCAGTTTAGTGCCACCTTTAGCCCAGGGCCTTATCCTGGAGACCTGGGATCGAGTCCCATGTTGGGTTCCTTGTGTGGAGCCTGCTTCTCCCTCTGCCTCTGTCTCTCTCTCTCTGTGTGTCTCTCATGAATAAATAAATAAAATCTTTAAAAGAAAATCACAATGAGATACTACTTCATTGTGGTACCCTAGCTTCACACTAAGATAGCTATCATCAAAAAGATAGATAACAATTATTGGTGAGAATGTAGAGCAATTGGAACCCTCATACATTACTGATGAGAATGCAATCACTTTTGAAAATATTATACAAGTTCTTCAAAAGGTTAAACATAGGGCAGCCCTAGTGGCTCAGCGGTTTAGCGCTGCCTTCAGTCCAGGGCGTGATCCTCGAGACCTGGGATCAAATCCCACGTTGGGTTCCCTGCATGGAGCCTGCTCCTCCCTCTGTGTCTCTGCCCTTCTTTCTTTCTCTTTCTCTTTCTCTCTCTCTTGTGAATAAATAAAATATTTTTAAAAAGGTTAAACATAGAGTTACCATATGACCCAGTAATTCATAAGTATACACCCATGAGAACCAAAAACATGTTCCCACAAAATCCTGTACACGCTTACAGCAACATTACCCATAATGGTAAAAAAAAAAAAAAAAAAAATCTAAAAATTTAAAAAAGGGAACAGTCCAGTGCCCATCAACTGATGAATGAATAAACATGTGATATGTTCATACAATGGAATGTCATTCAGCCACAAAAAAGAATAAAGTACTGAGTCATTGTATATCATGGATGAACCCTGAAAACATGCTAAGTTAAAGATACTAGACACAAAAAGCTACAACATTTATGGTTCCTTTTTAGTCAAGTGTCTAGAATAGGCAAACACACAGATTAATGGTTGCCAGGGACTGGGTGAAGAGGAAATGGGGGAGTGAATATTAATAGGTACAAGGTCTGTTTTAGGGCAGTGATGAAAATGCTCTGGAATTGGTGATGATAGTTGCACAACCTTGTGAATATACTAAAACCACTGAATTGTACACTTTAAAATGGTAAGTTTTATGATATATGACTTACCCTCAACTAAAAATACTACATCTCTGAGGGTGGAGCTGAGACATTAGGACTTTTAAAAAACTACCCCAGATGGTACTAACACACCCAGGGTTGAGAGTCATTTCACAAAGGTGTATATGAAGAGTAGAATTGCTGAGGAATAGATTGTGTGCATCTTTAGCTACACAATAATGCCAAAGGACTTTCCAAAGTCATTGTAACTATTTATGGTCCTTCTACTACTGCAGAGACTCCTACCTGCTCTTTGACAACACATGGGTATTATTTTCCCAGCTGAGGGATAAAGAAACTGGGACCCGTAAAGGTTAAGTGACTTGCTCAAGGTCACAAAGTAGTGCTGCTTGGAATAGAACTCCAAAGTCTGTGCTCTCCACTATCTTTAACATTCCGCCCCTCCACTTACAAGTATCGCTTATGTCAAATGTGCAGTGACTCACTAACATCATGCAACTAGGGCCCTAGCACGATTTATGGTTCTGTGTAACTTCTGGTTCCTACTGGGACTCTAAATTCAACCTCAGCCTGAAGAGAGAGATTCACTATACAACAGACTTCTAGAATCCTGAAGTCAGCCAATCTCATAAGCTTGAGCTTTTAAAACACAGGATTTCAAATATAGGGGACTATATAATTCTCACTGAGTTAATTTTCAAATACCAATTCCAAATGGGATTTTGTCAAGTTTACAAAAATGTATCTATTCAAACTATGTGCCAAGAATCAAACAAGATATATGAAGGGTTTTGAAAGTATAAGGCAGGATTCTTGCTCTCAAAAAGTTCATCTTGGGCAGCCCCGGTGGCTTAGCAGTTTAGTGCCACCTTCAGCCCAGGGCGTGATCCTGGAAACCCAGGATCAAGTCCCACGTTGGGCTCCCTGCATGGAGCCTGCTTCTCCCTCTGCCTGTCTGTCTCTCTCTCTCTGTGTCTCTGTCTCTAATAAATAAAATCTTTAAATAAAGTTCACCTTGATACCAAGATGCTAATATAAGTGAGACTTGATATTTAACTGATATAAGGAAGTAATTAATATGAGCTAGATCTCTGCACTAAATGACCTTGGTTTTCTTTCCTACCCTTAATCTCTAGGAATATGTGAGGGAGAGAAGGCCCAAAACAAAACATTCTCCTGGTTGTGGCAGTCTCTAAGATGGCCCCCAATATTCCCTGCACCCTGGTACTGATACCCTGCATAGTCCCCTTCCAAAACGAACAGAGCTGACCTGTAATACCAATAGGACACTGCAGAAATGATGGTGCATGACTTCTGAGTCTTAGTCACAAAATATATCATGGCTTCCACCTTGCTCTCTCTTGGATTACTCATGCTATGGGAGGCTAGCTGCCACTACACAAGGATATTCAAGTGGCCCTATGGAAGATCATTGTGGTGAAGAACTGAGGTTAGCACTCAGCTGCCAACCATGTAAGTTCCACCTTGGAGGTGGAACCCCCAGCCCTAATCAAGACTTCAAAATGACCATACCCATGGTTGACCTTTTAATCAAGCCTCATGAAGGGACAGGAACCGCCCAGCTAAACTGCTGTTGAATTGCTGACCCACGGATACCATATGAGGTGATAAATGTTGTTGTTTTTTAAAAAAAAAAAAACACATCAAGGGGCACCTGGCTGGCTCATTTGGTAGAGCAAACGACTCTTGATCTCAGGGTCATGACTTTAAGCCCCACTTTGAGCGTAGAGCTTACTTAAAAAATAAAAAGAAAAAAAAATCAAGAAGTACCAGGAGATGAGGATGAACAGGCAGGCCAAGGTGAAATCATAGAGAGCCTTCAGACTTTCATTTTACCCTGCTAACCATTATTTCTAATAATGTACTCCACCATAACTCCTAAATGAAACTGGATAGGGGAAGGGGAGGAGTCCTTAAATGGTTGGGCTCGACTCTTCCCCAAACACAGCAGCTTTCCGCTTATGTATACTTCTGGACAAGCACTTCATTTGAAGAAAGGATTCATTGTCTAAAGATGTTTGAAAGCACTGCTGTAGGTGATGAAGAGTCACTAAAAGATATGCAGTAGGAGACCGATGTAACGTGCATTTGAGACTACTCAGGCAGTAGACAACATACTGGAGGAGAATAAAATGAGAGGCAAAAAGACCAGGTAAGAGGCCACTTCAACAGCCCAAGCAAGCGATGGTAGGTACTGGAATGATGGCATTGCAGCAGGGCTAAACAGAAGGAGGTAACCACAAGAGAGATTAGAAGGTAGAGTCAACAGGACATGGTGAGCGACTGGATGTGTGCATGGGATGGTGGGGTTGGGGATGGACCAGACAAAAGGAGGACTGGTTTGCAGATTCCAGCTTGGGCCACTGCACGAATGGAGGTGTCATCACAGGAGGAGAAGGAAGGGGGATCCCTGGGTGGCTCAGTGGTTTGGCGCCTGCCTTTGGCCCGGGGCGCGATCCTGGAGTCCCGGGATCGAGTCCCACATTGGGTTCCCTGCATGGAGCCTGCTTCTCCCTCTGCCTCTTTCTTTCTCTTTCTCTCTCTCTCTCTTTCTAAGTCTATCATGAATGAACAAATAAATCTTTTTTTTAAAAAAAAAAAAGGAGGAGAAGGAAGGAACTATGTTTGGCTGATAGTTAGAGACCTGTCTGCAGTGGCTTCAACACAATGGTTTGTTCTCCTATAAAAGACATCCAGAAGGGGGAGCGCTCAGGGTTGTGAGATCAAGCCCTACATGGGCTCCATGATGGGCATGGTGCCTCCTTGGGACACACTCTGTTTCTTAAAAAAAAAAAAAAAAAAAAAAAATTGTGGTTTATGGCAGTGACTGGGACCTAATAATGACAGTGATAGAGAAAGCTCTGCAATTCTTGTGGCCTTTCCTTCCTAGTTCCAGGATGGCTGCTGGTGTTCCAATTATGTCCATTTTCCCAAAAAGCAGGAAGGAATAAGAATAGAAGAGTAAAAAGGCCTTTCCTCAGAAGCCCTACCTAACAACTTTGACTTCTATCCCTTTTACTTGGCAAAAGTGAAGTCACATTCAGAATCTTAAGGGTTTTTTTTTTGGGGGGGGGGGGGGCGCTGGAATATATATCCTAACTTTGCAGACACCAGTATATAGGTGGGTATAAAAGAAGAGTGTCACAGTGGTACCAGGTCAGCTAAACTGCAGTATTTCCCATATTAGAGAAATGATGAGCTTGGCCTTAGTCATGTTGGATCTGAGATAGAACATCAGGTGAAGAGGCAGAGGAAACAGATCTACAGTTTTGGGTATGGGAGAGAAATGTAGGCAGATCTAGATTTTATGAGTCATCAGCATATAAGTGTAACTGATGCCATGAAAGATCATGAGAACGTCCAAGGAGAGTATAAAGAGAGAGGGGATAAAATCAAGGTCAAAGCCCTGGGAAATACCAACATTTAATGGGCTCACAGAATCCAGAAGACTGAGAAAGCCAAAACATTGGGAGAATCTCAAGAGCAGCTTCACAGAAATCAAGGAAGGAGAGCATCAAAGGAGGCATGATACAGAGATACAGACAGAAAAGCACTGGGTTTACAACCATGGGACTGGTGGATGGGAAAGAGGGCTGGGGGAACAAGAGTGTCAAAAGAGAGGAACTTTAAAAAAAAGAAGAGAGGAACTTCAGAATGGAAGACTTGGAGGTGGACAGTAATAGGTTCCAGGGCATACGTACTCTTTTTTTTTTTTTTTTTTTTAAGTAGGTTCCACGCATGGAGCCCAACGTGGAGCTCGAACTCATGACCCTGAGACCAAGACCTGCGCCAAGATCAAGAGTCGGGCATTCAACTGACTAAGCCACCCAGGCGTCCCTTGGCTCCAGGGCATATGGCAGGCAGACTGCTTCATGTTTAGCAACCAGTGCTCTCAAATACAGCAGGCTAAAGAGGAAGAGCAGGCTGAAATTCCACCCTGGCCAGCAGGGGAATGCACTAGAGTGGGCCACTGGAAAGACTGCTCGTGATTAGAGCAGGAACTATGTCAACTAAAGGGGAAGCTAACCCTGCCTTGTTGGTAAACTCTAAGAACTCTCCGGCCAGGGGCACCTGGGTGGCTCAGTGGTTGAGCATCTGCCATTGGCTCAGGTTGTGATCCCGGGGTCCTGGGATTGAGTCCCGCATCAGGCTCCCTGTGGGGAGCCTGCTTCTCCCTCTGCTTATGTCTCTGCCTCTCTCTGTGTCTCTCATGAATAAATAAATAAGTCTTTAAAAAAAAAAAAACTCTCTGGCCCAACGGAGTCACTTGGCCAGAGGCCACAAGCCTGGGCAATACCTAAGGCTCAGTCCCAAAGCTGGCTCACTTCTAGGACCAAGTTGGTTGGATTCCAGGGTTCCTACTTCAGCTTAAGGCCACTCCGTTTTCTGGCTTAGAGGTGAGGGCACCTACCTTTCAGTGCCACAGGGACCTGTGGCCTGGCTGTGTTGTTAGATCAGTTTCTGTATTTTTTTAAACATTTTATTTATTTATTTATTTATTTAAGAGAGAGTATGTGTGCATGCAGAAGCAGGGGGAGGGACAGAGAAGCAGACTCCCCCCTGAGCAGGGATCCTGATGCAGGGCTCAATCCGAGGACCATGAGATCATGACCAGAGCTGAAGGCAGATGCTCAACCAACTAAGCCACCGAGGTGCCCTTAGATCAGTTTCTGTATTAAGTGAATAATATACATCCATTCAATATATACTAATACTGTTACACATTGCTATATGTAATTATGATATACATATTAAATACATAATATCTTAGTGATCTCAAAGACAGTGCGCAATTTTCAAAATCAGAAAACTAAGTAAGGGTTAATGAAGGGAGAAAAAACACAAGACAACAGGTTTTAGATTGAACATCTTACTTGTAAACTTCCTATGTATCATAATGAAGGGTTTCCCCATGTATCCCAAAGGATATTCCTTTGTAGATTTCATCAAATTTTATGATCTGGTTGTATTATCAGCCTAAAGTTGTATCTTGTATATAACCAACTTTCTCTTCTGCTGCACAATTCTAGAAGCCTAGTTGTCAAAATGGTGCTCAAGGCCTGATTTGCTATTGAATGTCACCTAGCGGTACTTCTGATTCTTTTCTTTAGTATGGGTTGACAAGAGTTTGGTTTCTTAACATAGTACCATGTCAGCCTGTGGCTTTTCCCAGCTCAATAGTAGAATACAAGCTCCATACAGGCAGGGTTCTTTGCTTGTTTACTGGTTGTACTGGGTTGGATGGTATCCCTTAAAGCCATGTCCTTCCAGGAACCTCAGAATGTGACCTTATTTGGAAAGAGGGTCGTTGCAGATATAATTAGTTATGATGAGGTCATGTAGATAGGCAGAATGTGCCCTTAATCCACTGTGAGTGGTGTCCCTATAAAAAGAAAAGAAGAAAAACAGAAACAGGGAGAAGGCCAAGTAATGATACAGAGACCTTAATGTTGCATCTACAAAAGCCAAGAAATGCCAAGGACTGCTGGCAACCACCAGAACTAGGAAGGGTCAAGGAAGGATCCTCCCCTAAAATCTTCAGAGAGACCATGGGCCTGACAACACCTTCATTTCAGACTTCTAGCCTCCAGAAACGTGAGACGATTTCTGTTGTTTTAAGCCACCTAGTTTGTGGTACTTTGTTACAGGGGCCCTACCAAACGAATCCACTGGCACATCGTAGGCTTCTAGGACAGTACCTGGCACAGAGAAGGAGCTCAGGAAATGAAATGTACATGAGGGAATGTATGGACTTTTTAATTCCCTACAACCGACTTCTCTGTGGCATCAGGCACCTGTTGATGACCACTCTCCCCAGAAATACGCACTTCCTGATACTCTCTCTTCCTGTTTCCCACATGGCCAGGTTCCAAGTACTCTGTCTGCTTTTTAAATGCCAACGTTTCCCAGGACTATATCTTCAGTCCACTCTCTTCTTGCTCCATGCTCCACATAATGTTAGGCCTTTCCAGGTTTCAATTCCTTATCTCAACCAAGGACTCCCAAATCTAAAACAGATCTAGACATGTCAGTCCCCTGCTTAAAAGAGAGAGATGTCTCTCACTGGCAGGTAAGGTCCAAACTCATCTACTTTGGCATTTCACTCTGTCCCCGTCTCAGGATGCATGAACCCCTTCCTATAAAGTAACCCAGGCTATAGTCACCAAGGACCATTCAAATTTCCCAAGCACACCATAAATGCTCCTTTCAATGCTTCCATATTCCCTCCATCTGGGATGCTCCTCAGCCCCCTTCATCTGCTTAGTGAGATCCTAGTTCAAGGCCAAACTCAAATGCCATCATCTTTTGGTGCTTTTCCTGACCACCACTCAGGAGAATGACCCACTCCCACCTGTTCTCCTGTAGCTTTCTGCTCACCACACCAGCACTTTATCATATCACAACAGGTGGCCGGTCCCCCCCACAAAGCCATGGGCTCTTTAATGGTAAAGGCAGCACCTTATTCATCTCCACAGAGGCAGTCTCTAGCTGAGTACCTGGCACATGGCATGCTCCAAGAGATCACAGGCTGAATAAACTCATTCTACTTGGGAAAAAACCCCACCAAATTACAGCTCTCAAATAGCAACAGAATCACATCACAACAGCATTTTAACAGAGCACAGCAAAGGTACTGCTGCATTAACAGAAGGTAGAGAGCTAACACAAACATCGAAGGGCTGGGCCCATAAGGAAGACCTGGTTAGCACGAGGTAGGGTACTTATATTCTGCACAACCTGACCAAAACACATCAAGGAAATCCTAGACAGAGGGCATCGACCTCTTACCTCCGAAGATACATGGTCTCCTCATCTTCTGTGTTACAAAACTTGTGGGCATGTTTGGCAGCATCAATCACACGGGACCGATCCCGGGGCCTCATGGGCAATTTCTCTAACTGACAGTCTGAAGAAATGGAGAAAGATTCGGTCACTAGAGCCACTGAAAAATACCCTGGGGCAGTTGCAAGTGTTCAGTGGGGCCCTCGGCATTGTAACTTTTTACTAAAATTACTGTGCTTGTTGAAGCCTATTATTCAATTCCCCAACTGAAAATAACTTGGTGTCAGAAGATCTGGAGCTCTGTGACCATCTTGCCATCCTTGGCAAATTACTTCCTTTGTTTTTTTTTTTTCCCTTAAAGGATAATAAGTAGGTGACAATATCTCAAAAATCCTTTCCAGCACTGCGAGTTTGCTATGAGTGTTTCTGTGATTGTGGTATGCTTAGTTTGTGTTCTAATGCCTGAGAACCAGACAATCAAGCATCCGGAAATCCCTAAGAGGAAAGCATTGGGAAAAGTGGTTAAGTGCTTAGAAAAGGAGAAAGAGAGGGTCAGTGATGTGCTACATGTGGTATGCAAATGACCTCAACCAGCTCGAAGAGTGTCAACCTGAAAACAATAAAAACATACAGGAAATAAATGAGGAGCATTTAAAAAGCAGATGGAAATTGATATAATGCAAATTAAGTACCCACAGGGTTACAGGGAAGTGATCACAGTGATTCGAGATTAATAGAGGAGAAGGAGGGGGAGTTAGAGAGCACCAGGCAGTTCGCATGTTCATTAATCTTCACAATGACCTGCTACAGTAGACATTTTGTATTCCTAATATAGAAATGAGGGAATTCGGACACCTGGGTGGCTCAGTGGGCTAAGCATCTGCCTTCGGCTCAGGTTACGATCCCAGGGTCCTGGGATTGAGCCCAGGCATCAGGCTCCCCGCTGAGCTTCTCCCTCTCCCTCTGCCTGCTGCTCCCCCACCCTCCACCGCCGCTTGTGCTCTCTCAGTCTCTGTCAAATAAATAAATTTCTAAAAAGAGATTTTTTAAAAAATAGAAATGAGCGTATTGAGGCTTCCTTGCCACACACTTACTAAAAACACCAAGAATTCAGGTTCAACTCTACGTAATCAAAAGAGAACTCATTTACACAACAAAGATGCGAGGGCATTCTCCATACCAGGTGCAGTGTACCAGGTGCAGTTCAAACACGGTGCTGGGGATTCAGCAAAGGGCAAAGCAAAGTCCCTGCCCTGATGAAGTTTACATTCTAGTGGAAGAGGCAGAAAATTTAACAACAAAAATTATATAACATGACCTTGGATAATGATAAGTGCTAATAAAAAAATTAGCAGGATATTAAAGAGGATGGACAGCAATCCCAGAGAGTCATAAGTGCTACCAAGAAAAATCCGGCAGGGTAAGAGAACAAAGAGTAACAAGGGTGCCATTTTAGATAGTCAGGGAAAAGCTTTCTAAGGAAAGGACATTTCAGCAGGGACCTGAATGAAATAAGGAAGCACCAAGGGAAGAGGTTCGAGGCAGGAAAAAATACCAATCCCAAAGGCCCTCAGGGTAGAACATTTTGACACAATGAAGAAAAATCAAGAAGGCTACTGTAACTGGAGTGCAGTGAGCCAGAAGAGTGTTAGGAGGTGAAGTCGGAGAGGTAGCTGAGAATCTGATCATGCAGGGTCTAGGTATGGACTTTGGTTTTACAGGAAGACACCAGTTTGGAACAGGATTCTGGTTGTGGTGTGGAAAACAGACCACTAGAGACAAAGAGTGGAGAGTAAGAGACTGTGGCAATTCCAGGTGAGGGACAATGGTGGCTTAGAGTAGAGTGGCAGAAATGGAAGTGGTAAGTAGTAGTCAGATTCTGGATAGATTTTCAAGGAAGTACTGGCAAAATGTGTTGATGGATTGGATGTGTGTAAGGTAAGAGAAGTCATGATTGATTCTGAGATCCTGGTGAATAGTGGTACCACTGATTGCACTAGGGTGGAACAGTGGAGAACTGGACTTAGGAGATCATGAAGTCGATTTGAACACGATCGCTTTAAGAGACCCATTAGACATCCAAGTGAAGACATGGATGCTGGAGTTTGTTAGGGAGTACGGACTGCGAAGAGGTGAGAGGACTGAGCCCTAGAACATTGCAATGCCTAAAAATCAGAGTCAGAAAAGGAGCTAGATAGTGACCAGGGGCAAAATCAAAGTAGGAGGAAAATCAAGAGTGGAGTCTTGGAAGCAAATGAAAAAAAAATGTTTTAAGAAGGCTGGAACCATCATCTCTATCAAATGACAATGAGAAGAGGACTAAAATGAGCATTGATAATTGACCACTGAGACTACTAACAGGTTCCGTTACTGACCTTGACAAATATGGTTTAGATGGTGAGTGGGGAAGGGAAGCCTGCCTGAAGTGTAAACAGGGAATGAGAAGTGAGGATGCAGAGACAGCCAATACAGGCAACTCTTTTTAGAAATGTTGCTATAAAAGAAGCAATGAAATGGGGTAACAGCTGGACAAGGATGTAGGATCAAGGGAGGGTTTTATTCTCGTTTAAGAGCTATGACAGCATCTCAGCATCCAGCAGAAAAGTTACAAAGGTTCTGAAGGCGGAATGGGAGGAAAGGAAAATAAACAGTTTATTTTTTCTGCAGAAGGAATTTAGTTTTGAGGGAAGTCTGGATACATTCACAAGGTTAAACAGAAAAACGGAATAGCTGCCCCGGAGTGGGGGCAGGGATGTGTAGCGAGGATTTCGGCGGAGCGGCAAAGCCCACCAATCTTTAAAGAGACGCGCCTCCCAGATCCCAGCCAGAGAAAATCCACCCTGGAGACCCCGAAGTTTGGCTTCTTGCAGGCGCCCTCGGGTTCCCGACTACTCACCCAGCACCAGGACCATCTGGCCACACAAGCAGTAGTAGACGTGGAGGGGCTTCTCGCCGTCGTCATACTCCTCCCGGTCCCTGGTGTCGGAGCACACTACCGACCGGGACACTACTTTAGGCATAGTTCGGGGGAGAAGCACAAAAACTCAAGGCCAAAAAATTGTGGTCGCGCAGAAATGACGGCAGAGACACGCGTCGAGCCCTTTCCCAGCCGCAACGCTGGTCACGTGTCAGTAGGAGTCCGGGGGACTTCCGGGCAGTACCATTAGGCCGGGATGCGCGGGGGGGTCCTCAGCCTCTCAGAACCTCCTTTGCTTTGGCCTGAGTTAGCTGGGACGGCTTTACTTGGGACGCCCTTAGTACTACTTCAATTATTCACGTGTATTTCTGTACACGTACGTATATGCAGACACATAAAACCAGGTAGAACAAAGAACTGCATTTACACGTTATAGGCATAATACACGTTTTAGGTGTGCCTCTAAATATGATTTTGATTTTATTTTTATTTTTATTTTTATTTTTATTTTTATTTATTTATTTATTTTTTTTATGATTTTGATTTTAATGGCTGTATTCTGGATGAGTCCCTGATGAAGTAGAGGTATTTTTAAACTTGAGGTAGAATTCATATAACATGAAGTTCATCCTTAAAAGGGTATAATGCCATGGTTTTTAGTATATTCACAAAGTTGTGGGACCATCACCACTATCTAATTCTAGAACATTGGGCAGCCCTGGTGGCTCAGCGGTTGAGTGTCTGCCTTCAGCCCAGGGTGTGATCCCGGGGTTCTGGGATCGAGTCCGGTGTCGGGCTCCCTGTATGGAGCCTGCTTCTCCCTCTGCCTGTGTCTCTCTTTGTGTCTTTCATGAATAAGTAAATAAAATCTTTAAAAAAAAATTCCAGAACATTTTCATCATCCCCAAAAGAAATCCCATATAGTTAACAGTCACTGCCCACTTTTTCCCAGCCCCTGGCAATCAATAATCTACTTTTCATCTCTATGGAGTTGCCTCTTCTGGACATTTCATTCGAATGAAATCATATAGAATGTGCCATTTGGTGTCTGGCTTCTTAGCATAATGTTTTCAAGGTTTGTCCATGTTGTAGTGTGAATGGGTAAAAAAATAGTAATGAATCAATAAAAAGGAACTTCATTCTTTTTCATGGCTATCCCACATTTTGCTTATTTTTTTAAGATTTTATTATTATTTATTTATTCATGAGACACAGAGAGGTTGAGACACAGGCAGAGGGAGAAGCAGGCTCCTTGCAGGGAGCCCGATGTGGGACTCGAGCCTGGGGCTCCGGGATCAGGCCCTGAGCTGAAGGTGGCGCTAAACCGCTGATCCACCCAGGCTGCCCCCACATTTTGTTTATTCATCAGTTAATGGACATTTGGGCTGTTCCCACTTTTTGGATATAATGATCAATGCTACTGTGAACATCAGCGGACAAGTTTTTGTGAGGGCATATGTTGTTAGTTCTCTCTGTTGCATACTTAGGAGTGGAATTGCTGAGTTATGTGGTAACTTTGTTTGACGTTTTGAAGAACTGCCAAGAATGTTTTCCAAAGCATCTCTATCATTTTACATCCCCACCAGAATATATATGGGGGAGAGGTCTGATTTCTTTACAGCCTCACCAATAATTATTTTTGTCTTTTTGATCATAACCATTCTGGTGAGTGTGAAGTGATATCTCACTGTGGTTTTTCCTTTCCCTGCTGGCTCATGTTGAGCACCTTTTCACATGCTGATTGGTCACTTATGTATCTTTGGAGAAATGTCTATTCAAATCCTTTGCCCATTTTCAAATGGGCTGTCATTTGATTGTTGAATTGTAAGAGCTATATATTGTGAATACTAATTCATGTAAATGATTGGCAAACAGAGGCATCTTAATGATCCTGTTTGCCACAGCCATAAGTGGACATCTTCCACTCTTCCTTTCCCAACCCAGAAATTCCCAGAACATTCTTTGTGGAGGACATTGCCTGAAGCAATCCAGAATAAGGACACTGAGATAGAGTCCATTAGATAACTTCAAAAATCCAAATGAAGACACCAAATAGTGAATTTTTTTTTTTCAAATAGTGAATTTTTAACAGAGAACTTACTGAAGGCAGCAGGAGCTTGCAACTAAAAATTGACAGTTTGGCTAGAAGAAATGTAGGGTTTAAGATAGACAAAATGTAAACCAAGGGGAATTTAAAGCCATTTGCTAGACCTCAAATGAATACGAATTAAATAAAATATAAAAGAAATGTGGTACACACACGCACACACAAACACAATGGAATATTACTCAAGCATAGAAAGGAGGAGAGCTTATCATTTGCAACAACATGCTTTGATTCTGCATATAAGTGGAACTTATAACTTATATTTATATCCCGGAACTCCAGGATCACGCTCTGAGCCAAAGGCAGATGCTCAACTCCTGAGCCACCCAGGCATCCCCTAAGAACCTCATTTTTAATTTTTTTTAATTTTTATTTATTTATGATAGTCACACAGAGAGAGAGAGAGGCAGAGACATAGGGAGAAGCAGGCTCCATGCACCGGGAGCCCGATGTGGGATTCGATCCCGGGTCTCCAGGATCGCGCCCTGGGCCAAAGGCAGGCACTAAACCGCTGTGCCACCCAGGGATCCCTCATTTTTAATTTCTAATAAAAGTTTACAACTTTTTACAAGAGCCAATAAAATGAAAGCACCTGTTAATGAAGGTCTTTTTTTAAAAGATTTGTTTTTTTTTTTTTTAGAGGGCAGGGACAAAGGGAGATGGAGAGAGTCTTCAGCAGACACTGCGCTAAATGTGAAACCCAAAGCAGGGCTCGATGTCATGACCCTGAGATCATGGCCTGAACCGAAACCAAGAGTTAGATGCTGAACCGACTGTGCCGTCCAGGCACCCCAGCACCTGTTAATAATAAAGGACTTAATAAATCAGTTGCAAATATCCATCTGTTAATACTTATCTGTAATGAGATTTTATGTATTTCATCTTTGAAAAATTTTTTAACACAGATAAGTACTGCCAAATACTGATACCAAATACCTGATTTTAATTGAGCATATTCATCTTTTAGAAGGCTTTTACGGAATTCAATTACATTCTTCTCTTGATATTTGCCTTTTAGCATGTCATTACATTGCTAAAAGAATAATCACTTCCAATTGAAATTTAGGTGGAAGCTCCTAAAATGCACAGTGAAATTGATTCTTAAATACAGTTTAATAATACAACGAATAACCAGAGGCTTTAAAAAACTCACATTTTTACAAGCTTTGTACATTTGCCTAAGCCTTGTTCTCTTCCATACATATTTGTAACACATCTTAGCAGATTCTACTTTAGGTTTAGTGAATTAGTATTTTCTTGACTTCTCTGAAAATATTCTCATCTGGGGTGCCTGGGTGGCTCAGCTGGTTGAGCATCTGCACTAGCCTCAGGTCATGATCAAGTCCATCTTGGGCTCTCTGCTCAGTGAGGACTCTGCTTCTCTGTCTCCCTACTTCTGTGCATGCTCTGTGTCTCTCTCCCTCTCAAATAAATACATAAAATCTTAAAAGGAAATATTCTTTTTTTTTTAATTTATTTATGACAGTCACACACAGAGAGAGAGAGAGAAGCAGAGACACAGGCAGAGGGAGAAGCAGGCTCCATGCACCGGGAGCCTGACGTGGGATTCGATCCCGGGTCTCCAAGATCGCGCCTTGGGCCAAAGGCAGGAGCCAAACCGCTGCGCCACCCAGGGATCCCTAAAAGGAAATATTCTTATCTGAGTTATTCCACACAGACTATCCACACGGGCCAATTTTTCCATCACTAAATTCAGCATTGACTTTTTGAGCAAAGTACAACAACTGTATTGGTAACATCTGTCATCTCATTGAGAGCCGAGGAAAATAACTTGAAATTGCACTGTTTTCTTTTTAAGATTTATTTATTTATTTGAGAAAAGGGGGTGTGCAGAGAGAGGGAAAGAGAAACCTAAGCAGACTGGGCACTCTGCACAGAGCCCGACTTGGAGCTCGATCTCATGACTCTGAGATCAGGGCTTGAGCTGAAACCAAGAGTCAGTGGCTAAACCGACTGCACCACCAGGGTGCCCCTGCCCTGGTTTTGTTTTGCTTTTTTTTAATGACTGTTGGTGTTGCTTCCAATGTCCTCAACTCTTTGAGCCACTCTTCTTGCCTAAAGGCTAATAGTCTTTGAAAAGTTTATTTTCCCTGGACACATTTCTTTGGCTTCTGCAATCAAATGTGACTTAATTAACTCATCATCAGTAAATGGTTTTCCTTGCTCAGCTCACAAATGAGCCACTCAGAAAATTACTGTGGCTGCAGCTTCATTTTCATTTTTTTTTTATTTCTGTGAAGAATTTTGCTATGATAAGATATTCCATTTTAAACTTTCTAGTTTTTCTAACCATTGCTTTCCTTGGAGTTAGGAACATTGCAATGAGCACTTATTTTGGTAATGTTGTTGTGTACCGTATTCTTTTAGCAACACTACAGGGTCATTGTGTAATAAACATGGTGCTTTGACATCTAATGTGATAACCACATAATCTACATTCCACTGTGCCTTAAAAGCATGACATTCAAAATCCACTTTTATTTTTTTTGACATGATAGGTTATGCATGGGTAATAAAAAATGCCATAATACCATGATACATGTGGCATTCAAAATGCTGTTGAGTTATAATTGCATCACTGTGATGTATGGTACACCCACCAACAGTGTGAGGTGATGACTATGCCACATACAGTCTCTGATACAGCTCCTCAACTCTGCTATAGGAATACAAAAGCCGTCACAGACAACACACAACTGAAATAGCATGGTTGTGTCCTGATGAAACTTTATTTATGGACGTTGAAGATCTGAATTTCATGTTATCCTTATGTGTACTGAAATATTATTAAATATTCTTTTGATTTTTGCAACCATTTAAAAATATAGAAAATCACTTTTGGCTGGCAAGCCCTAGGAAAAACGATGGCGGGCTAGATTTGGTTGTAGTTTGTTGGTGGATGTGGCCAGTTTGAATTCCTATACCCAATATCAAAACAATGTATATTAGTTTCCTACTGCTGCTGTAACAAGGTACCACAAACTTAGTGACTTAAGAAAACACGAATGTATTATCTTATAGCTCTGGAGATCAGAAGTCTGAAATCAATCTCACTGGCCTAAAGTCAAGAGGTCAGCGGGACTGGTTGCTCCTAGAAGCTCTAGGGGAAAACCCACTTTTGCCTCTTGCAGCATCTAGAAGCTACCGGTGTCCCTTGGCTCCTTTGCTGGTGGCTGTATCACTCCAATCTCTGCTTTCATAGTCACATGGCCTTCTCTCTGAATTCAGACTTTCTTCCCTCTTATAAGGACTCGTGTGATTACATCAGGCCCACTGGTTTTTATCCTGAATAATCTCCCCATCTCGAGATTCTTAATTTAACCACATCTGCAAAGTCCCTTTTGCCATATATGGTAATATCCACAAATTCCAGAGATGAGGACAAGAAGACCTTGGGGAAGGGGTGCATTATTCAGCTTACCATGCCATGACTTTTCTGATTCTGCAATTTAGCAGATAGTAAAAGTCTATGTTCATGGCTCTAATTTCCTCATTTCTCTAAACTTCACTATTTCTCTCTCCTCTCTCTCTCCCTCTTTCTCTCTTTATGTCCTAGGGTCTATGGATGGACAGCATACTGCTACTTTACTGCCAAGAATACACACTGTGACAACTGTCGTTTCCTATAAGCAATTCTCTTGACTTGTCTTCTGAGGTTAATGGAGTCAAGAAAGACTTTTTGATTTTTATATTCTGTTGTTTCATAGTTGCTGTATTAAATGTTAGATGGAAGTGGGAACTATAGGAAAATAAAATTCCTTGCCTTCTCTGGCTAACAGAAATATGAACTCACAGCCTCGTAAAGCAGGAAATGATAGTTTATTCAGGCTCTCTCTCCCTGACCCAAAATAGTTCAGGAAAATCACAGTCCAGTCTGCATTTTGAAAGCTTCATGAATGAAATTCCACAATCTCCCTAGTTATATATCCTGTACCTCATGGTCCTCCCTTTTGTGAAAATTCTCAAGTCCTCGCCTATGGATGGTTTGGAACTTTAAAAAAAAAAAGATTTCATTCATGAGAGACACATACACACACAGAGAGAGGCAGAGACACAGGCAGAGGGAGAAGCAGGCTCCATGCAGGGAGCTTGATGCAGGACTCGATCCCGGGACCCCAGGATCAGGTCCAGGGCTGAAGGCGGCGCCAAACCTCTGAGCTGCCCAGGCTGCCCCGGAACTTTTTATCTTCCTGGCAGCTGCAATGCTAACACACTTTTCTTTCATTTGAAAAGGGCTTCTATTCTTGACCTCTGCTTTTGGGGAGGAGAGTGGTGGTTGGTTGTGAAGAGGGTATTTCTTCAAGATGTCAAGGTGAGGGTGCCTGGATGTCTCAGTCTTCTAAGCGGCTGCCTTCAGTCAGGCCCTGATCTCAGGGTCCTGGGTTTGCGAGCCTTGTGTCCGACTTCCCGCTCAGGTTCTCCTTCTACTTCTCCCTTTGCCGCCACCTCCACCCCCCCCCCCCCACACACACACACACCTCGTGCTCTTTCTGTTTCTCTCTCAAATAAATAAAATCTTTAAAAAAAAAAAAAAGATGTCAAGGTGAAAAGGGGATGGAAGGAATGCTTGGCCAACTATGCTATAGTTAGCATGTTCTAGCCTGATAATCATCTGTGCTAGAGAACAATCTTCTGTGTTGCTGCTTGCTATGACAACCCTGTCTCTGGTGAGGAATGTGGGGGCACAGTATTTCTGCAATGCAATTCTGCTGTGCAGCCAGGGAGTGCTCTCCCCATCCCTTGGTGTCATGGGGCTTCCAAAGTGCTTCGGTTCACATCCTCGAGTTTTCTTAATTAGACAGTCCAAGAGCTACTCATTAGCTAAAGCAAAGGAATTTCAGAAGATAAACAAACCTACAGCAAACTCAGATACATCTCTGGCCTTCAATTAGTTTCAGACATTTACTCCCAGTGGCAGAAGAGCCTCCGCTTCCAGTCCTTCCCTGCTCTCCAGTACGTTATATACACGGCATTTCAGCACCTATACAAACTAGACCTAGAAAACCTATAAAAGCTGTCTATAGGGACACCTAGGTGACTCAGTGGTTTGGTGTCTGCCTTCAGTTAGGCCGTGATCCTGGGGTCCTGGGATGAGTCCCACATGGGGCTCCCTGCATGGAGCCTGCTTCTCCCTCAGCCTCTGTCTCTGCCTGTGTGTCTCTCATGAATAAATAAAATATATTTATTAAAGCTGTCTATGAAACCTAAAGCCCTGTCATCCTTTCATTTGAGGGCATTTAACCAACTTCAGTCGCCCTCATTTCTGCAAGCAGAGGTCTCAGCATCCCCCACCCCCACCCCATTAGGCCTGCTAGTCTGCGCAATAACCCCAGAAAACGCTTGAGCTCCATGTACTCTTTCATGCTGTTGCGCTGATAGAAACTGTTTGACTTCTCTCCCAGGAAGTCTCTCCCTGCTATCACCTCTTTTGAAAGAAAACTGAAACAGACCCATTCCAGGAAGCTTGTTCTAATCTCATCAGACTGAGGGTTTCCCCTGCTGTGTGGCCCCTTGGCATTTGCAGATGCACACGCTGCTGCTCTGGCAGGCAGAATTTGAAGATCCCTGGCCACTGATGTCCACACACCTTCTTCCAGTTATTCAATCAAACACTAACCTAGGTTCTCTGTGAGGGAATTTTGCAGATGTGTTTAAGGTCCCAAATCAGACGATAGAAAGGTAAGGGGATTACCCAGGGTGGGCCGGACCTGATGAGATAAGCCCTTAAAGTGAACTGGGGCTCTTCTTGAGACTCCAAGTGTGAGGGGGCATTGGCAGGAGAGAAGTTCTCTGGTGCTGACTTGAAAATGGAACAGGCCAAGTGGCAAGGGATGTGGGTGACCTCTGAGAGCTGAGAATGGTCCCTGGCTGGCAGCCAGTGAGCAAATGGGGGCCTCAGTCCTTACAACTGCAAGGAACTGAATTTGGCCAACAGCCTGTGGTAATCTGTTAAATAGCAAATGAAAACAAATGCACTTGCTTTTGTAGATTACCTGTGTGTGTATCAGTTGCCTGCCAATTACCAGATGAGAGGAAAAGGAGATTTTCAACTCATTTTTGTACCCCCTGCCCACCACAGTCACAGTGTGAATGTTGTTAGGGGGAAGTTGCCTCAACTCCCGATCTGTTGGTGTCAATGGGAGATATAAATCCTTGCCCATCAAAGTACCTGCTGTTAAGCAGCAGCTAGAATCATTACCATTGTCAAGTGTCTCCCGCCTCAGAAACAAATTTCTGCACATCTGCTATTTTACGGATGTCTTTGCTCAGATGCCTCACTAGTCCCATGAACTCAGTAAGTCCTGAAACTGTCCCTCCCCACCATGTTCCCCACTCTGTTCATGGCACCTTCAAAGCCCCAGTTTACTTTGGGGACTTAGAACTCAAGCCTTTGCTGATTCCCTCCTCCCTCTGGACCCCAAGTTCAATCTGTCGCTGAGTCCTCTCCATTCACCGCCTCTGCTCTATTTTTGTTGTCACTGCCTGGCTCAGTGTTTCTCACCTGGACTACTTCAAGTGTCTCCCAGCTGCTCTCCTGGGACCCATCTGTGACTAGCACTGGCTCTAATTATGTGCAGCCACCTTCTAAGGAATCCATTAGCTTGGCATTCCAAACTCTCCCGGACGTAACCGAAACTCACCTTTCTCATGTTTTCAGAAATTCTTTAAAATGAGTGTTTTGCCTACCTTCTAAGTTATTTTGGGTTGACCTTTACAAACTATTCTTTAAAACTGTTATTGCTTTTGCAGGTCCACATACTAACTGTGACTCCTCTCTGCAGCCTGCAGCTTTTTCACGTGCATCTTACCGTTACTTTTACTTCAGACTCTCTGCCCTTCCAATTCTCCGCAGTCGGATATTCTCATACCTTGGACTCTTCTGAATATATAGTAGCCGCTTGGCTTGTTGAACTGCCAAGGGGAAAATGTGGTTCCAGAGCCAAATTGTGAGTGCCCAGAGCGAAAACCTCATTCTGCTTGCCTTGAGTTCACATTCCCTCCCCCAGGACACACACACACACACACCCCACTATTTTATTTTTGCTTTGGGGTGATCATTGGCCTAAAACATTAGGACCGGAATCCCGTACATTCATCTCCCAGACAAGGGACCCACAGCTCCCTTTCAGAGCCGTGGCCGATTTATTCTTTTGATTTTCAGCGGTTTGAACCAGTCACACACCCTCCTCCCCAGCCTCCCGTGTCCCCAGAGTTCCCGCTTTCCGAGAGCCAGATTTGCCTCCACCTACTCTCGCCTCCCTTCTCCTCGGGGACTTCCAACCTTCTTCTCTACCCACCCTCCCTCCCGCCCCCAGCCACAGTGCGCACTGTAATAAGTGATCTGATCTTTAAAAAAAAAAAAAAAAGAAAAGAAAAAGAGAAGAAAGCTTCCTCAGGGTTCGGCTTGGCCCGGGCGGGTGAAGAAGGACCCCCTTCCACCACTAATTGCTAGCGAATTCCAGGCTGACGCGCAGCCGGCAGCTCGCTTCACTCCCGCACGCGCCCGGCGCTCCCCGCCTCCCGCCGGGGTTTAATGACCTAAGCAACTTTCCTTGCCACCCCCCCCGCCCTGTCTTGGTACGGCCTGTCCGGCGTTAGGCGTTCCACCCCCCCCTCTCCTTCCAGGTTGGTTCAGCCCCCGTCTACTCCGGGGTGGTGCTTAGCCGGCGCCAGACCGACCCTCGACTTCGGAGGGGCAGTGCCGTTCCTCTGGGCGCTTCCTCGGCGGCCGCTTCGGCTCCTCCAGCCTCCTCGGCCTCCTCAGCGTCCGCAGGGACCCGAGACCTCGGTGTATGCCCCACCCCTGACCCCGCTAGAGATATGTCCACCCCGGCTCGGCGGCGCCTCATGCGGGACTTCAAGAGGTAACGCGCCGGGGAGCGCTGAGGCGAGGCCGGGGGCTGCCAGGCGGGGCACAGGGCGGGTCCCGAGGCGGGCCGGGGGCGGGGGGCGGCCCGGAGCGGACGCGAGTGCCGGATTGCGGAGCCCCTGTCTGTTTCCCTGAAGGTTGCAGGAGGATCCTCCGGCTGGAGTCAGCGGGGCTCCGTCCGAGAACAACATAATGGTTTGGAACGCGGTCATTTTTGGGTGAGTCTGCGTTCCGGGAGGTGGCGACGGGTGAGGGACTCGAGCTGGCCCAGCCTGCCCGAGGGCACCGGCCCCCGGCGGGGACGGAGGGTGAGAGGGGAAATGTTTGGGTCCGGCTGGGCCTAGGCGCCTCCCCGGAGCCTGTGCCTCGATTAGCTCAGTTCCCGCTGCCAGGGGAACCGTTTGGGGTTCTGAGGGGGGCGGAGCGGGGAGTGGTGGCGGTTAGGCGCGGCGGCCTGCGCCCGGTTGCCGAGCCCGAAACCTCTCTCTGTGGTGGCTTCCTGCCCCAGGAAGCGGCGCTTTACCTGAGGTGGAGTTGGCGGAGCTGGGAATAGCCCTCTCTTAAGGTGAACCTCTTAAGGGAGAAGGGAGCCCCTTAAGCGGGAACTGACTGTTTTTCTCTGTGTTGCAGGCCTGAAGGGACCCCGTTTGAGGATGGTAAGAGAGTTTCTTTACCCACCTTTCAGGAGCCTGATCATCTGGGGGAAGGGGTTCCCAGTCATGCTGGAAGTGCCTCCTACTTAAGAGCCCGCTTCTCCCTAGCCTCTGCCTGCTAAAGGCTTGAGTGGAATCCCGAGTGTGGCAGGTTGTTCTGGCCATTGTCCGCTTGACTAGAACTGCACCTTTTTTCTTGCTTTTTGCTTGCTAAAAAAAAAAAAAAAAAAAAAAAAAAGAAAGAAAAAAAGAAAGAAAAAAAAATACCCCAACCCGGGTAAGGCAATCACTTTTTAAGAGGAGCATCATAGATTGATGTTAAGGATTTTTGGGGTTTGGGCTGTGAACCTGCTAAATTTGGCCCCCTATCAGGAAACTGACTTAGTATCAACCCGATCACTTGCTGATAGACTCAGAGACCCCCTAGTTCAGAATTCTGCCACAAGGGCAGGAACTGTGTTCAGCAGCTGCTTAGTATGTGTTTCTTGGATGAGTGCATGAATCCCTTGCACAGAACTGTCCAGTTTCTACCATCTGGCATTGAATGCCTGTCAGCCTACTGCTCTAAGATGGTCTTTAATGGCACCTTTAATGGCCAGTTTGAATATTATGTTGTTTCTTATTTTTAAAAGAGTTTTTGGTGTGCTTTTATCAAGACTTTATGGTCAGTATTCTCAAAGCAGCTTTGGAATTGAGGGGAGCCTTAATGTACTCTCTTGACGAGTGTGCAACCTACTTGGAGGTACTATGTGTACCTGTAGATACAGGATTTTTAAGGGATTTAGGCTTGACTTTTAAAAACATGTTAGTTGCTTTTTGTTTTGTTTTTTTTTTAACTGTTTGAGATAATTCTAGATTCACCTGCAGTTAAAATTACTACTACTAATAATGATAATAATAGAGACCTTGTATACCTTTCACCCATTCTCCCACCCCTTTGTTAACATCTTGAATGACTGTCATTCAGGACAAAATGTGACAAAAATATCACAGCCAGGAAACTGACATTGATATAGTTTTATTTGCATTCAATTGTGTGCATGCTTGTGTAGTCGTTTTTTGAAAAGCTTAATACATTTAAAACACGATTAAAAGTTTTGAACTACTGATCGACATTTTTAATATTTGAGGTATTTAAAAAAGAAAAGGATCTTTCTGTTAATTTTTGCAATGACCATCTTCCTTTACTTATTTAGTACTTGATACACACACACACACACACACACACACACGCATGCACAGAACTCAGTTTGAAGGTGGGAACAAAAACATTCTGCAAGCTACTAAGTATATACTTTATAGTGCTGAGTTGGATTGCTTTTTTTTTTTTGGATTTCTTTTTGATGCTACCAGTCCACAAAGTGTGATGAGGGAGGGCAGTATCAACCATTTCTCTAATTTGTTTCCAATACTCAGATTTCCCTAAGAGACTATGGACAGTCACCTGAATACTTTTAGCCTCCTCTCTATCTCCGCCCCCTGAGTAAATGTCACTGCTCTTCAGTGCTGCAATAAAAAGAAATGACAGAGAGTGATTCTAAAGGCATACTACTTTGTTGCAGCAAATCTTTTGAACTGATCCATGGCAAGAGCTAGCTTGACTTAATTTTCCTCTACTAGATTGGTGCTAGTTCATTATACCTAAGCATTGTGTGCAGATTAACTGTGTGTTTGCTTTAGCTCTGGCAGGCTTTGTTTTCATTGGCTGCTTTTTTTTCCCTCCTGACTTTACTCAGACAGCTTTCTGCTGGGCACAGCTTTATTAATAGTACATCACTTTGCTGGAGGATTGGCTACTTAAATATTTCAAGGGTGCTTCACTTGTTTTAAGTGGTATGAATTGAGAAGGTACTTAAGGAATCCATTATCTACCTGGATCTTCCCCAGTGACATCACTGGTTCTATTCTTGATGATGGTGTATCTCCATACTGGCATTACTGAAAGGAACTACTCCAGCTAAATGACAATTTTGATTCATTCTGTTGAGCAGTCTGCTATCCGTGGATGCTTCCTCAGGTGTCTAGAACACAAACTGTGGCTACAAAAAATATTTTGACTATTTTTTAATACCCTTTATTGACAATTAGGACATTTACTAGAAAAGACTGGTTAGAGACAAGGGGCATAATTGATTTTGCTGTTTCCAATGTATTATGTAAATCAGCAGTCCCAAAACTACTTTTGCTGCTTCCTTGTAAACTGGGGGACATTTCTGGAACAGCCAGGCCCCAGTTAAAGATGAAGACTTAAGAAAAGGAACTCTTGAAGGTATTTTGATTTAACTTCACACACTTAAAGTAAGAGGAAAATGTTCCCAAGAACTTAATACTACCAAACAAAAACACTGGGGGGGGCAATGCTTCCTCATCAAGATATGCTGAATACAAAAACTATGGAATAAAGTATTCTCCATCACATCATCTAAAAATTGTTGATTACACACAGTAAGATACTAGTATTTCCTTTTTGTTTTTTTTTTTTTTAAGATTTTATTTATTCATGAGAGACAGGCAGAGACACAGGCAGAGGGAAAAGCAGGCTCCCCACAGGGAGCCTGATGCGGGACTTGATCCCAGGACCCCGGGATAACAACCCAAGCCAAAGGCAGACACAACCACTGAGCCACCTAGGTATCCCAGTATTTGCTTTTTGTAATAGTTGTATTCTTAAGAATTTGGTTTAAGTCTTTTAAAGGTTAATCACTTAAAATCCACTGAGGGTGTTCTTGAGATAAATACATCCTATGGTGAAGAGTATTTGGGTATTAACTTAAAAATCAGAATTTCCAGTCATCAAAAAAGAAGAATTTTTTTTAAGTGCATGTACTTGGTTTTCTCCTCTGGGGTCACAAACTGGTGGCCAAATGGCAGAAAAACACAGGTATTTTCTTTGGCCAACACAGCATTTTCAAAATTGGGATTTGTGAATGTCTTTAGCAGGACACAAACTCTCTAATGTAACCATTTCACTCCTTATTGCCATACCTCTACCATTGAACACATGTAATTTTCACAGTCCTTCTGTATAGATGGTTTAAGAAGGCCTCCTCGGGAAGATGAACAAAATCAGTACAGACTGGATACAACAATGGGGAGGCTGAAATTTTCAGTTATTTTAAAGCCTAGCCTAAATATCCAGAGGATAAGATCTAGTCTCAACTGCATAACATTCCAGGACTTTTAATTTCCTTAACATTTGTTTTGGATCTCAGAAATTGCATTGTGGGTTGTATTTTAAAAGGTTCTGATTGTTGAATGTGGCTAAAAGTATGAACTATCCCCCTTTTAAATATATATTTGAAATAAGATTTGGGGTCAGTCCTAATTTAGATTTAAGTAGACATAAGCAGGTTGTTTCTTTTCTCAAGATAGTAAACAAGCTCTTTGAGAAGACTTGATTAGCTTATTTGGTAGCAAGGTGACCACCTTGTTGAACTTCTGGGCAAGTATCAGGCAGAAAGTTCAAGTCAAAGGTTTTGAGAGCCACCAACATATACACTCAACTTGAATTCAGCTGTGAGCATTTGATGTAGGTCAGGAAGAAAGTACTATTTAATATTTAAATTCATCAATTGTATGTTTCTTACAAGTTTGGGTGTTGGGTTTTGCCTCCTTCGGTTGGGTCTAGAGATGTGAAATTTTGGGATTGTTATATCTACAATATTTATGGAGCACTTATTTTTTGTCACTGTGCATATTTCCCTCATTTAAGCCTCACACCAATGTAATGTGGTGGGTACTATTATTAACCCCATTTTACAGATGAGGAACTTGAGGTTCAGTCAAGTTGAGTGGCTTCCTCAAGGTCTCACAACTAGTAAGTAACAAAGCAAGGAATTGAGACCAGGTCTGACTGCAAAGCTTGTGCTCTTCCCCACTATGCTCTGCTGTTTCCACTTAACACCTGTCTTATGTGTTGCTTTACCACTTTTGGGTATCATATTTGATAATGGTCTTAATTTAAAGTACTTGGGAGCTAGTACCCTTGTGCTATTAAATCCACCCAATTTTAGAGCAGTTCCTTGATCAATCTCTTACCTAATTTAATCAGATTTCAACATGGAACCAGATGTGTTTATACTTCAGATACATCAGGGAGCTCAAAATTTTGAACTCTCTAACACCCATTCCCACTTTTTCCTGTATATTATAATATCAATAGTACTGAAAAGGAAGAACCAATATTTCTTCCTCCAAAGTAGGAAGATTTATGACCAGGTGGTAATAAGGTGAAGTATATTCTGATGGGCCATAGCATGTTTGTCTGTTCAGTAATTTGAGGATTAAGTCTCTATATGTCGCACTTTAAATTCGGAAACTTTAGAAAACCTGTTCCTCATACTAAAGGCAACTTTGTTAGCAAATTGTTTCCTATGAGTTTCTTAGTAGGAAACAGACATTGGTATTTTTATGTAACAGATCTAGCAGTAAAATGTAGTTTTTTTCTTAACTGGTGACAAACCTATTAATGGAAGGAGGAAATAAATTGCCAACTCTGAAGGAACCAGTAACAAAATATAATTTACCTGAAGTGTATATTTTATTAGAATATAAAATTATTAAATGAACCAGAGTAATATAGTGGAACATCTATCATTTTATGTCAGATAGTGTGATTCCTTAAGTTTACTTGAAGAGATTTCAGTCAGGAAAAAATTGTCCAACTGTTTTTCTTGGATTTATTAAACTTAAATTTGAAAAATATTTTGAAGCAAAGTCTCCCCAGATCACAACACCCTACAATTCTTGAATGAGATCAAGTTTGTTCATTCCTTATAAATAAATCTATAACCTAGTACACTTTACGGCCTCCTGCTACACCTTAGTTGACATGTATTCAAGGAAAATAAATTCATTTCAATAGTAGCCTAAACAAACAGCATTAGATATATTTGCTGGAGACATGAACGCAATCTAATGTGATTTTTAAATTATTTCTGCCACTAATTCCCTCCATTAGTGTGAATAATTGAGTTGACTTTATAGTGAAGTAGCTCATGAGTCATAGTTAAGGATTTTTGAGAGAGTGTAAAGTTTTTCCTGGCATACATACAATTATGTTTTCATTATAGAGTTGCTATTATATGAAAAGGAGCCAGTGAACACTTTTATACTCATTCCCTTCCATTTAAGAAACTAATTTGGTTATCGATTTGTATTTCTAGCACTGATTTTGGAACCTTTATACTCTCGTTCTCTCTAGCCTGTGTCAGAATCACTGGAGAGTTTAAGATGGCGGCTGCTTAAAATAGGCCTTTGAGGTCTTTCAGTCTTTCAAGGGGAAGAGTGCCAAATTTTGGCTCTAGTTGTCATTTTAAGGATATCTTCCAAATGGACCGTGGCTAAAGTTATCCTGCAGACAGTACTTTTGAGTTTAAGATGACTATTTAAGTTTGGGGGAGAATGATGGCAAAACAAAACAAAACAAAAAACAAATCTCCTTGGGTGGTGGTTCTTAGAATATGTGTCTATTTTTAGAGCAGTTCCTGGAGATCTTACCTGGCCTCTCTTTCCTCTCTACCCTGCATCTGTGCATTATTTCATTTAGTACTGGTTAAAAAAATGGCATGTAGCATTAAAAAGAAAGTACTGCTGAACAAAGCAATAAATCTGTTTCTTAAACCTTTCTTTTTTAACTACAGGAACATTTAAGCTTACAATAGAATTCACTGAAGAATATCCAAATAAACCACCTACGGTTAGATTTGTCTCTAAGATGTTTCATCCAAATGGCAAGTATAACTTTTAATTCAGTATTTTAAACTACTACACTGTTAATTATAGGAGGTGTTCCATGTTTCCTCTGTATCTGTCCATAGTACCTGAGTATTTGTTTAGGCATCTTGCTGTTCCTGAAAATAACTTGTTCATGATGGTCTGTTGCTGTCTTGATCTCTAGTCCCAGAACTGAAGCAGTGAAGGTACTCTCTGCCTTTGCTTGAAGTCTACAAGCCTCCTGGTTTTGACGATCTTTATCATTTACTTATTACACAAAATAAGAACACTCTTGATGTTTCCTTTTACCATCAGGCTGGATTGGGTAGTCGTGTGACTGCTTTCACAACATTTAGAACAATGTATTTATTTAGAACGATAGTTTTCAACTTTAGATGCAGATCAAAATTACCCACAGAACACTTTAAAAATACAGATGCGTTGGCCCCACTCCAGACCTACTGAATATCAGATTCTGTGGCTGAAGGCTACAGTATATTGGAAGAGCAGCAGGTGATTGTAACTTACATTCTGCCTTTTTGGCTAATGGTAGTCCTAAAACAGCTTGCTTTTCAAATTCGGGCTAATAAAGTATTTTTTTTGGATATCAGATATTTTTGTCTTCATGGCAAAATGAGATCTTCTGAACTCTGAGCTATATTTTATTCTTTCATATAGGAGATAGAGTTTGCAAGTTTAGTGGAAAAAATTTCCCACATGTCTGGATGGACCCTGTTGGAAAATGTGTATTATTTCCTGGTTAATAGAGCAGTCTTCTCAGAAGAAAGAGCACTAAGTATCTTCTAGTTTTATATAAAATGTATTTGACATTCTTTGATTAATTCACTAGCAATAATTAGGACTTTGCTTCTTAGGAAGATAACTGAGAAGCAATTTAGGAATCTTTTTAAACCTCACAAGCAAAGTGTTCTTGACTATGTTTGTCTTGACTGTGATGTTAAAAATCTTAATGGTGTTACTACGTTTAACATACCTACTTCTATGCTCCTAGTCTATGCAGATGGTAGTATATGTCTGGACATACTTCAGAACCGTTGGAGTCCAACCTATGATGTGTCTTCCATTTTAACATCCATACAGGTGAATTTTCCTTAATGTCACCAACTATGGCCTTTGATATCTTTATATTAGCACTTGAATTGTTTCTGAAAGTCCTAAATTAAGGTACAGGGCAGGTCATTAACCCACGCCCCCAGAAAACATGCATTTGCCTAGCTACCAGCAGATTAATGTTACTCTAGGTTAGTATGCTAAGAGAGTACATTTAGTTGTTGCTGAGGACAATTCAGTTGAGTGTTTTGAATATGTGTGGTTTTTTTTTTGCACGGATGAACTGACCTTTTACAAATTGTCTCTGTAGTCCCTACTGGATGAACCCAATCCCAATAGTCCAGCAAACAGCCAGGCTGCACAGCTCTACCAGGAGAACAAGCGGGAATATGAGAAACGTGTTTCTGCGATAGTAGAACAGAGCTGGCGCGACTGTTGACACGGGTGCAGCTAAAGAAGAGGCTGGTCATAAGAAAAATATCTATCGATGTGTTTGTCACCTTCTTATTCCTCAGTGTCATTACATTTACTTTATTAAAAGCAAAATAGCTGTTGTGCTGTTTCCATCTTCCCTTGCCAAGCTTTTCCTACCCCTTCTACCCTCTCCTTGAACATCAGAAAACACCCTCTATGAGATCAAATGTACTGTACCTGGGTTACGTGCAAAAATTACTACTGCTTCATTCCCTTTCCGTTGTGTCTCATCTCCAGTTTTAGGGCAGTATTGCATTACTGTACTTTACACTAAGCTTTTCAAGTGAATTGTTATACAAGTGGTGCTTATGCATAGCTTGATGACCGGGATGTTATTTTTAACAAAATGATTGCTAAAGTGTTTCACCCTGGCTGGTCCTTCACTTGTGTTGGATTTCGAAGTGAATGTTTGGAATACGGCCTACGGAAAACAGGGAAACAAATCCACATAAACTATCCATTCTGAAAGAGCAATGGAGGCTTAAAGGCTGTTATACTGAGATCTAACCAATACGAGTTACAAGGTGGTTTTTACTGGTGGGAAGGAAAAAGTTAAAGGACTCAGCCAAAGGAACGCGGCAATTGTTGTAACTGACACATCCTCTCCTTGCAAGATATTCACTGGGCTCATCCGTGCTAAGTTTCAGAATTCTAAAGTCTGGGTTTTTGCTTTTTAAAGAGGTGTGGGAGCAGAGGAATGGAAAACAATCATTAGTTTTTAAGCTAGGGAAGGTGGAAGATCCTTTAATCTTTTTAAAGGAGCAGTGCTACCCTAGATAAAACCCCGTCATTTTTTTTAGAGTTTTAACCCAAGGAAGGGAGCATATCTGTGGCAAACTATTTTCCACTCAAACCGAGTTTTTTTTTTTTTTAATTTATGATAGTCACACAGAGAGAGAGAGAGAGAGAGAGGCAGAGACATAGGCAGAGGGAGAAGCAGGCTCCATGCACCGGGAGCCCGACGTGGGATTCAATCCCAGGTCTCCAGGATCGCGCCCTGGGCCAAAGGCAGGCGCCAAACCGGTGCCACCCAGGGATCCCTCAAACCCTGAGTTAATGCTGCATGCTTTAGTTCTGTCTTCCCTTTCAGTATTATAAGAACCTTAAAGTCACGTTTGTGATCTTTCTTTGGATATTTATACTTTAGATAGTACCTTTAAGTAGCAGTGTGGGACGAGGCTTGTACATGTTTTGTCTAATGTTCCATCGTCACCTTTTGTGCATTTGTCACTCTTCTAAATCTAACTTTGCACAAGTAACCCATGTAAAAAAAATGTACATTTTTCAAAACTTGTAAATAAAAATAACCTTAAAATTTTGTAGTCAAGGTATAATTATATTTTAGCTCACTATGAACTTTTAGTATTAACTTATTGGAATCTCATATCTACTCACTTTCCCCCTTGAAATAAACATGGTAAAAGAAAATACACACTCTGGGAGAGGAAAAAAAGGAGTAGATACTGTTGGAGAGGACCTTCTTGTTATAAGTGTTCATGCTTTGTTCTTTTTTTAACGTTTTAACAAGAATGTAAAACTGTTAAATAAAACAAAGTTCCTTCAGCATCTAGTATGGTCAATCAAGCGAATGAAATGGTGTTGGGGGGAGTTGATAAACCTGGGTATTTACCAGTGTCCACAAAGACCAAGTTCTAACTTGTTGATCCTGACATTCCACCTCTTTAAGAAGCCCTAGCTTAAAAACAAATAGTACCAAACTATTACAAAATGGTATTTTGATTCTTGTGTAAAGTTTGGGAGTGCAAGTATCCTCAATCTTGTTTAAACAAAACTGTTTCCTTCTGGGGAAGCAACCTGTCTCATTTGAAAGAGCCAAGAACAGTGACTTTGTAGAAACTCTCACCTGTCGTCTGGAGTAGGGGCTACATGAAATTAAGTCTCTACATGGGGTGCCTCTGCCTTCCACTTGGGTCATGATCTGGGGGTCCTGGGATGGAGCCCTGCATCTGGCTCCCTGCTCAGCGGGGAGTCTACTTCTCCCTCTGTGTGCAAACCTGCTCTCTCTCAAACCAATCTTAAAAATAAATCTTTGTGGTGTATGTACTACATACATCCTTTAGGACATGGCACTTAAAGGAGCCACAATGAGGCACAATTCATTCAGCACATTGATTTGGTTTGTCCCACCTAGGAGCATCATCCTTAAATATGCTTAATATTTTTCCTCAAGTCCATTTCTGCTTCAAAGCAGAACCACATTAAATTGGTCTTTATTTGATAGATTAGCTTTACATTAATTTTTTCATCCTGTGGCTGAGTACCTTAAGTTTTGACACTGGTAGTACGCTCTAAAAAAATTAAGGTGAGATCCATAATGTGCAGATTTAATGTTTTTCTTTTTATACACCTCCTGAGAAACACTATTCCCAATCTTTTCATGGGATAATCCTTTTAAACCCTTACAACAGTCAAGAAGCCAATCTCTAAAAGCATCGTATCTATGGTCAAAGGCACTACAAAAACCACTCAAACATTTAAAGCAAATTTGCCTTTTTTTTTTTTTTTTACAAATGCCACGGTCTGCCTGCATATAACAATAAAGTTAGAACAAATCTGTGAGGTCCCCTTACAAAAGGCAGTCTGATCTGAACTTGAATCTTCAATTCTGCACCTGCTGGTATGGGGAAGGGGACATGCGGAAGAACCAGTTATAATCAAGAGTCCTTTATTTAGGACCCATCTCCAGCTTCAGGGGTTACTCACAGCCAAGTGAATGCACTGTATTCTACTAAAAAAAAGGATCCCAACAGAATGCATAAAGTTCCCATTCATTTTGCAATCAAAGGGAAGGAAAAAAATCAAAAGTAGATCTGTCAGACTCAAGGCTATCTATATAACTGAAAGACTTTACTTCCTCAGAACATATTTAAGTAATTCAAATAAAACTTGAAGCAGCTTGTTTATCTGTGCAGGTTTTATGGCAAAGTTACTGAGTTAAAAATGACTGCTCTTTAGAAGAAAGGGGAAATACAGGAGCCTACAGAATGGGGACAAAACAGAATGGCAAAGTTGTCAGCAGCTCATTCTTGCCAAACCCATTTCTCAACATAATTTTATTGTCAAGCAGAGTTAAGTAACTTCACCCTTATTCCACATCAATACCAAAGCTGATCTAAGAAGTTAGGAAATCTGAACCCTCAAATCCAGAACCAGAACCAAATGTATAGGTGGCCCTGTTATTTGGGAGGCTCAACTGTGACGTTAATATCCTGTTCTGTTGAACATACCTAAGTAAACCAGATTTATGTGTAACATGTCCCTTCTCCCCACCTCCCTCCCCCGCCTGATCATTTTGGGAAGAGGAAAGAAATGTAGAGAGAGAAATGAGTTTTCACCCCCCCCCCCCAATCCGCAAAGCCACTCTTACTCAAGAGAACTGAAGAATGGCTGGCTTTTCTAACTCACTAATTGAACCACAGCTTCTCAAGGTTGGCCTGAGCTCTGTAGGTTTTTAAAAAAATCCTATAAAATCTATAAACTTTCTAGCTTATATTCCCTTTGCCACTATTAAAACATTATGTGCCAAAATAAAAGGCACACCTCATTTCTCTTCCTACCAACATCAGGAAATACCACGCACTGTAGGAAGAAAGGGAGTTAGGGAAAAGCAAATATCACACAGTTAATCACAATAGGTGACTAAAACTTAGAGATCCAGGTACAAAAGCCATTCCCTTTATATTTTTAAGATACTAATTTAACTACAACGGGCAGCTTCTTGATGCAAAATATAAAAGAGAGGGGAAAGGAAATTCCTGTTTATTGTGGGCCAATTACATGCCAAGTATGGTACTAAATGTTTACAGACACCGTAAACAACCTAATTGTTCTAGCATTTCATTGTTTAACTATCGATATTAATATTCACCTCTAAATACTAATCCTTGATCTATCTGAGATACAAAACCAAAATCATGTACAAGTACACAGCCTGAGATTTTGGCTGCAGCCAGCATGTTGGTCTATAGGAAAAACGTGATGGGTGACTGATTAGCTGTTCGGATCTCCTAAGTCATTATGTGCCTCCACATGTGCTCTGGTGTTGAAATATTTTGTGCAAACACCACTTCCCCTCTCCCAAGACCCAAAATGTCGCTACTAAGCTGCTGCCCAGAAATAAGCACACTGCCATTTTGATCAACGTCAGCTCCTTTTTATTCAGGAAGCATACACTAATTCTTTTTATACATTTTTTTTTACATTCCAGAAATAAGCGAAAATAGCAGTTTTAAATATGTTACAAAGTTGGCTTTTGGGGCTTAATAAGCTTTTTGAGAGAGGGACCAGCCAACTGACCTTTTTCATCAAAGCACCAATGTGTCTTCAGTCTTTTACCAAGCTCTGCCACAGCTGTGGCCGCCCTGATGTGCTGTACATCCACACCGCGTGAAAGCTATAACGGAGAGTTGCTGTGAGTCTCTCTGCAAGGCACCAAGAACAAACAGCTCCAGCTTCCTTTCTTCAGATTGAATCAAAGTTTTTGAAACTTTTCAACTGCTCTCTCAAGTAGTGCTCTCTCAGCATGAAGACTAGAATTTGTTAAAATTCATATATCACAAGATAACAGTAAATCACTTCCAATATTCTGGAAACCACATGATAGAAGTTATAAATAAATGAACACTAAAATTACTTTAAGAAAGTTTTACATCATTTAGTCGGTAAGGACATTTACACATACAGCACAACTTACTGTTAAACATTCTTTAACTGGCTTCACACAAAGATGAAAATAGTAATACAAAATGATCTGACATTTTCAGTAAGTCTGGAATTAAGACTAGTTTTATCGTAGTCAATATCAACTTTACATATTGTTGCAGATGGCTGTGCTATGCCCTTTAAAATGGGAATTTCTTCCTCGGGGTGAAATTCCATTTGGATATGTGTTCTTCCTTTGTACAAACTACTAAAATCTGAGGGACACAGCAATATCAAAGACACAAACAGTAACTGCACAATTTCATCTGCTGGATTAAGCTAATACAAGTGGACAGAATTCTTCAGGTTCCAATATCTAATAAAGCACTATATGAAATGAACAAGGTGAAACATCTTAAGAATGAATATACTCTGCAACCAGGACATGTGGCATTTCTTTAATTCATAAATCTGCCTCATTGGGCATTTACAAAATAAATCAGTAAGAGCTCAATTTGCCTGAGGCATCACAAGCTCATAATGCCCCACTTGGCCTTCCTGTTTGAGCTGATCTAGTAGGTCTTCCTTCCGTCTTTTTCTACCTACCACCAGGTACCTATCGTGGCCTACCCCATGCGACTTACTCTTAAGACCATACTTCTGGGCAATCTGGTGTATCTGCTTCCGCTCATCATTAGTCAGCTCTGTAGAGAAAGTCAAATCTGTGTGGCTCTCTGAGCGGGCATAGTTTCTGATGATCTGTTCAATATCTCTCTTGGCGATTTTATTTACCCTCTCTACATCGAGACCAAGCCCCTCCCGCTTATGCTGCTCTTTGACAGAGATTGGCTCCCGAATGCCCTCACCAGATTTACCTAAACCACCACCCGTCCAGCCCATCTTTCTCAGTAGCTGATTTCCTATGTTATCTTCTTTGATCTGTTGTTTGTAAGCTTCCTCTGCTGAGCGGCCCTGAATTTCATTTCTGGAAATTACATCTTCAATAGCTCCTTTCTTCAAATTGTTAATGACAGTGGGCTGGGTCTTTTTGAGGGTTTTCACAGCCTCCCCAGCAGCTTCATACTTGACTGTTTTCTTCACTCCGACTGCTTCTGCGATAACTTCACTCTCTAGGATCACCTTGCATTTCCATCGGAGGCCTGTCATTCTTTCATAGACATACTCAACTGTCATTCGGTTAAACTGAGCTGTGTCATTCAGCGTGCACACCGGATTTGAAGAATTCTCATAAACAACGAGATCCTTTATATCTTTCTTCTTTCCGGATCCCCTGGGTGAAGAGCCTGTTTGGCATTGTGAGCTTTTGACGGAAGGGTAAGTGGGTTGTGTTTTTTGAAGGATTTTCAACGCCTCATCAGCAGCTGCGTGTTTACTTGTTTTTTTGGTTCCATAACCTTCAGCTAAGCAGTGATCTTGCAGAAACACTCGGCAACGCCATGTGCGATTTGGCATCATCTCATATTTGTATTCAACTGACATTTTGTTGTATGAGGCAGAATTGTTAAGGATACCAATTGCGTCATTTGCATTTTCGGTCAGGACAAAATTGGTCCAGTGTTTGGCGGAAGCATTAAAAATTGGCTGCCCAGAAGCATCTTTAGCCAGCACCACCAGCTCTTCCGGTGGTTTCAGAGCTGGAGGAAATTCGTATGTAGGCATGCCAATCTGACACACCACAAGGTCCTCTCCGATCGTGTGCTTGAATTTCCGTCGGACAACTCTAACTTCAATACGTTTCTGCAAGAGTTTTACAGCTAGCTCAGTAGCTCGATCCCTGGACCCATTCTTGCTGCCAGCATAACCTGTGGTTAAGTAGATATTTTGGCATCTAACTTCACACGCGTAACCATCTGTTAGAAGTTTTTTATTTTTGGGGATGTCAGCAGGAGGGATTTCTTTTAAAGGAGCATATATATACTCAGGGTTTGTCTTACATGCCTGAATACACCGAGTTAACATATATGTATAATTAATCTTATCAGATCCAGAAGTCATCTCTGGATTAGAAAGATTCTTCCAGATAGTTGCTGTTAATTTTTCAATAAAATACTGCTTCTCAGCTACTACTGACTCAGGAAATGTCTGTGATGGTGAAGGCTCAGGAGCTGACTGAGAGTTTGCCTGCTGTGATGTGCTGCTTGGGGCAGGGTTCCCACTGTCAAAATACATGTTGGCTGTTACAGGCTGGTCTTTTGTGAAAATAAATCCTGATGAATCACAATACTGAGAATTCCCATCTTGTATACTGAAAGAGTCTTGAGTATAATCTTGGTAGATGTCTCTTGGCATGCTGGCAAAATGTGTTTGTTCATTTACCTCTTTTGTCTGAGGGCCATAAGGATCTTCCTGTCTTTCATCTTTTGAACTACTAGCTACAAAATGTACAGGCTCAAAACGAGGTCTCGCATGGAATTTGGAACCGGCTTGCTTTTTAGGAGGATTTTGACCTATAGAATGAGTGAAATTTACAATTCATTAAAAAGGGAATATTTAAAAAGAAGCAAACAGGAAAATAGTACCAACCATATTATTTGCAAGCTGCACTGTTGGTACAAGATATTTCCCATCACAAAAACTTCAGGTCATTAGGTGAAGGGACTCAAATATCAATGTAGGATTCCAGCATAAGAAGGGATGTTCCCTGTCCCACATGTAAGGGAAGAAACTCGACAAAAAACATGCCACTGAATCAAGTATGCAGGTCACCACCACACGTGACTGGCAGATGCTTCTGTATGTAATGAGTTAAAGCACAGGTGAAGTGTACTGAGAAAGAGGTTGTTCTAGTATCATCTCATACCACCCATGCTGGAAAGTGCCCTTCTTAAAAACTGCAAATGGACTAGATGGCTCTAATGCGAAAGAGATGATGGCCAGGGGCATTTATACAGCCTCTCTCTTTGTTTTCAGAGGTAAGTAACTTTGCATAGTCCTTTACATGGTTGTGACTAAAACTCAAATAAAAATTTAAAAAAATAATTATCAAAAGATCCCAAAGGTTTTCAACTTCAACATCTTAGTTCTGACCTATTCTGCACAAAAGGGTTGTTTGCTATATTTTATTTATAGAACAAATAGCAGCTGGAAACTAATGGTTTGTGGGGACTATCGAATTTAAAGCTATGGAAGACTCTCTGTTGAGGCCACACCAGACACTAGAGCTTCCTCCCTATAATGCTGCTCAGTAGAAAGCTGGTCCACCTTGGACGCATCCAAGAGGATTCAGTTACTTAGATGTTCAAATGATCAGAGTATAAGGTTGTTGTATTTAGAGGGAGGTTCCATGGCATGGACTTCAAGGATAGCATTATAGTGTGACTTCACTATTTCTAGTTTTCCATTCTATTTAGCACCCTCAAAAAAAAAAAAAACTGCACAGCACTAAAAGTTAGAACTCTTTTACATTTGTGTAACATCCAATGTTACCAATGTTATTTAAAATCATATATCACACTCATATCATTTTTTTTTAAAAACATGTTTTCTCTTCAAATCCCACCTTCCAGAAACAAGTATACTCACCATCACATGTTGAGAGGTGACGTTTTTGGCCTTTGGAAGGTTTGGACAGCATCAGATCATATGACGGCATCTCCCCAATATCAATACCTTCAGCCATTTGGAGAATTTTTTCCATCAGGCGTGGGCTGTACCTATTTAAATTATATAATCTACAGTTAAAACAGGTAAGAATGCAGTTTTTATTTTTATTTATTTTTAAAGATTTTATTTATCCATGAGAGACAGAGACAGAGAGGCAGAGACACAGGCAGAGGGAGAAGCAGGCTCCATGTAGGGAGCCTGGCATGGGACTTGATCCCGGGTCTCCAGGATCACGCCCTGGGCTGAAGGCTGCAGCAATAAACCGCTGAGCCACCCGGCTGCCTCATGAATGCAGTTTTTAAAAAAGCTTCTAGATGAGCCAATCTTGTAATTGCTCCCACAGGACTTTATCAACAGAGTTATCTTGGCTATAAAACAGAAGAATTTGCCCTATAATACTTACCTATCAAATGAGTAGTTATGTTACTGTCATTAGAAGACATACAAACATAAAATAAAGAAATTTAAGTGAAGATCTTATCTTTAATTTGAATTAAAAGCATCCATATAAACTCAAGATTTTTCTATCAGATATGCATATTATATGCAAACAATTACATTTGTTTATTTACAAAAGTACTAAGAGTGTTAAGAGTGGCTGGGTTGTTAACAACCCAACTGTGGTCTCTATCATTTCCCACAAAAAGGAATCTGGGTCCTTAGAGAAATGGCTGATTCCAAGTCTGGGGCAGGAGATGTACAAGGTAAATCTGGGAGATATTTTTGCGTCTGGAAACAAGGAAGCTGTGAAAGATCTCATGGGTTGTGTCAAATGGACTCAGAAGCCAATCTGAACACACTCCTACTGGCCAAGCGAGCCAACTTGAGTAGCACTAAGAATAATAACCTGCAGTAGATTCAGACACATCAAATATGTTAACAATCTATTGGTTTGTATTGATACTTACAAACTCATTATTGGTCACTTTTGGAAGATAGTAGGGAATCAAGTCATTATTCCAAAAACAGGTATTATTAAAGGAAGAAAGCAAGCATTTATCTGCCATGTTCCTGTACAAATTGTACATCAGAACTAAGAGTTGATGAGAAAAACCTCATTAGCATTCCATTAGCATTGGAGCTAACAAAGGAAGGAATGATAGACTACGGCCACATTGCAACCCATAATAAAATAAATAATCATCAATGGCTGCTAAACCTACTAAGTTATAACATCATTAACAAAGAGAAAAGTCAACTAACAGGATGCTGGTACTGCCAGGCTTAGTAGAATGCCTGGCTGTTGCATTTCAATCCAAGATGTATGGACTTATACAACTTTGATTGCAAAGGGATAAGAGGCACAATTTAGAAGACCGCATTTACTGGCAGTTATAGCGAGATGACCTGGCATCTGTGTGCCTGATAGGTTCACACTCTGACAAGTAGAAAGGAAGAAGAATCCATGAATTTTTTTAAATACTTGATATTCTTTTACTTATTCATAGACTTCAGAAGCAAAGGGTTGGGTTAACCACATATCCCAGTTCATGGCATATTGCCAACACTGGGCCCCTTTTTCTTTTATTTGCTTCCTCACTCACTCATGAACATTTATATCCACTCCCCACTGCTGCCCATCTCCATTCTAATATGCTTAGTGTTCAACTTTGTGTACAGATATCCTTGTTATTTCATTGCATTTTAAAATTATTCTTGAGGTGTACAATGTGATATATTGATTCATGTATACGTCATGAAATGATGACCATTTCTATTGCATTTTTAATTTATATAAAATATCTCATTATAGGAAAAAAATAAACCTACTAGGTTAAAAGTCGATGGGGAAGAGAGAAAGAGACCCCCATAAACATGTTCAAGGTACAAAAGCAACTCAATAGAGGAAGGACATCTTTTTCAACAAATGGTGGTGGAGTAAGTGGGCATCCGTCAGCAACAAATGAACAAAACCTCAAACTCAACCTCCACCTCACTTCTCATCCAAAAATTCATTCAAAATGTTATCATGGACCTAAATGGAAAATGTAAAACTATAAAATTTCTTTAAAAACACAGGAGAAAAACTTCAGGATCTAGGGCTAGGCCAACAGTTCTCATACTTGACACCAAAAGCGTGATCCATTAAAGGAAAAATGGATAAAATGGACTTATGAAAATTAAAAACTTCTGCTCTCAAAAGCCCCTGTGAAGAGGACAAAAAGGCAAGTTGCAGACTGGGAGAGATATTTGCAAACCATACACCTGACAAAAAAAAAAAAAAACACAAAACAAAAAGTAGTATGTCTCTCAAAATGCAACAGTAAAAAAATACATATATTAAAAGATGAACAGAACATTTAACCGAAGAGGACAAACATAATGCAAATTAGCACATGAAAAGATAGCCAACATCATTAACTACCAGAGAAATGTAATTTAAAACCACAACAAGATATCACTATGCACCCTTAGAATGGTTAAGGTAAAAAAGAGCAACTACATCAAATGCTGGCAAGGACACAAAGAAACTGGACCATTCATACACTGCTGGTGGAAATGGAAAATGGTATGGCTGCTCTGGATAACAACATGGAAGTGCCTTTTTTTATATGTTTTTTTTTTATTGGAGTTCGATTTGCCAACATATAGCATATCACCCAGTGCTCATCCCGTCAAGTGCCCGTCATCCAGTCACCCCATCCCATAGCCCACCTCCCCTTCCACTACCCCTTGTTCGTTTCCCAGAGTTAGGAGTCTCTCATGTTTTGTCTCCTTCTCTGATATTTACCACTAATTTTCTCTCCTTTCCCCCTTAATCCCTTTCACTATTTTTTATATTCCCAAAATGAATGAGACCATATAATGTTTGTCCTTTTCTGACTGACTGACTTCACTCAGCATAATACTCTCCAGGTCCATCCACGTCAAAGCCAATGGTGGGTATTCATCGTTTCTAAAGGCTGAGTAATATTCCATTGTATACATAAACCACATCTTCTTTATCCATTCATCTTTCGATGGACACCGAGGCTCCTTCCACAGTTGGGCTATTGTGGACATTGTTGCTATAAACATTGGGGTGCAGGTGTCTCGGTTTTTCACTGCATCTGTATCTTTGGGGTAAATCCCCAGTAATGCAATTGCTGGGTCGTAGGGCAGTTCTATTTTTAACTCTTTGATGAACCTCCACACAGTTTTCCAGAGTGGCTGTACCAGTTCACATGGAAGTGTCTTATAAATTAAACATGCAATCACCACATGATGTAAGAACTGCACTTTTTGGGCCATTTATCTCAGAGAAATAAAAACTTATGTTCACACGATAACCTGCACAGGAATGTTCATTGCAGTTTTATTTGTAATAGCCCAAAACTACAATCAGCTCAGAAGTCCTTTAACAGGGGTGCCTGGGTGGCTCAGTTGCTTAAGCGTCTGCCTTTGGCTCAGGTCATGATCCCAGAGTCCTGGGATCGAGCCCCGCATCGGGCTCCCTACTCTGGGGGGAGCCTGCTTCTCTCTCCTCTGCCTCTCCTTGCTTGCTCACTCTCTCGGTCAAATAAATAAATAAAATCTTAAAAAAATAAAAGGGTGTGTGAGGGATTCCTTGTAGTACTGGAAACTGTTCAATATCTTGACTGTGTAATAAATTGCATTCAGGGACACCAGGGTGGCTCAGTGGTTGAGCGTCTGCCTTTGGCTTTAGGTCATGATCCCGGGGTCCTGGGATCAAGTCCCGCATCAGGCTCCTGGCAAGGAGCCTGCTTCTCCCTCTGCCTATGTCTCTGCCTCTTTCTATCTCTCATGAATAAATAAAATCTTTAAAATAAAATAATTACATTCAACTAAATTCACACACACACACAAATACTAATAAAACTGAGAGACTAAAATAAAACTGGGAGACTGAATAAAATCAATGGATTGTTAACAATGTCATTATCCTGGTTTTGATATAACACAATAATTTTGCAAAATGTTATCATTGGGGCAACTGGGTCGAGTGCAGGGCATCTCTTTGTATTATTTCCTACAGCTGCATGTGAATCTACAATTCACTCAATAGAAATTTCAATTAAAAAAGTTGATGAGAACTTTATAATCTTACTATCACTGAAAAATGAGACAAGCAGACATGTGTCCCCTTATAGGATATGACAAGAAACACAAAGCACTATCTATAAAGTACTGTCTTTCAAATAATTGAACTTGAACCTAATCAAGCCCTTTACTCCCAGAAATATGTTAAACATCACCATAAAAACATAGCCAGCCAAATCTACAATGAAGGGAACACTATGTGACAATCCAATTTCTTCATCAAATAGACAGCATGAAAATAAAAGGATAGGGGAATGGGGTTACAGATTAAAGGAGACAGATCAACCAAATACAACGCATGGACCTGGTCTGGATCATGAATCAAACAAACCAACTGTATAAATACAAACGAGGGGAACCTGGCTGGCTCCATTGGTAGAGCATGTGACTCTTGATCTTGGGGTTGTTAAAGTTCGAACCCTTGTGTAAAAATAAAATTCAAAAAATACACTTTGGGGATGCCTGAGTGGCTCAGCGGTTGAGCGTCTGCCTTTGGCTCAGGGCGTGATCCTGGGATCCAGGATCAAATCCCACATCGGGCTCCCTGCATGGAGCCTGCTTCTTTCTCTGCCTATGTCTCTTCCTCTCTCTCTGTGTCTCTTATGAATAAATAAATAAAAAATCTTTAAAAAAAAAACCACTTTGAAACAAATGGAGAGGGATGCCTAGGTGGCTCAGTGGTTAAATGTCTGCCTTTGGCTCAGGAAGTGATCCTGGAGTCCCGGGATCGAGTCCCACATCGGGGTCCCTGATTGGAGCCTGCTTCTCCCTGTGCCTATGTCTCTGCCTCTCTCTCTGTGTGTCTCTCATGAATAAAAAAAATAAAATATTTTAAAAACTGAAACAAATGGAGAAAACTGAACATGGAGTAGGCATTAGATGATTTTAAGAAATTAATGTTAATTTTGTTGAGTGAAATAATGGTATTATGACTTTATTTTTTAAGTAGGCTCCATAGCTAACATGGAGCCCAACATGGGGCTTGAACTCATGACCCTGAGATCAAGAACTGAGCTCTGAGCGGAGATTAAGAGTCAGACATTTAACTAACTGAGCCACCCAAGCACCCCTATTATGATTCTATTTTTTAAAAATTCTTATCTGTGGGGCACCTGGGTGGTTCAGTCGGTTAAACGTCCGACTCCTAATTTTGGCTCAGATCATGGTCTCAGGGTTGTGAGATGGGAGCCCAGCAAAGGGCTCCACACCCAGTGGAGCTTGCTTAAGATTCTCTCTTCCTGTCCCTCTGCCCCTCCCCCTGGTAAAAATTTTTTTAAAAAATTTCTTATCTGGTACGGATACATACTAAAGTATTTGCAGGTCAGGAATGGTGTCAAGATTTTCTTTACTATACTCCAAACTATCTCCCACAAAAAAACGGGGCACAACAGAAGAAATGAGAAGGGCAGCATGACAGACCTTGATATTGCTGAAGTTGAGTGATGGGTACATGGAGGTCCAATAAACTCTTATTTTTATGTGTTTGATTTTTTCCATAATAGAAAGCTTCAAAACATATCATTTTCATTTTTAAAAATTCTATTTATTTATTCACGAGAGAGAGAGAGAGAGAGAGGCAGAGACACAGGCAGAGGGAGAAACAGGCTCCATGCAGGGAGCCTAATGCAGGACTTGATCCCAAGACCCCAGGCACGACCTGAGCTGAAGGTAGATACTCATTGAGCCACCCAGGTGCTCCAAACATATAATTTTTTAAAGATTTATTTATTTATTCATGATAGACGGGGGGGGGGGGGGGCAGAGACACAGGAGGAGGGAGAAGCAGGCTTCATGCAGGGAGTCCTACGCGGGACTCGATCCCGGGACTCCAGGATTGCGCCCTGGGCCAAAGGCAGGCGCCAAACTGCTGAACCACCCAGGGATCCCGAAACATATAATTTTTAAAAGGGCTCCTTATAAAGTAGATTGGCTGCTTGACAGAATATCATATAACTGCAGAGAAACAAACATACAAGCTCCAGTGAAGTTTTTGTTATCATGGGGACCTACTCACCCTTCCTACCTTGAGAGCTTTTCCTGGCCTATAACCAAAGAAAAGAGACTACTGGTGGCATTTGGGAAGAATGTTCTGAATGTGAAAAACTATCACACCTTTACATGAATAGGTTCTGAACTTGAAGGAAACATTTTCCACATTTGGCACAACTGGTTCCACACCCATCGGACATCTTTCCTTGCAAAGCAGAGAAGTCAAGACATGGTGGCCTTCACTGACAGATTAGATTAGCATGAGCTAGCTCAGTTGTAACCTGCACTTCCCACGGATAATTGCTCATATTGCGGCTGCTAACATCAGCTTTTAAATGCCAAGAGTAACTTTATTTTCATTTATTCTTTTTTTAAGATTTTATTTATTTATTCATGAGAGACAGAGAGAGAGAGAGGCAGGCAGAGACACAGGTTCCATGCAGGGATCCTGATGTGGGACTCGATCCGGGGACCATGGGATCACGCCCTGAGCCGAAGGCAGATGCTCAACTGCTGAGCCACCCAGGTGCCCCTATTTTCATTTATTCTTATCTAAACATCAGAAAGTATAGCCTTGGGGCAGCCCGGGTGGCTCAGCGGTTTAGCGCCTCCCTTCAGCCCAGGGTGTGATCCTGGAGTCCGGGATCGAGTCCCATGTCAGGCTCCCTGCATGGAGCCTGCTTCTCCCTCTGCCTGTGTCTCTGCCTCTCTCTCTCTGTCACTCATGAATAAATAAATTAAAAAAAAAAAAAAAGAAAGTATAGCCTTAAAAAAAGAAGGTGGGGATCCCTGGGTGGCTCAGCAGTTTGGCGCCTGCCTTTGGCCCAGGGCGTGATCCTGGAGACCCGGGATCAGGTCCCATGTCGGGCTCCCTGCTTGGAGCCTGCTTCTCCCTCTGTGTGTGTCTCTCATGAATGAATAAATAAAATCTTTTTTAAAAAAAGAAAGTAAAACCTAAAACATTATACTTTCTATATATCACTTCCATTCAGATTTGGGAGTCCAATCTCTAAGGTATAGAATGAAAACAAAAGATTATGACAATAAAAGTCTATGCATCTTAACCTGGTAATGCCAATTTTTCTACTTGAATTGGTACTACACTCAAGCCACTCACCTTGAGTTCCAGTCAAAATTGTCCAGACTTCAATTCCAGCCTGATTCCAAATATGGCATACAACTGTAAATGGCATGTATGTCATACATAGAAGCGTGCATGAATGATGCATTTGGGGCTCATTCCATTCACTTTTCTCTCCAGTTTCTTCCAGCATCAGTGATGATTATACCTACTTACTCTTCCCTATTCATTACATCTGCCACAAAATTCAACATCACCCATGGGCTATAAAAATAAACCTTTGCGTAGGTTGTGAACACAGTCAGCTTCTCAGTCCTTTATTAGGAAGTCATAATACTGAGGAAACCCAACCAGCTCAAACAATAATGGAAAAGACTCTATAGTACCTAACTATTGACTATTCAGAGAACAATGTAAATATTAATCTAGAATCTTTAATAAGACCATTAGGATTTCATTCTCTCCTCTAAAATTCTTCAGAGAATAGCTATCCAAGAATAAAGAAGTGGTTCCACAAATTTTATATAAGCCAAGCCAGTAAAGCTTTTATTACTGTTTTCCATTATATATTTTTTGTAGATTTTATCTTTAAAAGATTTATTTAATGGGGACACCTGGGTGGCTCAGTCAGTTAAGCATCTGCCTTTAGTTCAAGTTATGATCTTGGAGTCCCAGGATCAAGCCCTGCATCAGGCTCCCTGCTCAGTGGGCAGTCTGCTTCTCCTTCTCTTTCTGTCCCTCCCACCACTCATGCGCTCTCTTGCTCTCTTTGAAATAAAGAAATAAAATATTTTTAAAAATAAAAATAAAAGCAGCCTCTACATGTGGGGGAAAAAAAGATTTATCTATTTGAAAAAGAGAGAGAGAGAGAGAGAGAGAACGAGAACACGAGCAGGTGGAGATGAGGGAGAGGGAGAGGGAAAGAAAATCCCAGGCAGACTCTGTGCTGAGCACGGAGCCTGATGCGGGGCTTGATCTTATGACCCTGAGGTCAGGACCTGACCAAAATCAAGAGTCAGATGCTCAACCAACTGCGCCACCCACGCTCATCTAAAGGTGTTACTTTAAAATCTATAGGACACCTGGGTAGTGCAGTTGGTTAAGCATCTGCCTTCAGCTCAGGTCATGATCCTGGGGTCCTGGGATTGAGCCCTGCATTGGGCTCCCTGTTCAGCAGGGAACTTGCTTCTCCTTCTCCTGCTCCCCCTGCTTGTGCTGTCAAGTAAATAAATAAAATCTTTAAAAAAAAGATAAAACCTACTATGAGGGGCACCTGGGTGGCACAGACAGTTAAGTGCCTGGCTCTTGATTTCAGCTCAGGTCCTGATCTCAGGGTTCTGAGATTGAGCCCCGCCTTGGGGCTCTGCGCTGAGTCTGCTTGAGATTCTCTCTTGCTCTCTCTCTCAAATAAACAAATAAATCTTTTAAAAAAGTAACATCTTTACTCCAGAAATTTTAGAGAACCCACCAAGAAAAGCACCTAGAAACCCAACCACTGATAACTTCATTAAAATTTTGGAGTTTACTTTTTATTCCTTGTTCTATGCTTTCCATTCCACCTCCCCCCAAAAACTCCTATGAGATCACCTATGTTGATTTGCAATCTGGCAGGATAGGGAGTTGTTCTTAATTTACTGTATAAGTTTTGTTCTATGCCATTACCACATGAGTTTTAATGGCTACACAGTATTTTACCTTATGGACAGACCATGATCCAATTTATCATTAAGGCAAATCTAATACAGTAATTTTACAATGCATGCATATTATATATTTAAGTTTAATTTACCCATTTGATCATAAATGCTTAAAAAACAAAATCAAAAAGCCTCAGCAGGTCTTTAGGGTTTTTAAAGATAGCTTATTATGTACTAAGCTTTTAAATCAGCATGTATTAAGCTTTTAAATCAGGATGCTATTCAACCGTCCCACCAAGCCTGACATACATAAAGATGATTTATAATGGACAAAGACATGTGACTTCATGAATCTTACATTCTTGAAAAAAGATAGGCACATACTTATGATCTACAAGGCACCTGTAATTTAACAAATATCTAGCAATGCTTCCAAAATTAAAAAAAAAATTTATTAAACTGCTCTCCTGGGTCCAAAAAAACGCTGAGGTTTGAAAACTAAACAAATCTAGATTTCCAAGTATAAATTTATTTATTTAAAACTATCAATAAGATTCTTAACATCATAAGTGAATAACACACAACCAGATAATTGATAAATCTTTTGAAAGCTCTCACACTTCTTTAGCTGGTGACTGATGCACACTACCTATGTGCAAAGTTAGTTTCACAACACGAACTCAACTGGCACCTACCTTACAAAAACCAGTCTCACAGCAACAAGGAAGAGACCATCAAGGCGGCAAACCTGGTTTCATTTTAAAATATAGATACACTATCTACAGTTTTTTTTTAATTTTTATTTATTTATGATAGGCACACAGTGAGAGAGAGAGGCAGAGACATAGGCAGAGGGAGAAGCAGGCTCCATGCACCGGGAACCTGACGTGGGATTCGATCCTGGGTCTCCAGGATCGCGCCCTGGGCCAAAGGCAGGCGCTAAACCGCTGCGCCACCCAGGGATCCCTATCTACAGTTTTTAAGTAAAAATCATACAGTTCCATGGGACACCTGGGTGGCTCAGCGGTTGAGCTTCTGCCTTCGGCCCAGGGCCTGATCCCGGAATCCTGGTATCGAGTCCCACATCGGGCTTCCTGCATGGAGCCTGATTCTCTCTCTGCCTATGTCTCTGCCTCTCTCTGTGTGTCTCTCATGATTAAATAAGTAAAATCTTTAAAAAATTTGTACAATTCCCCAGCGTCCATATGAACAATTATGTAAGTGCTACAGATGCAATTGATTAGAAGACCGCACTAACTTTGTTTCAGAGGTAGAGTTTAGTGACTCATCAGTTGCATATAACACTCAGTGCTCATTACATCAAGGGCCCTCCTTAATGGCCATCACCCCGTTATCCCACTCCCTCACCCACCCGCACTAACCTTTCATTGGCCACAAGATATATCTTAGAAATTGCTAGCAAAAGAAATTCTTTTGACAGTTGTTTACTTTTATGAAACAGACAAAATAGTGAAGAGAAATAACTTCAGTTATTTGAGCTTCCTAGTTGCCTGGGCCTATGAGGGAAAAATGATCAAAAAGCAGATTGGAAAACACTGCAAATCAGTGGTTCTTGTGGTATAATCAATGGACCAGCATCTCCTAATCATCAGTATCACCAGGGAACTTGTTAGAAATGCAAACTCAGGGGTCCTACCTCAGACCTACTGAATCAGAAAGCCTGCGGTGGGGCTCCACAGTCTGTGCTTAACAAGCCTAATGGTTGATTCTGATGCTTAAGTTTGAGAACCACTGTTACAGAACTGAGATATTTGAGCTTGTTACATTTGTTACATGCAAATCGCCACTATTACCAAAGGAATGAAACAGTTTGCCTCCCTGTACATGTTGAGCTCCCCCTGGCTTGGTCTTATGATCAAGGAGTTTCCAAAGATATCCTTGACCTAAGAGTTAGTTCAGCCCCCACTAAAAAGAACACAAAAAGCCCTTCATTGGGGAAAAAAAGTGCTACTATTTACAACCTGTTCCAAAAATCAAGGGATGAACAACGAATTAACAATTTAAATTTAGAATGGGCTGTTGCACATGTATTCTGCAGTTCCCTTGAGAGAACAGTCTTCTGTCCCGGAAGAACAGACCAGAATATGAGCTGTGCCAACATCAACTTTAAGAAGTACTGGAAAATAGACTCTACCCACCTGAAGCTGACAGCTAACATAAAGTCTGACTAAGGTGGAAAGCTGCACTTGGTCCCTAGCTTCCAAGATTCTTTATTGCCCTTTCCCTTTCTCCTGTAACTATTATCAGATATAATGCAAACATTATTCTTCAGTAAAGCTATTTGATAATGTTGTGGCAATTTTGCAGTGACAGAGCTGACTTAACTAAAATGTTACATGATATAATAATGTGTGCATGTGTGTGTATATTCATCATGTTACACACACACACTCTACACACAGATGTGCTTGGGTGAGTGCATATGCACACAAAATGTCCTGGATGCTTGAGCTTTTAACACCAACTATCTTTGGCCTGCTTTGTATTGCTTAATGCCCTAGTTTATGTAAAGGGCTGTTGTTCTTGGAATGAAATCCTGAGATAATAATGATGTGTCTTGTGTCAGTTACTTCCTTTCACTCCTGGTCCATCCTTCCCAAATATAGCAGTGGTGTCTCAGTGGAAAGGGCATCAGAGGACCTGAGTTCTAGCCCCGACTGTAGGATCTTGGAAAAGTCACTTAACTTCTTAACCTCCATTGATTTAGCTGTAAAAATGAGATACCATCTAATTCCCAAGATTGTCGTATTACGAGAGATACATAAATTAAAATATTTTATACATTATAAAGCTATATTCATCTGTTACCCCACACATATTTATTGAGTGGCCACTGTGTAGAAGACACTCTTCTGGGCCCTGAGGATAAAGGTGTGAACAAGACAGCAAAAACCTCTTCCCCAAAGGAGCTTAGACTCTTGTGAGAAGATTTATTATTAATACAATAGATAGTTCCCACATGTAAAAATTTTTTCAGGATTCAAATTTCCCTTGGCCTTCTGTGATATCACGGAGATGTATGATTATAGGATAAGGATACTTTTTTAACTGCAAAAACAATATTGTTAAGTGAAGGTCAATTAGATTTATCTGAATTGATTACTAACTGAGGCTTCCTCATTGTAACCAGTTCCTCCAGTGAAATCATCATTGTCTCTGGAGGCAGAAATTATACTAACCTAGAGAATATAGGAAAAAATAAACTTTGGTGATTAGAGCAGAATAAAGTATACACTGGATACTATGTTTAACAATTACAGGTAGAAGTAGACAATTCTATTTTTCTGAATCTGTTATGGTCATTCTTAGAACTGAATTGGCTGAATTTGATCTGATCATTTTCCAGAATTTCTCATCCTTCCTAATAAAAAATTCACGGTGAGGCAGGAGTGTCCAACAAAAGAAGCCTCTCAGTCTATCAAAGGAATGATTAGTCTAGGACTGATTTGGGGGTGCTACTTGGACAGAAGTCCAAGTAGCCTGTTTAAAAAAATGCGTTGGAACCATACTGCAGTCTCCATTGAATGCAAAGAGCTCTCAAAGAGGCCTGTTCAGAACGCGCACCAGGATCTAGGGAAGGGGGGAGGGAACGAACACAGACACACAGACACACACACACAGACACAGAGACAAACACACCTAAAACCTCACCCAGAGACCAAATATTAATCCTCCAGATCACATTTAAGGTGAAAGGAGGGCAATCCATTTTTAGAGTAAGATATATCCATCTCTTTGTTTGCGTCCAGGCACATTATGCGCAAATCTACAAGCGAGGCGGACCCTGCAGCTGAGAGACCTCATACAAACCGCCTCCCCAGGAGAAGACAGAAAAACCCCGCCGCCCGGGAGCTGGTGCTGTTTTATTTAATGGGGATAGAAAGAGGGAGTGGTCAGGAGGAGATCAGCAAGGTTCCCCTCGTCCACCGCCCTCCCCCCACCCCCCGCAGCCCGCGCAGACCCTCGAAGCCCGTACTGTCGAATATCTCTGCGGATACCGCATCCTTGGAAGGTCCTACGCAGGTCCGAGATTCTGCTATTCGTCATTTCCCACGCCCTCCAAAACCAGCGCCACAATGACCACCCCTCAACAATCCTCTTACAGGTGCTGCTTTATCTCCATCCCTGCTCCTAGAGGAGCTGCTCCCGTGATCCCCGCACCCTTCTTCTGGCTGTTATGTCATATCCTCTACCTCGCTTGGCTGATCGCCCCAAACCAACACTGAACCCTCTGGTGTCCTCCAGCACCTCCAAATCTCTAGCCTCTAACCCCTCGTCCGTATCCTGCCCCCGTCTCTATCCCGACCCCCATCATCGAACCCCTTACCCCGTCCCTAACCGGACCCTCACACCTTCCTCACCTGCAGCCCAGGAAAACGTGGTTGGTCCAGGCGGCGGAGAGCGCGAGGAGCTGGTCCAGGGCAGCCCCGGGATAGCTGTGCAGGTGCCGACAGATGAAGCTGCGCCGCAGAGCCCACTGCCAGTCACTTTCGTGGCTATAGCGCCACTGCTCCAGCACTGGCTCGGGCGGGGGCGGCGGGAGGGGCGGCAACGGCGGCGGCGGGAGGGGGGGCAGCGGCGGCGGCGACAGGAAGTCGCCCCCCAACAGCAGACGTCCGCCAGCCATCTTCTCCGCCCCCAAGCAGGGACCCCAAGGAAGAAGCCGGCTACCCACCAGGAGCGAGCGGGAACGGGGGTCGGTGGGAGGGGCCGGGTGAGGAGGGGCGCTCCTAGGCGCGAAGACCAACTCTCAGGGGACTGGAGTGTGTGCGGGGGGGGGGGGGGCGACCGTTAAAAGGAAAAGGCGAGCACGAGCTCACGTCCCGACGCCGGGGCTCACGCCGGCAGCACTCCTCCAACTCGTGGAGGCGCAGGAGAGCGCCCGCCGCAGTCACACGCGCGCCGGGGAGGCCAGGCCCGGCCCGGTGCTCCGCACTTCCAGCGACCCGCAGACCCACACACTGCGCGGCGACCGGGGGAGCCACCAGCACGCGCTGCTCCCCCTCCTCTAGGCTCTAGCCTACCTACCCGCGTGCCGCCCCGAGGTTGTGAGGCCAGTGCGCGTGCGCCGCGGCTGTTCCCTAACTTCGAAATTCCGTCGCCAAATCTCGCGCGAGGTAGATTTTCCCCTCCTGTGACGACTAACGGCCTTTGACGCACTACGGTGACAAGCGGAGGGCGGGGACTTTGGGAAGGGAATTTTGGAAGGTTCTCTAAGGTTCGGGAACAGGATTCCGTGAAATCCCTGGAAGGCGACCTCGGATGATTGTTGGCCCAACAGTTCGCCTGGCGCTTTTGCTGGGGTTTGAGCCGTGGGACAGTAGGACCGTGCCTTTTGGCGGGGGATGGGGGAGGGGTGGACACTTCGGTTTAGATTTTACACTTTTAAAAAAATGTCAGCTCCCTGAGGGGCTTTTTCTTCACAGTCCAGCTTAAAAACCTCTGCATCGTGAGCCATTAGCTTTGCATTTTATTGTGAAAACATAGGGAATATGTGACACTTGCAAAGAAAATCATCCACAGCGCCACTTCTCCAGTCAGCCACTTGCATCATCCATATGCCATTCCAATTGCTGGCAAATACAGGCACCATGTTTACACAGATCGGATCGCAACTGCAAATAATTCTGTGTCATGTATCAATTTAAAACGTGCAAAATATTACGAAACACAAAAAGAGCTCAAAGTAGAAAGTTAAAAGCTGCACAGCAGCAAATGGCTAAATCACTCTGTCGTCACACGGATCACTCCACCTGTGGGTCTGCTCCAGGCAGCTTCCTCAGTCTGTGTCTGCGCCAACCTGCGATAGTCAAGTAATCAACAAATGTCTCTCAGCTGGGATTTACACAGCACCTCCTGTACGCTCAATACAGTAGAAATACAAAGGAAAAAGAAACAGGGGGATCCCTGGGTGGCGCAGCGGTTTGGCGCCTGCCTTTGGCCCAGGGCGTGATCCTGGAGACCCGGGATCGAATCCCACATCGGGCTCCCGGTGCATGGAGCCTGCTTCTCCCTCTGCCTGTGCCTCTGCCTCTCTCTCTCTCTCTCTCTCTGTAACTATCATGAATAAATAAAAATTAAAAAAAAAAGAAAAAGAAACAGTGTTTTCTCTGTTGTCCTAGAACTGATTACAGTCTTGGGAGGGAGAAAATAGTCTTGCATCAAACTCACCGTACCACTGGCAGCAGGACCATTGGATGAGGTGGCTTTGACTCACTGCACTCTTTAACTCTTTAAATGACATACTTCTCATTATATGACACGTCTTATGTGTAGGGGTATATTGGACTAAGAAGAGCAGAAGATATCAGCAGTTTTCACACTGTTTCATAATGATTTTATTTCTGTCTGTCCCATTATGCAGAGTGTGCTTTGTCTTTGACCCAATGGTAAGCATTCATGTTTATTGAAGTAATGGCTGTCTTTAAACCATCAAATCAGAGAACATACTAGGAAGGAAGCTTTGAAATCATACATTCAAGTCACCCTTGTATGAGTGAGAAAAATAAGGCCAGAGAGGTGAATTGACTTGCTGTAGGCTGTACAGATTGTTCCCGGCAAAGCTGAGATCAGAATCTCTGTCACCTGACTCCTTTATCCGGTGTTTCCCCAGACATTTGCCACTGCATTGCCCTGGGTTGTTTCTTCTTCTCCTTCTCCTCCTCTTTCTCCTTCGCAGCATGTATCAACTTTTTAAATTTATTTTTTTAAAGTTTGACTGTTCCCACCCCCCAGGAATGTTAGCTCTATGAGAACAAGAAACTCATCCATCTTGCTTTTAGCACCTACACCTGGCTCCTGTAGACACTCCAGAGATATTTGTTGAATTAAATGAATCATTGAATGAATGAATGAATGAAGGTTCTTCCCATTGTTCCAATCTTGAGAAATTCATTTTCTTGGAGCCTACATTTTAAGCCGATTTGTTATTTCACAGCTGGATTAATTTCTGCCTTAACTGCCAACTTTGATCAAAATCAGCATTGTAAAAAAAAAAAATCAGCATTGTATTCAATATCCTAGAAAAATATTTGAAAAAATAAAAACGACTTCCTCTCAGCTTGGATTAAAACTTTTCCATCAGGGATCCCTGGGTGGCGCAGCGGTTTGGCGCCTGCCTTTGGCCCAGGGCGCGATCCTGGAGACCCGGGATCGAATCCCACATCAGGCTCCCGGTGCATGGAGCCTGCTTCTCCCTCTGCCTATGTCTCTGCCTCTCTCTCTCTCTCTCTCTCTGTGACTATCATAAAAATAAATAAATAAAATTAAAAAAAAAAACTTTTCCATCATATAGCAACAAATTATTGTAATCTGAGTTTTGAACTTGGATTACAAAATGAGAGGCAGTGAAACTGATATTAGAGGCCATTTGCGGGCAGCCCGGGTGGCTCAGCAGTTTAGTGCTGCCTTCAGCCCAGGGCATGATCCTGGAGTCCCAGGATCGAGTTCCACGTCGGGCTCCCTGCATGGAGCCTGCTTCTCCCTCTGCCTGTGTCTTTGCCTCTCTCTCTCTCTCTCTCTCTCTCTGTCGCTCATTAATAAATAAAATCTTCAAAAAAAAAAAAGAGGCCATTTGCTTTGGGACAGCCATAACTGGATTCCATTTGTAACTCCACTGTGAAAAAAACAGTTCCATCCTCTGGAAAACGGAACAAAAATTTGCATGACTCTCCATGACCTTCTTTCCCTGACAACCCTTCATTTTTTAAAAAGATTTATTCATCTATTCGTGAGAGACACACAGAGAGAGAACCAGAGTCACGGGCAGAAGGAGAAGCTCACTCCCCACAGAGAGCCCAATGCGGGACCAGATCTGGACGCCCAACCACTGAGCCACCCAGGTGTCCCCCTGGTAATCCTTATAATCAAAAAAAATCCTTCAGCCAACCTATGTTCAGCCCATTCCCTTCTCACAAGCCACAGAGATTTCCTTAGTGAGCAGGAGCTGAGATCTCTAAACAGAAGTAAATTATTTGAATAATGGTTGAAGAGAAGTGTAGGAGGGAGCCATCACAATTCTAAAATGATACAGAAACTTCCTGAAATCACCCATCCTCCTCTCCTTCATCATCTTTCTCTGCTCCAACACAGGCTCTTGCCACTGTCTTTACACTACACACACTAACAGCTCTGAGCTTCCCTCCCTACCCTTTCCTATGGAGGAATCAGTGACTGATTAAAGGACAAAGGACAGAGACGTAGAGCCTGGCCCCACCCCCCATACGTTATCCCAGAAATTAGATCACCAAAAGTTCTTGACCAGAGTAGTCTGCGCTACAATATCTTCTTGAGGAATGTTTCGTAGCAGATTAAAAGCAATAGCTAGGAGCTCCCACTGGCCAAATATTGGTAATTTGAGCATCAAAATTATTAAGGACAGCAATGAACTATTGAAAAAAATGGGAAGCCATAAATCCACAGTGTACTAAGCAGATGAAGAAGTAATGTGGGAGAAGGGAGGGCCTTGGCTTACAATCGAACACTATGTGCTGACTGATAAATATGAAGGGAGTGCTGGAGTTGGAAAATCATCATTTTGTAGATGGATTCAGGCAAGAATTATCAATAGATGCTAAATCTCAGGGGAAATTTTTGACGAGGAGTAGGATATCTGCATGGACTTATAGTTTCTCCCCACAAATTGTTTATTAGTAGCAAAGAAGGGGGAAAAACCCAATAATTATATAGTTGAGAAATTGGGCAACAACTTGACTCAAAATGAGAACAATGTATTTTTTAAAGATTTTATTTATTCATGAGAGACACACACAGAGGCAGAGACACAGGCAGAGGGAGAAGCAGGCTCCATGCAGGGAGCCCGATGTGGGACTCAATCCCAGGACCCCGGGATCATGCCCTGAGCCGAAGGCAGATGCTCAACAGCTGAACTACCCAGGTGTCCCGAGAACAATCTATTTTTAGATTGGGATTTTTAAAATATCAATGTCATGAGGTGCCTGGCTTGCTTAGTTGGTTAAGTGAATCATTCTTGATTTCATCTCAGGTCATGATCTCTGGGTTGTAAGAGCGAGACCTGTGTTGGGCTCCACACTGGGCATGGAGCCTGCTTAAGATTCTCTTTCCCTCTGCTCCCTCTCCTGCACATGCATACATTGATAATATATATCAATGTCAAAACAGACAAAGGAAGAGTCTAGATTAAAGGAGCATAGACAGGACACAATGGGTGATCCTAGACTAAATCCTATATGGCAAGAAAAAAATGCTATAAATCATGTTATTCAATAGATACAGGTGTTGTAAAAATGTTAAATTTACTGAACTTGATAACTGTGATTATATAAGAGAACATCCTTATTTTTTTTTATTGGAGTTCAATTTGCCAACATATAGCATAACACCCAGTGCTCATCCCATCAAGTGCCCCCCTCAGTGCCCGTCACCCAGTCTTTATTATTAGGAAATGCCCACAAATATTTACGGGAAAAGAGCCATGATACATGTAAATTACCTTCAAATAGTTCAGAAAAAAAAAATGTATAGCTATCCATAGATCTATATCTGTATACACAGAGCACCCAATGATAAAGCAAACGAGGCAAATTGTTATCAACTGGTGAATCTGAGTCAAGAGTATGTGGATATACTTTATAGTATTCTCATAACTCAATTCCAAAATTAAATGTTTGAAAAGTGCAATAGGGGCAGCCTGGGTGGCTCAGCAGTTTAGCGCCACCTTTAGCCCAGGGCCTGATCCTGGAGAGCCGGGATCGAGTCCCATGTCGGGCTCCCTGTATGCAGCCTGCTTCTCCCTCTGCCTGTGTCTCTGCCTCTCTCTCTGTCTCTCATGAATAAATAAATAAAATCTTTTTAAAAAATGAAAAGTGCAATAGTTGGGCACCTGAGCGGCTCAGTGGTTGAGCATCTGCCTTTGACTCAGAACGTGATCCCAGGGTCCTAGGATCGAGTCCCACATCGGGCTACCTGCAAGGAGTCTGCTTCTCCTTCTCTCAATATCTCTGCGTCTCTCTGTGTCTCTCATGAATATATAAAAATCTTTTTTTAAAGTGTAATAGCTCCCTACAATGCTAAAGAATCTCAATCTAGCTACCTCTTAATTACATGTTGTTGTGTATTGGCTCTTGACTGGGCTTTCTGACAGGCTATAAATGATGTTCCTACCCATAGGAAGCTTACCATCTCTTGAGAAGGGAGGTCTCTCAAACAGGAGGCAGAAAAGATGATAAAAGTTCAACTAGAAAGTATGAAAATGGGGATCCCTGGGTGGTGCAGCGGTTTGGCGCCTGCCTTTGGCCCAGGGTGCGATCCTGGAGACCCGGGATCGAATCCCACGTTGGGCTCCCGGTGCATGGAGCCTGCTTCTCCCTCTGCCTATGTCTCTGCCTCTCTCACTCTCTGTGACTATCACAAATAAATAAAAATAAAAAAAGAAAGAAAGTATGAAAATGGAGAAGAGATCAGGGTATTTGGATGGGATCAAGAAAGACTTCAAGGAGAAAGAGGGGCCTGGGCCTCAAAAGCAGGATTTCAATCAGTAGAGGATATTTCAAAGTTAACCAATAGTTCATGTAACTCCAGGAGAGGCATGTGCAGGCTGATGAGCTGGAATGTTGACTGGATATTAGGAAGGATTGAAAAATAGGGCTGAGTAGATAAGATGTGGCTAGTCTGTAAGTCCCTCAAGAGCAGTGTCTAACTAGATCTCATGCAACAATACACTCCATGGCATGGGGCACAGGGCCAAACCCACCGGGAAGTGTTCAATATATCCTTATTATTGGATTGAGGATGAGTAATTTAAGCCCCAAACCAAGATAAGGTGCTTGGCCCCAGGTCTACACATAACAGATAGACTTATAATTTTTATAGGTATTGAGCCTAGAGCAGGTACCTTCTAAAGTCCAAGCCAAACAAGGTAAGAGGTAGTGCAGGATCTGGATAGACACCAATGTCAAGGTAGGACCAGGTGCCAAAACTACTGTGAGGTACTACTGTCTGATGCACAACTCTTTCCAGGGGTACCCACATTTTAAAAGAATGACTTTGCAAGAAAACTGTGCTTTTAGCAAAGCAATGAATCTCCCATTTCAGATGAGTGAGGATACTGATTAACCTCAGTGCTTACAACTGGAGCCCTGGCTGCTAGGCCTTTTGGAGGGTTTCAGAGGCCCAGTTCTCTCCCTAGAAGCAGTTGGCATTGTCACCTGCTCAGCAGTGCTCCAGGAGCAGTCCCTCAATGCCACAGCAGCCCCCTGCCCCACATCTATGCTCTAGCAAAACTGTATGCAAATTTTAGTTAAGCCCATTCCTTGCACACACACACCCCCCCCCCCCACTAACTTGCATTAAGTTGTCAGCCATTTGTCTTCATTTTGGATTTCTCTTGACTGGCCAGTTACTTGTAACACCTTCAGGTTCAATGATACACCAACCAGCACTAAAATGCATTAGAAATGGGGTCGGCAAACTATGGCTCACGGCCCTGATCTGGTCCCACTGCCTGCATTTGTAAGGTCCTCATGCTAAGGATGGTTTTTACATTATCTGATGGCTGAAAAAAATCAAAAGAATAATAATTCAGGACATGGGAAAATGAAATTCATGTGTGAATTTCAAATTTCAGTATCTTTTAAAATAATTTATTTGTTTATTCATGAGAGACACAGAGGGAGAGGCAGAGACATAGGCAGAGGGAGAAGCAGGCTCCCTGTGGGGGAGCCCAATGCAGGACTTGGGACTTGATCCCAGGACCCCAGGATCATGCCCTGAACCAAAGGCTCAACCACTGAGCCACTGAGGTGCCCTGAAATTTCAGGATCTATAAATAAAGTTGTATTGGCACAAGGCCATGCTCACCCTTTGACATATTATCTATGGCTGCTTTTGCGCTACAGTGAACAGTTGCAGAAGCCACATTGCCTGCGAAGTGTAAAATAACTTACCAGATGGTCCTTTATAGAAAAAGTTTGCTGACCCCTGGCCTACAACAATGATTCTCCATATGGGACGATTTTGCCCCCCAGGAGACATTTTTGGTTATCACAGCTTGGGGGACGGGAGGGTGCTAGTGACATCTAGTGGGTAGGGATGCTCCTGAAGGTGTTACAAGGCATAGGACAGCCCCTATGACAAAGAATTCTCTGGCCTCAAATGTCAATAGTGCTGAGGTTGAGGAACCCTGGATAAGAGGAGCCTAAGGTACTTCAAGTAAAGGGAAAACTCTATCCTTAATAAGGGATATGGTTTATTGAACAACCAGGTTGTTAATTTACATTAGCTCATGTAGCTTTCACAATCACCCTGCAAGAGCATTACTTCTATTTTCCTTTTATAGAGAAGTTTTTAACCCAACTTGCCCCCGAGCACACACCGACAGCAAGGGTGTCTGGCTCCAGAGCCGGTGTTTTTCCACACACACTCGGTGCCTGCCACCGCTCAGTGACGTCACAAGCCACTGCTCTCTCCTGCCCTCTAGTGTGCGAGCTGCGCATACGCAGGTCAGTGTCGTTTCCTCGGGTTCGGAGAGGATAGGAACGGCTCTCCGGGTCTCGGGTCTCAGGTCTCCAGTCTCCAGCATTGGGCCAATCGGGAAATGAAACCGAGGGGAGAAAACCCTACCTTGATCGCAACCAGAATTGTAGAAAGCTAACCCTTCTCCCCTCTTGCCCACCTTAATAATGCTGGGGGCACCAGGAGGCTTCCCTCACTGGTAGACCCAACACATACAGTCCTACTTGCTATCTATACAAGTATTTTCAAGTTTTTTTTAAATTATTTATTTATTTATGATAGACATAGAGAGGCAGAGACACGGGAGGAGGGAGAAGCAGGCTCCATGCAGGGAACCCGACGCGGGACTCGATCCCGGACTCCAGGATCGCGCCCTGGGACAAAGGCAGGCGCTAAACCGCTGAGCCACCCAGGGATCCCATATTTTCAAGTCTTAATGGACAGTCAGGTTCATGAATTTCCGGGCGGCTCCCATCACAAGATTGAATGAAAGATGACATGCAGTTCAGAGTTCTTTTCCTTCAGGAACTAAAACTCACCAGAATCTTGCTTGGTAGGATCTGGAACTCCACTTTCTCCACCCTTTATCCTACATGATAATCAGCTCAATGCATCAGTTAAATACATGCTAATGAAGGAAAAGTAGGACTTCCTGCTCACCCCCACACTGCCCAAGGGAATTGCAGGCCCAAATGGAGAGGGGGGCACAAAGTAGCCCACCTACGAAGTTTGTGTATGGGCTTGCCTCCCTGAGCCTCTTCAGTCACCCACGTGGAAGGCAGATACCCACTCCTCCTGGGGCAAACCGTGGTGGAATACTTCACCTGACGATTTAAGATCAGATCACACAACCATTGAGCATTTCTTTGAATTTTATTGAAAATTGACATGGACATTAGAAAGGTATCAAGCTAAACAGTGCTGGTTTTGGGATGTTTCTCCTGGCGAATGAAAGCCCCAGAGGGACAGGGACCGGTCACACTTTTGAACAAAAAGAACAAAGAGAAGAAAGGAAAAACAAACACAGATTCTGGAAAACATGCAAAGAGGCTCTCTCAGGAGATGCCAGGACAGTGGAATGGCAATGGTTGTAGGGATGTACGGTAATGAGCACACTCACACGGATTTTGATGCAAGTTAAGCCAATGAATTCAACTCAGATTGATCAACATGAAAGCTCTCCTTGCCAATCCTAGGTTGTGCAGAAACCTCTCTCAAAACCCCAACTGGCCCTGGAGGGTTAAATGGAGTAATTTCGCTTACTAAGCTTAAACCCCCTCCTGCCTTTCTCTTCCCCACCTGAGTGTGAGTGGATCCATTTTCCCCCTTGCTGGGGGCAGGGTGGTCTGCAGAAGGCCCGTCAATGCTGAAGACTGGACTGTCGCTTGACTTTCTCTTCCATACTCAGAAATGTTTAATAGTGGCTGTAGACTGTCAACCCTTTGAACTGGAGAATCGGTGTTTAAAAAGGAAAATTGAAAAACGTGGACAACACTTCCACACCCACAGCTGAGGTCCTCCTGCCCCAGTCACTTACACTTGGGTGAGTCGTCCTGCAGTTCTCTCTCTGAGGTTACATTTGGTCCATTCTCCAGCTTGGAAGGTTCTTTTCCTGCCTTGGTTAGGTCAGGACAAGACATTTTCATTGAAAATACCATGTAAGCCAGGAGAGAGCTTCTTGCCTGGACACAGGACCACATGAACACCTGTTGAGTGTGTGGTGTGAGTATGTGCGCAGTTTGAGGGGAGGGGATTGGGTAGTTTCTGGTTTGAGACAATATAATGGCAGTCTTCTCCTTTAGACTTAGTGCAGCTGCTGAAGACAAGATTAAAAAAAGCTGGAGAGGGAGAGAGAAAGAGAAAGAAAACAGGAAATTAGCCAAAGAAAAAGGACATTCAAAGAAAGACAAGGCAAGGGGAGTGGGCAGTGTGAGGTAGCACAGATTATACTCGAAGAAGACAGGTTAGAAATGGAGTCACCGATGGACCATAACCACCTGGAACTCTGCTGAGAAGGTTTTAAGAACACCACACACCGGTTGAAGCTTCTTATTTTAATGGAAAACAGCCCCATGTGAATGCCAGATGATTAAAACCAAAACCAAAAGTGATCTGCACCGCAGCAAGGAAAAGCAAAGTTCTCGGCTTAAAACAAATGGCGTGTGAGTGTATGTGATCACATATGGGGATTTTTCAGGAAAGCCTTTCCATTCCAGTCTGGGAAAATTAAAAGCGCAGACCATTTCTGATGACTGGATTTGTTTCACCACAAGTTAACAGAGTACTCAGGGTATTTTAAAAAAATAACAATTGTACTGATTAAAAACCTTCTTCACTGAATGGGGGGGGGACCCCCTTTCTGTCGACAGTGAGAAAAGCTACCCAGGAAAATAACTATTTTAATCCTTTTAATCAACTTTCTAAAGGCCTTATGTTTACTCACAAGTTAGACTTTTTTTGTTTACCAAACTTCCTTGATTACAAGGATCATGTAGGGCACCTGTTGAACATTCGCAGGCCTGGGCCCCATTCCAGACTTCCAGGAAAACTGACCAGCCAACAGGCGCCGTCAGCAGAAACGCTCAGTTCAGGAGCTGGCCTGGAGTCCTCTGCTTTGCCCGCTCCTACCCACTCCATCCTCAGATATTTTTCTATGGGGGGAAAAAACCCTCAAAGGCCCTGCAATGCTAACTATTCATTTTCTCTGAACATCAAAGGACCTTGGTATCCAGCACCACATAGGAGAGGTTGAATCCATTTGTGAAACGGATCCAGAGTCAGGGGACACTGAATTTCGCCTGGCTTCTGCCACCAAGCAGCACTGGGACATATCGCAAGTCCCTCGACTTCTCCAGGTCTGTTTCCTTTGGGTTGCGTCTGACAGACCAAAATTTCTCCCTTGACACGAAATTCCTGCTTGGTCTCTGAAGTTTTCCCAAAGGCCAGGTGGCAGTCTGCTACTTATGAAGTTTTCAGAGCTCTTCAGGCCTCAAGTAGTTAATGTGTAAACAAATGCAAATGAGGGCCCTATTATTTGTGATGCAAATAATAACCCAGGGAAAAGGAGATCAGCTGGTCCTGTAAGTTTGGGATTCTTAGGAAAGCTGTAAAACTGGACGGAGAGACAGCAAAGCAGCAAATAAGATGCCTTTCCCAAGGAGACGTGTCAGCCCTAATTTAGCATCTCTCAGAGCTACTGGCTGAGTATTCACGTTTTTGTTTGTTTTGTTTGGAACCTCCAAGCATGGGGTCTCCTAAAATGCTCCACTGTGAGACTTGGATTTTTCTCAAGAAACTAGTGTATACTTCAAACTTGCCTCTGGCCACTAACCAATCAGTGACTCACCCCACAATACCCATCAAAACTGCACTCTTGCTCTGCCAACAAGAAAAAATAAAGGGTGTGTGTACGTTTGCTTTTTGTTTGCTCTACTTTACCACTTCCTTTTATTTATTACCTATTATGGAAGAGAGAGGGAAACCCCTCCCTCCCCATTCTCAATGCTTCAAAAAGCCCTGAAAATTTGGCACAGCCAGGTTTAACTGTGTGTTTTGGAAAATTAAAAAAATAAAAGGCGATCAAAAAAAAAAAAAAAGAGAGAGAGAGAAGAGTCATGATCAGTGCCAGTGGACTCGGAGGCAGAACTCAGAAGAGGTGGGACTCCAAGTGGAAGTACACGGCAGGGACAGGGGTGGGGGCTGCTGCCTGGCACCCCAAAGGAAAGCTGTCAGTTAAAATCAGAACCTTGGCTTTAAAAGGCTAAATGGAGTCCAGTCCAGCTGTAGCGGGGAATACTATTCAGTACACAGCCATGGATTACTGCAAAGGAAGGGCAGAAAAACGGAGCATTAGCCACACATCATTGCCAGGTGACCTTCAGCTCGCTCGCTTGCTCGCTCCCTCGCTCTCTCTTTCTTGCTGGCCAAATACCAAAGGCCATCGTACCTCGTGGCCCTGACAGTGGAGGGTTCTCTACTTCAAAGGGGTTCGCAAAGCCACCAGCAGATGGGTCCATTATAAAAATTGGGGCTGGAATCTTTTTTAAAATATCACATCCTTAGACTGGAGATAAAGTCAGGGAACCTTCTGAGATGCAACATGTCTTCTTTCCTCCCCAGCGGATTGTCTCACCTCTTCCTATGAGGGGGTGTGGGGGGGTGGAGGGTGGGGAATGCATGCAAAATACAGATCAAAACTCATCACATGCACCAAATAAACAGACTGGAAGACTCAGCAGAGCAAAAAACTGAAAACACTGCTTCTCTGGGGTTTTTTGTTTTTTTCTATCTCTAATTTCTCTCTTGATCTCGTGGAATATCATTGCTTTAAATTTCATCTGTGTGAAGATTAATCCCTAATTTATGTTTCCCTGGTTAACACTGCTTCTTTGACCACCCAGTTTGGCAGCTTCCAACATGAACCTGCTCCTGGGCCCTGCCCGACTGGGATGGTGCAGAGCCCTAAGGGAGGTTATAGGGATAGTGAGGCACTGCAGAAGAGTTCCAGAAGTCTATTATTGAAGACACTAGGCTGGTAATAATATTCAGGTTTATTCTTCCCTCTGCATTTGTAGGGTACCCAGAATTATAGAGAGCAGAAATGTATGCCATTTTCTTCAGCAGTCATGCTTTCTGGAAAGGGCTTGGCGTAAATAAACTCGTTCTGGACTTCTAACGCAACTTTAGTGCACTTACTTAGAGCAACTCAAAACTGGGAAAGACTGGGCTGAGAGGCCAGAACAAAAGGCACCAGAGTGTCTCCTTTTGGAGCCCTCTCAGAAGGGGCCAGGCTCCCGTTGGGGGTTGGGGGTGCTCAAGGAAGCCCAGGGCCTGGACAGTAACGGGAATGATCAGCGCTTACCCAGCCCTGGTGGAGGCAGATACTTCAGGGAACCAAGCACCGATCAGAATTGGAACAGGGGAGCTGATGGTGGAGACTAGCAGATGGGACCCTTGAACACGTTAGGGTCTGGCAAAGATGGTGGGGAAGGGGTTGGTGGAGTGGGGGGGGGTTGGCAGGTTGGGGGGTGGGTGGGGCAACGGGAGGGGGACTGGGATGCACAAGCCATCTCTGAGCCATGTGACTGCTGGCTTCTTGACCAGAGGCCAGACACCATCCTCAGACCCCCAAGGCTTCTATAAACTTTGGCAGGAAGAGAGGGGAGGGCATGGGCTGTGTGCCCCTTCAGACGTGTTAAGGGGGAGTTAGAGAAAGTGAGGCCCAGCTCTGGTGCGCAGGAAAAGGGCGTCTACAGGAAGCCCAAACTGAAAATGAAAAGAGAACTTGGGTTAATGAATGGATGGATTAATGTACAACAATAACAACAACAGCAACAAAAAGGTTAGAAGAAAATTGTCATGATGACTAATGGATAAATTAGAATACAGCTATGTTAGAATAAGGTCTCATCGCATTGGCTCCTGGGAACATGCTTTCATGCGTGCGCCCCCACACACCTCTAAGTGGCAGTAGAGTGGCACGAGCTAAGCAAAATAATTATCAACAGCCCCGAGAATACTTTATCTCTTCTGAATTACTAGGTCCTAACGCCCACCCAGACACTATACAGGAGTCCTGTCACCAAATCTCTGGGGTGCCTCAGGCCACTGGGTAGAAGGCCAGGCTCTCAGCCACGAATTGCCTTGTCTTATAGGGAAAGCAGATGAGGTGGAGGTTTCTCCTCAGTTAGACTCTGGAGCAGCCCCAGTTAGCTAACTGGTACCCCCCTCCCAGGGGCAAGATTGCTTGAGAAGTATCTAGGGATGGCTGAGGGGTCTGCAATAGGGTCCAGACCACAGTTACCTGAAAACCTGAACTATGGCAATCCATTATGGGTCTGTGTTCACACAGCACTTTGACTTTTCTCTCATGTAAACTTCATGCCAGGGACATTTACAGAGCAAGTAGCATCAATCTCCATTCAACATAGGAGGAGACCGGGGAACACAGATACCAGCTGACTTTTCCGTGGTCACAAAGAAAGAGTCACAGGGTCAGAGATTGTTTCCCTTGGCTGTTTGATCAAGACTCTTTCCATCACACTGCAGTGTTGAGAACTCCTTGCCTGTGTTTCTAAGCCTCTGTTTATTGCCCAAAGAATACATCTATCTCATTAAATCAAGGCTGTTAGATGTCTAGGGGGGCTGTTACAAGCACATGCATATGGGAGTATGTTTGAACATTGAGTCACCTTCCTCAGACCGAATACATCCATACAGCTCTCCACACACGCACCTCTTTTCTCCTCTCTCTCTCTCTCGTAAATAGCCATTTATGCTAGGAATTAGGAGTTCTGCATTCTTGTTCCAGTTCTGCCACTAACTTGCTGTGTGACCCCTGGTAAGTCTCTGAAATTCCCCACTCCTTCATTCGCTCATTGGCAAACTGAAGATGATTCCTTTCTGCTCTACCTCACAGGACTGTTGTAAGGTGAAAATTATATGTCATCTGGGGAAACCCTTTGAAAAGCATTAAAATGCCATACGAATGCTCACCTCTTATTTTAGTCTTTGTCTACTTTCCCCGGGAAGAGAGACTTAAACAACCCGGTGATGGCCTATATTCTGGGCTGTGTCGGAAGGTGGACCTATTTTGGCACATGTATACTGTCCACATACTGTGCACACCTCCCTAAGAGCCAAGGGGCCAATAACCATTGAGGCATAGTAGCCACAACTGTGTAGGATCCCAGGGGAATTTCTCTTACAATTGCAGAGTGCGGGCCCCTAGCGCCTCCAGCAATTTCAAAACCCACTGAGGAACAGCAGGCCTCCCCTCAGCCCACACTCCAGTTAATGAGGCCTGGCCTTTGTGATCTGCGCCTGGAATGAGAGCTTTGGGGAGGGGACAGGCTGCCTCTGTGGCTTTCAGATCCCTTGGAGCCTCCCTCCCTTATTTGGTTTGGAACCGCTCTTGCGGTCCGCTGGGGAAAAGCCTGCCAGGAAAAGCCAACCTCCTTGGGGTTGGGGTTGGCTGTTCCCACTGTTGGCCAATTGCCTCTCACTTGTACAGCATGGCTTTAATTATAGTTTTGCCAGAATTCATTTTCATATTGGCTACTAACAAGGATTTGGAAACCTGAACCAAATTGTGTCAAGCCATGTGCACTGCAAGCTGAATCAACTGAAATCTAACCTCCCAGGATACATCTTTCTTGTGGTCCTTACTGAACATGGGCAAACAAATGAACTGAATTCCTACGAGTGCCAGACACTTTGCTAGGCATGAGAGTCGGCAGTAGACTGATGCTCTAGAAATTCAAAGTCTTCCCAAATGGAGTTTAATTCCCATCAACTAACAGGGGCTCCACCACTTGCCTTCAAGCCAGACAATATATCATTTCATTGTTCTTTTAGGGTTGTTTCCTTTGGCCCAATTTCAGGGGCCTTACGTTTCAGAAGCCTCTGTGGACTTCCTCTTAGAGATTTGCTTGAAAGTAGGATGTTTTGCCAGCTGCCCGAAGTCCCCAGAGCAATAGCTACAGCAATCAGTTTGGCGACTAAACAGCAGGCTCTCTATTTAAATCATAAACTACATTGGTGAGTGGGGAGAAGTCTTCTCAGTATTTTATATTCCCTGATCCAAACAAACCAAACATAAAAGGCATTTATGAGACAACCAGGGTATTCGGAGCACTGGCTAGAAATTTTATGTTAACAAATTGTTAATTTTTTAGGTGTGCTAATGGTGGTTTTGTGGTTATGTTTTTTTAAGAGTCATTATCTCTTAGAGATTCCTGCTAAAGTATCTACAGATGAAAAGATACAGCTTTTGCTTTACAATAATCCAGCAGGTTTGGGATAATAGATGAGATGGCATTGGCCATATGTTGACAGTTGTCTGGGGGCTGGGTCGTGGGCACATGGGGTTTCATTATACCATCTTCTCTCTTGTTCCTGTTTAGAAGTTTCTATGGTAAGGTTTAAAAAATAGCAATAAGCCTAATTATGTTCCTAATTATGTTCCCTCCCTACTCACTGAGTCTAAAAGAACAGATAGAAGGTGCTTAATCATTGGTATAATCAACCTATAAACTATTACAAGCTGCTTCCACTTTTATTATAGTTTTTGGGGGAGGCACACAGCGAAAGGAAATTTGAGAATTTGAACCCCTTGGATAAGAAATAGCCACCAGAGGGAAATAGAGAAGCAAGTTTCCATTGACTTGGAACATTCCCAAACCTGGGGGTCAAGGCCACTCTGACATTGTAAGACAGACTTGCAAGCCCAGTGATTTCCCTCATCGCTACACGTTAGTTAATTTTGAAAGCAATGATTAAGGCATGAGATACTGATCACAGGATCTACCTATGCTACTTAACTGTTCTAGCAGCAAGTCTGAAAACACTCCACTTTTCATCATGCAGGCAAACATTCCACATGTACACTTGAGACTACAGCAAACTATTTCTTAATACTGTCAGTCACAAGAGCTAGGAGAGTGAAGCACTTTTTTTCATGATTAGATATTTGTGTTGGGTGGGGGGCGGGATTTGGCTTTTGTAGAAGCCACTGCCAGTTCTACTTAGAGTTAATAAAGCTTACCAGGACCCAGGGTCTCATGCAGCATGCAGCAAACAGCAGAGTTAACTGTAAAACAGTAAGAGCTGATGAAGATGGAGTGAGCTTGAGGAGAAATCCAATATTATGAGTTGACGCAAACAACGAAGGTTAGCGATCAAAGGAAACGAGGAAGAGAGGGTGGGAGAGAGGGACGGTGGGCTGGTAGGGACCCCTAAAACACCGGTACTCTCTTAATCTCTTTAAGGGCAGCCAAAGGAAGTTCTGAATGTGTGACTCCATTAGATCCAACCACCATCTTTTAAGAGTCAGTGCCCACTACCCCCACTTCTGCCCTCAAAACCTATCCCCGCCATCATCACCATGGGCCCTGAGTGGCACAGATGTAAAGAAAGGTTTTCCAGAAGTTAGCCAACTTTTCATGGAATTACAGAAGCAGCCCAGGCCTGGGGCCATTTATATATCTGGAAGGAAGGAAGAGGACAGTCTATTTTGTCAGAACCTGGTCACTAATATGAGGTGCCACATGCCAGCAAGGCCTTCACCCATCTCAGAGTTGGGAAAGGTGCTGTCACCAATCCCAAATATTCCTGGAGACTGGAGAGACATGTCTCCCTATGTAGGGTCTTCTGCCTGGAGTGGGAGAGGGGAGATCAGTTCATGTGAGACAACTAAGAGAGAGCCTGGTCTGGGAGGAACTTCCACTGAACATCTAAGTAGGGAATATTTATAGTTTAGTGTCAGTGGGGTTCAAACAAAGGAATCTCCTAATTCCTGCAAGCAGGCTGTGAGGCTGCCCCAGGGATTGAGTTAATAAATACCACAGGCCAAGAAGGCAACAGGTTAGAACGAGGAGACAAATTTAGGTTTTTCTGATCTTAAAAATAGGAACCCTTTCCTGCAGGTGCAACTAACACACAAGGCCCAATCAGTTAATATACAGTATGTCCAAAGAGGCTTTTTTTTCTGACTAGTTAAACTTTATCCATCAGGTAACACCAAATCAAGGTCATGAGTGAGTGAATCTGACACAGAGTGTGGTGACTCAGTAACAAAAATCTGTGGACTAGTGGGTAAACGTGTTCAAATTACACTTTTGAATAAATGGATCGCAAAATCGAGTGCCTTCAAATATTAACTGTCGTACTGTTGTACAGAAGTCACTGTCTCATTCCTAAGTGATCAGCCAGGCCCAGAGGAAAGGAGGATGTTTCCCTCCTTCTGGCAGATATCCAGCAGCTGAGCCAGGGACAGGTTGCTGAGAACAAAAGGTATCGACCACGGGCACTTTTTGGATCCTCAGGCCCTTTGGGTAAGGACATGGCCCAACACTCCATGTGAGGGCCCCCCAAGTCTCGCAGCACAAGCAACTCCAGCATAAGGGACCCCGGCATAGTTTCCTGGCGCTGCCCAGGTCCCACCAGAAATCCTTTCCTCTCCTCTGGTTCCGGGACGATGGATGGGGAGCTCCAGCCAGCAAAGCCTGCAGTCAGCTCAGGGTTATGGACCCACATGTAAGCAGGAGCCCCTGCTCTCCTGCCTTACCACACACCAGGGGAGATAGAGGGACAGACTGTGCCATCACTGCCCAGCTTAAGGATGGGGCACGTGGAGTCTACTACCATCTGGGGGCTCCCCAGTAAGCTCTCAGCACCTCAGGCCAGGAGCAATGAAGCAGCCAAGAGAGAGGGATGGCATAGGGTGGGAGACCTGGACTGGGCTGCAGCTAAGTGAGAAAATGGGGCTGGGGGGCTTCAGGCATGGGGAGGTGAACCCCTCAAACACAGGACAAACAAGGCGGCCTGTGAGCCAGATCAGCACCAACCTCTTGGGGAGGAAGAGGGTGCCCAGAGGCTTCTGCTTGAGGTGCCCTCTCTCCTCTACCCTCTGGGGGGGGGGTCCCTCTTTTCATTCACCTCTTTCTTACAACACTACAGATTTCATGGTTTCCTCCTTGCTTGCTCCCCTCCCACATTCCACATTCCATTTGCCTGTCTTCTATCCCTCCCTCTCCTCCTACCTAGAGCTTACAGGGCTTTCCCAAAAGCAAAGCAGAGGGGCTGTGCCCCTGGGGACTACAACCCTCCCCTATTCTCACCTCCCCCAACTCAGGGGACACAAAGACCAGTTACAGGGACCGAAATGCATTTGTCAGTCTACAGGTCACCTCTGGCCACTACCCCTCAGCATGAGGCCTCCACCGGAGTCTCCAGGCCCTGCACTGAGGGGATGAGCAGGAGTAGGAAGGAGTCACAGGCCCAGAGCAGCCTACCACTTACTTTTTCTTTTCTTTGTCCCTTTTCAGAGTCTGTGAGCCTCCAGCCTGCGAGCCCTGGGACTGGAGCAGCTCAGCTGCTGTCTTTCTCTGTTTGAAGGCGTTCACTTCATCGTCCAGGGATTTCTTCTTATCCTCCAGCTTCTTCTTCTCGTCCTGGTGTAGTTTCTTCAGGCGGTCAAACTTCTCATGCAGCTGGCAGGGGAGCACAGGGAGTCTGAGGAGTGTCCCCTGGGAACAGCTCCTCGAGGAGCCAAGCCCAGGGTTAAGTGGGGACCGGCAGGGCTGCCATCCTGCAGGACTGGGGGACCTGAGGAGACATTTCTGCCAGGGACTGCCCCGATGGCACCAAGGCACCATGTTCTGGGGAAGTCCCTTCTCCTGTCACTTCACCTCCACATTTCTGCTCTTGAATGTAGTCACAGAACTATTATTAATGAATAGTAATTAATAATTAGCATCAAGAAATATTCTGTGATTCTCTGTGTTTTATGAGGAAACAGGAGGTCAGAGAAGTTAAGGAATTTGCCCAAGGTTAATCCATTCTTTAGAGGATTATATAGCGAGATCGCCCAATGTGAGTGGGGCCCCTGCCTTTCCTTACCCCCTCCGGTCAAGGAGGATCACCATGGGTTGCAGAGAAAACCTCAGCAATGCCAAAGCTGGTCAAAGGAAATACTTGTCCTCAGACATGGAAGGAGATAAAAGAGTTTTATAAAATGGAATGAGGGCAGAGACCTCAGCTTTGACCAAGGGGAGACTCAGCTAGCCCTGAATAGAACCAGACACCCAAAGGAGAACAGTACAAATACTGAGTATTTCTTTTGAGGATTCTGGAGAGAATTTAGGATTCCGTAGCACTCAAAGCGTACCATGTAGGAGGTCAGGTCTCCAGGTCTTACAGGTATTTGGGACTTAGTAAGGGGTGGTGGATGACAGGCCTGCTGTCTAGACCAGCTTTTTACTAGTCCCTTGGGGTACGGTGGTGGTCAGTTGCTCTAACCTAGTTTCTGTCTATTGGCCTTTCATTCATTTATCTTTGAGATCCTCTCACCTCTCCTCCAAACGTACTGGGTGGCATTTTCTTTTGGAAAGGGAAACTGAAAAAAAAAAATCCGATATCCATGCCACGGACTCTGGTCTTGACTCTTGAGCAGTATTGCCCAACAGAACTTTCTACGGTGATGAAAATGTTCTATATCTGTGCTGTCCAATAGGACACACAGTAGTTGCAGGACAACTTAGCATGTGGCTAATGGGACTGGGGGACTGAGTTTTAAATTTTATTTAATTTAAATTCATTTAAATATAAGTAGCATGGCTACCATTTGGGAGAGGGCGGCTCTAGAGAATAAAGTAACCGCCTGGCCTTGGGGAATGAGGGATGAAGAAGACACAGATCTTGCTGCGGCCTTCCCTTGGTACCAGCCAAGGCAGGGCTGCAGATGCCTTGCCCCATTCCTGCCTGGAAGCTGCGGGGCTCTGCCCAAGCTCAGCCCCGTCTTCCTGCCTGTTGGACAGTCAGGGTCATATTTACCTCTTTCTCTGCCTCTTTAAGTTCAGCTTCTTTCTCTTTGACTCTCTGGACGAACATCTGTCTCATCTCCTCTTCTTTTTTCTGGAGCTCCCCTAGGAACTCATTCCTTTTGGCCTCATATGTCTCCTGTAAGCTGCAAATATGGTCAGGTTAATTCCCCTGCCTTTATTTATTTATTTATTTATTTATTTATTTATTTATTTATTTTCCCCTGCCTTTAGAATGGCTCTTATTCAATGAAAACTGGCTCCAGTGGTCCTCCTTGGGTTCCCCACCACCACCACCATCCTCCTTTTCCCCAATTCTGAGACAGGTGCAAAAACATAACCACAAAGCTGTAGGCAGCTGGCCTGGCATGTGACAGCAGGGTCACAAGGCTGCTTAAGGGGGGGCGGGGCAGACCTGGTGAACTAACATATTTACAACTGGAAGTGACTCAGAACACCTGTTTCTCTGCCCTGGTGATACAGATGAGGAAAGAGACCAGAGAGGCAAGGTGATTTGCTCAAGACCACACAGCTAGTTACAGGCAAGGGAGGGACCCGAAGCTGGGTCTCTCATCTTAATCTGGGTCCTTCCTCTGCACTGGACTCCCAGGTTCTGGCTCTGAAACTGACCACATTAATGAACTATTTCAAAAAAACACTTGATGAGATTCCATTGTGTGCTACGCACAGGACTCAGTGATACTATGCTAGTCATTCAACATCTCAAGCCAACAGCCACTGTGCCCACCATCAAGGAACTCACGGTCTACCTGGGAGATGCCTGAGCCAAGTCTCCCTGCCCCCAGCCTCAGGTTTAAAGCAACAGGAGCCAGCCTAGTGAAGAAGAGGAGGAATCATGCTCCAAAGAGGGCAGATGTGGAAGGGCACACGTGGAGAGAGGATGATGTACTTGGGGAGCCAGGCAGAGTCCAACATGGCCGGAGACGATCACAGAAGCTGTGGAGTACAGGGAGGTGGGGTTCCTGAGTCTCGCAGGAAAGACTGGGTGTTGGATGCCACATTACAGGCCTGGTCATTTATCCATGGCAGGGTTTCAAGCAGGAGGACTGACTTCATGCAATTTGAAAATGAGAAAGACCACCCTGGCTGTTGCATGAAGGAGAGACTTCCCAACAATCCAAATAAATGATTGGATCTCTCACTTCCATAAGAAAGCCATAAAAAATAATGAGATCTTGTCATATGGCCCGATATGGATGGAGCTAGGAGGTGTAAGGCTAGGTGAAATAAGTCAGTCCGAGAAAGACAAATGCCATGTAATTTCACTCATAAGTGCAACTTAAGAAACGAAACAAACGAATAAAGAAAAAAGAGGCAAACCCAGACCCTTAAATACAGAGAACAAACCGTGGTTGCCAAGGGGGCGGTGGGTGGCACATGAAGGAAACAGGATAAAAAGAAATGATGGGATCTGAATGTTAAGGGCTGGTAGAGATGAAGGATTTGGGGGAACTTAAGAACAGTGAGGGAAGCAGGACTCCTAGGACTTGGGGACGCCTGAGTGGCTCTGTGGTTGAGCATCTGCCTTTGGCTCAGGGCGTGATCCTGGAATCCTTGGATCGAGTCCCACATCGGGCTCCTGGCAGAAAGCCTGCTTCTGTCTCTGTCTATGTCTCTGCCTCTTTTTCTGTGTCTCTCATAAATAAATTTTTAAAAAAATCTTTTTTAAAAAAAGGAACTCCTAGGACTTGGAAGGAATTTCAAATGATTTGAGTGTTTTGGCTTGGGCAACCAGGTGGATGGTGGAATCATGAAGTGCAGCAGGGAATGCTGGAAAAGGGGCACGTTTAAAAAGGAAGATGAACTGAAACTTAGACCGCTGGACTTTTTGAGGTACGTCCTCCGTGGGACGTCTGAGCGAGAATATCTGGTAGGCAGTTGGAGCAATGGGCTTGGAGTTCAAAAGTAAGATTTTGCGTGGGAGTCATTTCTTTCTAGGTGGGAAGTAGGGCCGATAGTAGAAAGAAGCTGCTGCCAAGAGAACACAGAGTGACAGGAGCAGGGGCCTGAGGAGAGACCCCTGGGGCATACCAACATGTAAAGGAAAAAGCTGAAGAAGAGGAGTCTGCCAATGAGACCCAGAGGGTAGCGAGAGAGAAGGACTTGAACCAGCCAGGCCAGTGCTTAAAAAGCCAAAGGCTGAGAGAATTTCAGCAAAGAGGCAGTAGGGAGGAATATCTAACGTTCAGGTGAAATCGGAAAAGATGGGACTCAGAGGCCCCATCATGGCCAGTCAATGTGATTGTTGACCTCAGAGAGAGGCATTTCAGAGGCGCAGGGGTGGGGGGCAGGAGCCAGTAAATACAAACAACTCTTTTTCTCACCAGAGCTAAACTTCTTGAAAGAGCAGGGAATGGTGAGGAGGAGGAGCTAAGGGAGCTGTTTCTTCAGGATGCGCATGTTTGCATGCAATAAGGGAAGAAGACTCAGGTAAACAGGCGTTCAGAATGGAGCAGGAGGAGGGGAGGGGCCTAGAGAGGAACCGGCAGAGGCACACCTCTTCCCCCACAGATGCAGATTAAAGCTATGGGAGGGGAAGGAGAGAGCAAACCGAGGGAGTGCCCACCAGAGAGATAAGCACAATTTCCTCCATCCCAGCAGCTCCAGCAGCCCCTGCCCCTGAAGGGGAGCGAGTCCACCCTTCTGGAACCAGGCATCCCTGCAGGACTGGCCATGCTCTGCCCAGAGGCCAAGAGGCCAACTTCGTGCTCTGAAGCACCCCCCTCCCGTCCTAACTGAGGCCTGGCACTTCCTGAGGGGGCACTGAGCTGTAACAAAGAACACCACCAGGTAATTTAAAATGTGGGGCGTATGTCTTGCATCACGCATACAGATCAGACGAGGACACTTGGCAGACGGCTCCTGTGGGCCTAATAAACTGCTTTCGGAGACATGCCTCTCCTCTGAAAGCTTCTCAGATTCGGATTTGAGAAGTATAAAAAGGATTAACATCTGGTGGTCAAAACAAAACTTGCACCCGAACTTCGGCACTAAGGACAGCACCTGAAGAGCCTGAAGGTCCCTGATGTGCGTGTGCAACAACTGTAACCGGGTCCCATCTGGTCCCATAGACTGGGTTTGGTAAGGGGAAGGAGGGGAAGGAGCCGCCCGGAAACCTGGCGGGGCAGAGGACAGGCACAGACTGCCATGCTGCAGAACAAAGCTCTGGCACAACTGACCGCAGCTGATGCCCGTGCGTGCGTGTGTGTGTGTGTGTGCGCGCGCGCGTGTGTCTGTGTGGCAGGGAGCCCATGGGCCTTGCTGGTCGTCTGGGCCTCCTCCCTGCGCTCACCAAGCCCAGCTCTGCCACTGCAGAGGGGACAAGTAGAAGGGGCAAGTGACAGCCCTGCTGCTGTAGGTCCCGGCACCTGTGTCTCACTTCCCTGGGTGATTCCTCCCCAGCCAGCCTTCCCCAGCCACTGGGTGGGCTGGGCTGGCCAGAGGGGTACCTGAAGGGTTTGCTGTCGGGGTCGGTGTCCTTGAAGCCCATCTCCTCCAGCTTGCAGCGCCGGTACAGCTCGTAGTGCCGGCTGTGGGTCTGCTCCCGGAGGTCATCCATGTTCACCCGGATCAGCATCTCCCGCAGCTTCACGAAGTCGCAGTGGGCCTCGTTCTCGACTGCACAGCAGGGGAGGGGGATTGAAAGCATACTGAAAGGAGGGCCAGAAGCAGCGGAAATGGATGAATGGAGAGGCCAGATGCCTCACAGCCACATTGCCTTTCCATCTGTGTACATGGAGCCTGTGAATTTGCCTCCTGACTCACTTTTCCACTGAAAAAGCACATGGAAAGTTACAGGGCTGACAGTAGTGGAAAACTGCAAGACCATAAAAAATATCTAAGAAAACATTCAGTAGCACCTCAACCCAAATTCACCAATCAGGCACTCAGGGGAATGTTCGTTTGCTCTTCACCACTTTTAGGCTAATAGCAAATGCACATTCAGCCATCTGTCCAATAAATATTTGCAGCATCTCTGCTCCTGCTATTGTGTGACTCACCGGGAATTCAGAAACGAAGTCATGGAGTCTTGCCCTAAGGAGCTTACAGTGTAGTGGAAGAAAAGATGCAAACAGACAAATATAATACAATGCAAAAATTACCAAAATGGAGGCATATGGCCAAGGTGCAGTGCAAGCTCAGAAGAGGGGAGCCCAAGAAGCACCAGCAGAGAGAAGGCTTCACCAGAGGCAACCCTTAAGATGACTCTTGAGGGAAGAATCAGAATTTATCAGGCAGATCAGCAAATAGCCCACACAAGGTCTCAACAAGGTTAGGCAAGGTTCCATAGCTAGCAAGTTGCAGTTAGGATTGAAATGCAGGCGATCTAAAGGAGAGGCAAAGGCTCTGAGCAGGTGCCAGGTCTCCAAAGAATAAAGGGGAAGAACTAGGACATCTATAGGTGGCAGTGAGACAAGGAGGGCTGTGGACCAAGGTGTGGCCCATCTGGATGGTAGGTAGTAGCTTCAAAGGAGGTGTTTTTTAGAGGATGGATAATGGCCTGAAAGCAGCAATGATGACCAGGACAAAGTGGACCTCACTTTCTAGCCTGAATGAACAAGCCTCCCTCCTCAAAAGAGTATGGCAAAGATTTGCATTTGGGCCAGTGGCCAAGAAGGACAGAAATAGACCAAATCATAACAAAGTGGACTTCCAGTTGGAACACAAGGTTGTGAGCAGTGTTCTGGTATGTGCCTCAGCCATGGCTGCGGTGGGGTTGCCTGAGATGATAAACTGACATAGTCACCCTAGGTTCTGTCTTCCAGGGCCAGGGAGAGGGGTGTGGGGGCAGGGAGGGGGTCCAGGATGACAGGTGGGCCTTGTGGCAGAGTAACCCTTCCAAAGCTTGGATGGGCTCACATAACCCTTCTGCTGAAAATCCATTGCCTTGGGGTACCTGGCTGGCTCAGTCGGAAGAACATTGCAACCCTTGATCTTGGGGTCGTGGGTTTGAGCCCCACATTGGGTGTAGAGATTATTTAAATAAATAAAACCTTAAAAGCTTTTCTTAAAGATCCATTTCCTTGGGGATAAAGCTCCTCGCTGCCATAGAACATAAGCTAATATTAAAAATCCCATCAGTCAGGCAACTTCTCAGGAATAGTTCTTCCTCCATCTCCAGACAGTGATCCCTGGTGGCCAGTCAGGAATGACTCCAAAAACAAAAACAAACAAAAAAACAAACAAACAAAAAACACAAAAATTTAAAAAAAAGGAGTGACTCCAAGGTCACTTGAACAGAACAGTGAACTCCAACTTATCAGAAAAACCTTCAAAAACCCTTTGTTGGTTAGGTGTGCGTGATCTAAATTAGAGGAAGTCACTGGAACCATGTCTGCTGGTTTCTCCTCATTTTACTTTAGGCTCCTGTCTCTCAGACCACAAACTCACTCCCAGTTAGGACTCTGGGTCCAGGAACCATTCACAAATGTTCCTCAGATGGCAGAGAAGACCAAAACCTAGCACAGCTCTGATAACCAGTCTTGTCCTACCTATGGAAAATCTAGCGATCACTGGAGAGTCTATGGCATGCCCTAAAGCATGCTAGCCTTGTATGCAAGATGGACAATTTCTCACCCACTTCCCGTTGTTTGTTCAGTGGCAGGGATGAGGGTGCAGTGAATCAGCCAGCCTCTCACACATGGTGCCCCTGTGCTCAGAGACCCAGCCTATAGCTGAAGACTTGAAGACACCTCTTCCTCCAATGGCAGCGTCCCAGGCCTTGCTTCATCCATAGAACTGACTAGTCCCACGGGTAGCTTATGCCGTGGTCAGGCACACCATGAAAGGAAGTTTCCTGAGTGTATATACATCTGTTTTGAAATTGTATAATAACCATATATATATGTATATATATACAAATATATATATACACACATACAGAAATAAAGAAGAAATTAATAACAATGTGTCTATAACGCAGGTGAAATAGTACCAGCACCTTGTGTCTCTTGACCTGGTCTTGAAAGAGACTTAACCACTATCCTGATTTGGGCTTTATCATCCTTCCTTTCTCTCTCTTTTTTTTTTTTAATTTTATTTATTTATTCATGAGAGACACACACACAGAGAGAGAGGCAGAGACACAGGCAGAAGGAGAAGCAGGCTCCATGCGGGAGCCCTATGTGGGACTCGATCCCAGGACTCCAGGATCACGCCCTGGGCTAAAGGCGGCGCTAAACTGCTGAGCCACCCGGGCTGCCTTATTATCCTTTTTCTTTATAGTTTCGTCACTTATGTACGAATTACTCAAAATATAGATCTTGTTCCATTTTGTCTACTTTGGGAATTCATATCGATGGAATCACATGGCATGCATTCTTCTATGATTTATTGCGTTCAACATTATGTTTCTGAGGTTCATTCGTGCAGCAGTAACTATAATCCATTCATTTTCACCACTGTCTGACATCCCATTAGATGAACATTTTGCAATTCATCTGATTTATTTTTGGTGGATATCTGGGTTGTTTGCTGATCATCTGCTATATTCTTGTACGTCTCCTAGTGCCCTTGGGCCAATACACATGCTTTCTCACATATTCCTTCTTACCTGGCTCCCCCTACATGTGTTTTTGTTTTAGGAATGCTTTCTCCATGAGGGACAAAGAGAGCTTGCTCACAGCAGAGAATCCAGGTGTGGGGCCAGAGTTTGCCCATCGCTGCCAGAAGCCCAAGCCAAAGGAGTACAGACCAGGGGACAAATTAGGGACTGGTCACATAACGGCTGGAGACAAGGAACGAGGCAGATGGCAGGGGCTCCCCAGGCCCCATCTCCCAGAGACTCACTCACCCTGCACCGTGCCCCAAGGATACTGCCGTGCCTTCATCATCTTGTTGCCTATCTTCAGCTCCTCCGTGCTACCGATGACAGCAAATGGCAGATGGGCCTGGAACAGAAGGCAAACTGGCTCAGAGCAGAGCTCCGGGAGGGAGGCGCCCAGCATCCCTTGATATGACCATGGCCCAGGCTCCGGGGCCTTGGGCCCATCACACTGTGGTGTCCCTCCCCATCACCATCACCAAGAGGCATTTTTTCAGCTCTGAGCTGTGTGGGGCTAAGAGGCCTAGTCCAAGCTTCCACCGTTCAGAAATTCTCAATGACATGGCCGAGCAGAGAGAACAGACAAAGATGAAAAATAAGCAGAATGAGCAGATACACAGATGAGCATGCTTTTCAGAATACACAGGTACTGAGGGGTAAAGCCTTTGGAAGGTGGCTAAATGGGATGAGGGGGGCTAACAGGGACTGAGAGGGCAAGGATCGCTGCCCCCTCCCTGGGGTGTGAGAGCTGCAGGAGCCGGGATGTACTGCAATCACACTGTGGACTGAGTTGTATGTTCCTCATTTTCAAGGTTCCCTGAAGCAAGAGCTCACACTGAACTCTTGAGTCTAGAAGTCCACAAGTATTTTCCCACATGCTCATAACTGTGCTGAGTTGTTTTAAATGCCCTAAGGGAGACAAAAGAAGTAGAAGACACTCTAGGAGCTTATCTTGTTCAGAGCACCTGAATTGCACACCCAGAATCATATAAGACACAGTATGACCAAGGGCTCAAATGTAGGGTCTTATACCTGCACACAGAAGGTGCTTAATAAATACTACTTGAATGGCAGTAGCAGGGCCAAAAACAGGAGAGGAAAGAAAGGCAAAGTACAGAGGCACCTGGATGGCTCAGTGGTTGAGCATCTGCCTTTGGCTCAGGTCGTGATCCCAGGGTCCTGGGATCGAGTCCTGCATCAGGCTCCCCACAGGGATCCTGCTTCTCCCTCTGCCTATGTGTCTGCCTCTCTGTGTCTCTCATGAATAAATAAATAAAATCTTAAAAAAAAAGAAAATAAAGGCACAGTACAAACTCAGGAGTATGAGTGTGGTGCCTGCAGGGTGATAAGGAGCTGGGCCTGGCTGATGAAGGCTTTGTAGGTCCAAGAAGAGGCAACTAACTGCCCCCAACAGGTAGCATGGAGCTTGGGAACTGCCTCTGGTGCCCAGTCTCTCAGGGAGCTGGCCAAGTTATAAGTGCTATGATCACTGGCTAAGAGGAACCACTGAATAAATACTGTTGACCAATATTGTTTACAAAAATAAATAGTGGGTGAAGCTTCACCCAAAAGGGCTTTACACAGACAAGGGAAAGTCCACTGGAGCAAGCTTTCTGAGCTTGCTTGGAGAAACAGGTCTCAAGCACAGATATTTGGACTCGTTTGCTTACTCATCCATGCTACAAGTATTTACTGAGTCCCTACTATGTGCTAGGTATCAATAGTACAACGTTGAAAAAAATCTGCGAGCCTGCTCCTGGGGAGTACACAGTCTGGTACGGGAGAAAGACGTGCCCATAATAATAATACAGTAAAGTCTAGACTATAGACAGAAGTTCGAGAGCTGGAGGATCAGAGGGAGCAGCTTACTTCATGAAGTCACAGCAGGCTTCACAGAGGAGGTAGTAGCAATTATACCAATAGTTGGGGCACCTGGGTGGCTCAGTGGTTGAGTGTCTGCCTTCGGATCAGGTCATGATCCCGGGGTCCTGGGATCGAGTCCCACATCAGGCTCCCCACAGGGAACCTGCTTCTCCCTCTGCCTATGTCTCTGCCACCCTCTCTGTATCTCTCATAAATAAATCCAAAAAATTCATACCAACAGTTGTGGTAGCTATAGAACTGGTGTGAGCAGCAGCAGCAGCTTAGGCAGCTCTAGGTCCCACCTGTCAGGTCCTCTACCTGGCATGGCATCATTTTGTTGATCCTTTCCAACAGCACTGTGGAGTTAGGTATTATCAGCCCCATTTTATAGACAAGGAAACTGAGGTCCAGTTGCCAGCAGGCACACAATAGCAGGGGCCAGAGTAGGGATGGGACCCAGAACTCACTGGCTTCAAAGCCCACCACTGGACTTTGAAGTGGCCTGCCACTCTCACCTAGGGGGTTTGAGCAGCAGATGATGTGAGCACTCTCAAACCCTGGAGTGCCCCTGCGGCTCAAAGCCAGGTTATCAGAAGCAGTTCAATTCTGACAAACCTACAGCAAATGTCTTTTGCTTGCTGAATCAGTGTGCTGATGTCATAGCCACTCCCCCCCCTTTATTCTCTTTAGCATCTGCCCCCCCCACCTCCAAGAATATTCTTCAGAGTGGAAAACCACAGGACTTAACCGGGAACTCAGCTCCAGGACACCCGCAAGTTCCCGAGGTGCTCGGCCATCCTGCAGAGGTGGCTCTCCCATTACCCCCTCTCAGCTGCTCTGAGTATCACCTCAGCAGACCCCTCCAGGCCTTCCCCCTGGCTGTGCCTGAAGTGGGGATGTGGAAAGAAGGAGGGATGAGGTTATGGATATATGGAAGACGGGCCAGGCTGGACACAGCAAATGCTACATTGGTCCTGGGGTGGGGGTGGGGGTCTGAACAAGAGGGTCATTGGGAGTGCGACACATGGGGTGTTGGGGGGCCCCGAAGTCCTGACAACCCTGCCCAAGGGCCAGAGCTTTGTCGGAGGGACAAAGCCGGCTTTGTCGGAGGGACATCCAGGCACCACCGTCCATTCCCACTCAGGGCCCCACAACATGTTGGGAAGCTCAGATCCACCCCCAAGCACTTTCTGGGGGAAAATGCTGCCCCTCCTGCCAAGACCCAACGCTTCAGCCACATAACACAAAAGAGCCAGAGGGCGACCATGGCAGAGGGCTAGACCGAGGGAGGAGGTGAGAAAGAGAACCTTCTGGAGCATCCCTGACTCTCAGCTGAAAGTGATAGAGGAGGGTGTGTGAAGTGGGTGGGGACTTCTCTGGGCTAAAGAGGAAAGGAAGGAAAAAAATCTGAGAATAAAGGCATTAAAGAAAACACACACACACATCAGTTTTTTATTCCCTTGAGCCTGTTATATTTATCCCCGCAAGACATTGTTAGTTAGGATGACAGGGTCACTTGCTTCCTCTCTTCCTTATAGCGCTGTCAATCTGTCAATCCCCACACTAAGGCACAGCTCCCGCCACAGCAGCTTCGGGGCTCCTGAGACCTCCCCCAGCACACTCTTGGCAACTGGCATCAATGTCTGTTTCGAGAAGCATATGCCAGGGTAATTTTTCTGAGTGCTCCCAGGCAGATCTCACTGGCTTCTCATGACAACTATACAGGGCGGTTCTCAAACACCCCACTTGTGATTAGGGGGAAACGACTTGCCCAGGTCCGTAAGTCCTGTGCCCAAATCTTCCCAGGGAGCAGTAAAGCCACCATGCTTTTGCTGCCAGCCTCTCCTAGTTGCCCGCAGCAGCCTGCAGCCTGCCTCCTGGCTAAACAGCATCTGCTGGAAGTCACCTAACCATGCAGGGCGGGAAATCACGGAGCCAGGCTTTGGCCCTCTTTCTGCTGCTCTTCAGAGACTGGTGGCTTTGACCACCAGGAGAGAGTCGAGCAGAGCAAGGAGACGGTAAACCATCCAACCGACCACATTCCCAGGGGTGACACTTTGTTTGTGTGGGCCCAGGGAGGAGACTCTGCTGGCTGCAGGGACTGAAACACGGGCAGATGTGCCTCCAGATGTCAGACGTCCTGTCTCCGAAAATTCCAACAGATACTCTCAAGCCTCCTCTTGGAAGCCTGTTCTCAGATTCACTACCTTTCCAGTATTGTGTCTACCTTAAATTCTTCTCTATAGGGCAGCCCCGGGGGCCCAGCAATTTAGCGCCGCCTTAGGCCCAGGGTGTGATCCTGGAGACCCAGGATCGAGTCCCACATCGGGCTCCCTTCAAGGAGCCTGCTTCTCCCTCTGCCTGTGTCTCTGCCTCTCTCTCTCTGTGTCTCTCATGAATAAATAATATCTTAAAAAAGATTGCTCTCCATATATTTTAAAGTGTTTGATGATCCAATTGGCACGAATTATTCTATTCCAGTTCCAGTACATCCTTTAGAGTTGGGAAGCTGGATGACTGTTCTCCTCGCCCTGGTGAAATAGAGACTGTTGGGACTGTTTATTCCTTGTCTGAGAATAACCTGATCAGGAGTGGCTTCCTCTCAGTGAGGACACGATTTCCGAGGCATGCTGCTGCTTATGCCCATCCCCATTTCAGGCTCCTGCTGCCGACTGAGCAAAAGCACTGCTCAATCCTCTCTCAAGTCGACCTTGGGTGATTCCCACAAAAGTACATGCAAACATTGGAAATGGCACTGCTGCCTTGGACAAGGGACAAGCTTATGGCTGTGGGTCTCCCTGTGATCCACGTGCTCTCACTGGGCTTCTATGCTTTTGGGGGAGCCAAACCCAAGACCTCACAGATGGCCAACAGACCGAGCCAAGTCAAGTAACTGGGCCTATGCCCTCCCTGGCCGCTGGCCATGGTTTGAGCCATTCAAAGAACAACATTCAATTTGAACAACATAGCAATTTTTATCATTAAAGTCTACAGCCTTGAAAGTTATCAGAGCATGGGTTGAAGAAGCATGCAACAAGACCTCTCACTCCCTTCTCTCACTGACCCCCAATCTGAAGCCATTTTTCAGACCCACCTACAGGCCGAGAGGGAGGCTGAGACCTCATTACTCTTATTTCCCACCATGCAAATCCCTAGTGGGGAGCAGTGGCATGCCTGTATGCTCTTCTCCACTTAGGCAAGAGGCTTCTTCCACTTCTAAATCCAGTCCCCATGATGATTGGCTGGAATCAAATCCAGAATTGAAAGGCCAGTACCCATTCCTCCTACCACCCGCACCCGAGATATTGATGATGCAGCTTCATACACCACAGCTTGTCTGAAGACCTTGGGGACTTTCAACAGTTGTTCTAGTGGCAGACAGGTTAAGTCATCCCACATATGCATGTTAGAGCAGCGACTCCCCACCCTTTCCCCATCACAAGAGATAACACGTGGCATTCACATGCATGCCCCTTCCCACGGACATGCCCAATTCCAGGCACACTCTTCCCCACTCAAAAAAGCACAGTGGGATGTCAAGGAATGAGTGCTGAGTGACGTTATTATGGGGATAATCCTAAATCCACTCAAATTTAGTTTTTTTTTTTAATATTTCATTTATTTATTTGAGAAAGAAATAGAGCAAGTGTGTGCACAGAGAGGGAGAAGCAGACCCCTCAGTGATCAGGGAGCCCAACATGGGGCTCAGTCCCAGGACCCCCGGATCATGACCTGAGCCAAAGGCAGATACTTCACTGACTGAGCCACCCAGGCATCCCTCAAATTTAGTTTTTCAAAGTGAAACACTGGCATACTTTGGACTGTTATAAGAAATGACACAGAACTTCTTCACAGCCAAAACAGCGTGGTTGAGAACCACTGCTTCACAGCACGAGAAGTTTCCAACCCTGAGGCTGAGCCTACCTACCCTAAGTTCAATCAGGAGGGCACAGCTGGGTGCAGAACAGAGCCCAAAATGACTGTCATTCCTGATTCACAATGTAGTGAGCTGTCGTTTGGGGCGAGGTCTTGAGATTGCTGACAATCCTTTACCCTATTTATTTGTAGCAAATCAAATCACCAGTCTGAAAGCTACCTGGTGACATAGGGCACCCAAGTTTGAAGGTATCTACTAGGGCCTGATGCTCTGAAGTGACTAAGTGCTTCCAGACATCAATGCCAGTGACACCAGAAGACGCTTCCCTCGAGGTTCCCCTTTTTCTGCAGGCTAGGCACCCTTTCAGGTTTCCTCATCACAACAGAGCCTGGTTCTCATAGAAGTGCCCAGACTGCTTGAGAGGAGAAGTGTTCATCTTTCTGTTCCCCCTTTTTTCATGCTCATGATGGGTCAGAGAGGATAGGACTCCACCCACACCAATCCATGCATCCTTACTCATAGGCCACAGGAGTCAAAAGATGATGAGGGACTCCTAATAATGAACATATCTCAGGTTGTACCGATGGGCGGGCAGGCCAGTCAAGACAAGGACTTGCTGCCCCGCTGCTCATTTGTTGGCCAAATTCTAAGAGGTAGCAACTGATACCATAATGATAACTCAGGGGCGGTGGCGGCAGCAGGAAAGTTTTCTAAAAATGGCTTTTACTGCAAGGCTTTCCTGAGTTTGGTTATGCCCAGGCATTATGTCATTAGGAAAAACTGATGCCTCTCAACAGAGGGAAAAAAAAAAGTCTGTTCCCAAAGCAGAGGCTTTCTGAAAGCTATTAGCTGTCTCCTTGAAATCACAACATTGAAGATTTCGCAGCAACAGCATCAACATGTTGTAAAGAAGCATGAGGAGATGTTTGACTGCCCGCCTTGCTCATTACTCATTCCTCTAGTTGGGGGGGTTAGCAGAAGAGGAGAGGAAAGATGGCAAGTCAGGGTGTTTTTTTTTTTTATTCATTCACACTTAATAAAGCAAAGCATAACCCTGAAACTTACGGGCACTGGGAGGGGGGGCACTTGACAGGATGAGCACTGGGTGTTATTCTGTATGTTGGTAAATTGAACACCAATAAAAAGTAAATTTATTAAACAAAAGAAAACCCTGAAACTTAAAAATTACATTTCTCTGGTCACAAGAAAAATTGGAGGCTATATGTCATTCCTCCCTTCCCGGGGGTTGAGAGCTCGATTATCTGAGTACATATTATCCTGGAAGTCTCGGAAGCCAGCCAGCTTTTTCGCTGATTGTCATGGCACTGTTTTGGTCAGAGAGGAGAACCGGTTGCCTTTCTGGCAGTCCCCACAGGGGGTGGGGGGGTGCTGGCTTAGACTGAAGCAGCACCAAAGAGGAAAGTGGAAGGAGAGGTCTGAATCTCCAGCTCCAGACTCTTCCTCAGGTTGGCCTTTCCCTCCCTCGGTCTCTGGCTATTAATCTCTGCCTCTCTGAGGCTTTGAAGCCATCACCGCTAAGGGAGAAGAGCTGTTCTGGTTCTGGATTCTTTCTCACAAACCCCTGAGATTTAGATGATCGAGAGTCGACCGCGCTAAAATGGACTGTGATGTTCAGCGGCTTGTTTGTAAAATAATGACAATAGAAATAAGCAGCAAATGGTCAGAAAGATGAACGAACCCCTGTGCTCCCACTCACGTTCATGGTTCCGTTGATCTCTGCCACAGACTCATCATCTGTAGGGAATTGGTAGATCTGGACCCCATTGCTGACAAGTTCGCTGGTGATTTTGATTTTGAACTTTGTTAGCTCACTCTTAGAGATGGCATCTGATTTGGCAATGATAGGGATGATGTTCACCTAGGGAAGGGAGGAGCAAAGCAGGATCATTGTTGGTAATCTGCAACCCATAGCAGCATGACAGAGGACTTCCACCAGGTGCCAGAAGGAACAGCTCGACCCAATGGTCCAGAACTGGCCACCTCCGTCGCCAAAGAACAATATGACAAATGACAATGGGTGCTGCTTACTAAGCGCTGAGTACTGAACTAAGTGCTTTGACATGGATTAACACAATGAGTCCTGACAACAACCCTCTCACTTTACCGATGAGAAACTGAGGCGTAGAGAGGCTAAGTAACTTGTCCAAGGCAGGTAAATAGCAGAACTGAGATCCAGATCCAAGTTTAGCCTTATTCCTAAATCCACAGTCTTAGCCAGCTCAGTTCCAAATTGATGAGCTGTGTGATATTTTCCTTATCAAGATCACCACTTGGGTGATTCCAAAGCAGAAAGATGACAGTTGGGGATCTGTGGTTGACAAGGAGGGGAGGTGGCGACTCCTTGTAAAAAGTAAATTGTCCCAACCTATCCAGTGCAGGTGAGCCCCAGGATTTTAGGGACCCATCCCCATGGGCCACGGCAGGGAAGGGAGGCAGGGCAGAGCTCCGTGCAGATGCTCACCTGGCAGCAAACATGCGAACCAGCCCAGCTGGATGAAGATGACCCTCTCAGTTACCAGTGTGATCCGAGACTTAATGCAAAAAGAGGTATACTGCCTGAGTTTCACGATTAATTTCTGCATAAAGCAAGCAGATTTATGTGCCCAATATCAGACAGCAGGATGAAGGCCTAATGCTACCCCAAAGTTCAATCCACCTGAACCCTGCTCCTTGAAGTTACTCCAAGGAGAGACAAGGCTTTTGCTGAGGGAAGGGAAAGAATGGTGAAATGCACATGCATTTGTGAGCCAGAGCACACCTAAGCTCAGGTGCCCAGGGAGAACATGGGTGTCCCCGCCAGCAGACTCCGGCGGGGCAACACGGATAGTGCTTGGGCCCCAGAAGGAGCTCTACACTTGGAACCTGAAATCGCCTGCTTTACGCTTTTGCCTTCGGAGTAGCCATAAAGGCTGCCACCAGTTTCACATGCTAGGTCAAAGAAAGATTGGACCTTATAGGCACCCTCCTTGAAGTCTTTGCAGGAGGATGGCGGGTCAAAGCCCTTGCCAAGGTAGAACAGCAGGCAGAGCCAATCCGCCCTGTCACTTTCCACCATGTCCCCATCGACACTACAAGCATATGCCAAGGCTGCTTAACTTCAACCGACCCACGCCCCAGGTCACCAGCGCATGGCTCTCTGCTGCCCTATACAGGACATGCAGGGCATAGCGACATTTCCAGAGCAGCCCCCTTACTGGTGGGTGGGGAGCTCATTGCTGTAAAAAAAAAAAAAAAGAAAGAAAAGAAAAAAATCACTCCTATTTTGATTTAAGCTCAATATCGGTTTTTATCACGTATATGCTACTACATAATGCCTATCAGTTAGAAATGTCAGAAAATAAAATGCCTTGGAGTCAGAGAGAGCCAGGTCCGAATCACAGACCCATTACAAGTTGTCTGACCTGGAACGAGCTACTTCATTCTCCGTGCCTCACTCTTCTCATGAGGAAATGGGAACAACAGTATCCACCACACTGGATAATACTGGAAGGATGAAATAAAGTAATGCATACTAAGTACTCATCCCAGGGCCAGGCACATATGAAATGCTAGCGGAAAATGTATTCGGCTTTTGAAAGAATCCTGTGTCAATTCTTCTGTGCAGCCAACAGTCCTTTCACATGAAGAATCCTCGTCTGATTTCTACCTGGCATGGCACTTTCATTTTTCAGTTCCTTTTAGAGCAGGACATGACTGATTCACACAGCCATCTTTCTCAGGAATAGAGGCCATAGAACTTGGTTCCATGGATCTGAGTTCGAATCTAGCCTCTACCTGGAGCTAGCTATATGACAACAGGCAGGTCCCTGCACCTCTTAGAGCCTCGGTTTCCCCTTCCGTGAGTGGGGAATAATGATAATGCTTGCCTTACTGGCTTGTGAAAATTCAAGGAGGTACTCCAGGGGGTACGTGCACAGCAGTGCTTGAGGATTTAACAAATGTTAGCTGCTGTTACTAAAATTATAATTGATAATAAAAGCAATAACTTTCCAAGTCCAGTTTGCATGTCTGATTCTCGTCCAGGCCAGTTAATCCTGGGGCAAAGGAAAAACATCTTTCCGTCCCAAAAGGCTGAGCCCCTAGACCTAAACGGCCACCTTGCTCACAGTCACCCTTGACACCCCTAGATGGATCAGGGCAGAAAGACAGCTCAGGGCAAACCCATGCCATCATGCAGGGAAGACGGATCACAAAGCACACCACACAGGTGCTGGATCAATACCACCATTTTGGGACGTCTGGGTGGCTCAGTGGTTGAGTGTCTGCCTTCGGCTCAGGGCCTGATCCCAGAGTCCTGGGATCAAGTCCTGCATTGGGCTCCCCATGGGGAACCTGCTTCTCCTTCTGTCTCTGCTTCTCTCTCTGTGTCTCTTATGACTAAATAAATATTTTTTTAAATACCACCATCTTTCTGGAGGGACAGGGAATGAAGGAGAGGATGAGGCCACAAATTGTCTCCTGGAACCCGGCACATATGTGGCAAGAGAGATCAGTAAGAGTGATTCCGGTGTGCCCAGCCTCCCGCCGGCCCTCGCCCCTGCTGCGCACCTTACTATCCAGCTTCTTCATGGTCACCAGGTCCAGAGACTTCAGGGAATGGCCCGTGGGGGCGATGAAGTACAAGCAGGCGTGGATTCGGGAGTCGTGGTAGGTGTGCAGTACCCTGCGGATCTTCAGCTCCTCCTGCAGGTAGGCTTCGAACTGGGCGTCGATGAATTCTACGATGGGCTTGTAGCTGGGGGTGGGATGCGGGGCGGGGAGGGGGAGAGCAAGGAAATGGCCTGACAGCTTCCAAAACCCCGGGTTTGGAGACAGTCCCTTTCCAAAGTTTAAAATGCCCTTGGTAACCTGACTTTCCCCTCCAGCTGGGTTCCTCCATCTCCCTTCGAAGGGCCGCCCACCCACAGTTGCTGCCAGTGGGCAGGAGACCTTGGCTCTGGAATGCCCACATCTCCCCTCTCATCCCAATCCTGCCCTCCCAGACCTCGGGGTCATGGAATGTCCACCTCCTCTTCCATACAGCCTTCCCCACTTCCCCATTTCTGCCAGAAATCCCTACCGCGACCCCAGAGCATAAAAAATAATAATTATGCTATTGGATCGCTTCCTCTGGTTTTACCAGGATTGCTGTTCCCTCAGATAGACTGCATCCCTCTGAGGGGCAGAGACCATGGAGGGCACTTGTCTACACTGTGTGGGGCCCCAATGCCATGTAGAACCCACTGGCAGCGTCTGTGGGTGGACTGGTTCCACGTCTGTGCTTCATGAGTCTCACCCCAGTGCCTAGCATGGGAGCCGGCTACACAGTGGTGGCCAGGACGTCTCCTTGACCCAACGCTGGGGCATCTGGTCAGAATGCTCCGGGTGCTGCTCTGTCTTGCTGGGTTTACGGCACAGCCCACATAGCTCCCCTAAGATCCACATATTTTTCTCGTTCTCATTTCCCCCAAGAGTGTGACTTTAAAATCTAAGCATGTGGACAACATTTGGTAAAGAGTCTTCCCACCCCAACCCCCACTCCCTCCCAACCCCAGCTCACTGAGTCTCCAGGCCAGGTCCCCTTTATGACCCAGATTCTTGCCAGGGCGTCTTAAACAAGAGCCAGTCCTCCGCTCCTCCCTGTCCTGGGAAGCTTCTCTCTTCTCTCCCCGGCCATTCCTGCCACCCCTGCAGCTTCCTTCTGCTCTAACTAGGTCAGCTGGGCTTCAGCTCGGCCTCTCCCCCTCTGCCCACTGCCTTGCTGTCCAGGGCTTCCTCCCTTCAAGCCAGAGGAGGTTTGTTATCCAACCCTGGGGCAGTGAGCTTGCAGCTACCACTGCCAGATGGAAACACCATCAAAGGGAGCTGGGCCCAGCCAAGTCTTCCCACCTGCAGCAGCCCCCAACCTGAGCCTTTTTTGAAAGATCCCCGTGGTCGAGAAGGGAAAATAGCTTAAAAAAAAAAAAAGAATCACCAAATTCTAGATTCTGAGAGCTACAGACAGAGGAGAGATCCAGGTGCAAGGTATCTCTGGAGCCCCAGAGAAGAATCTAAAAATAAAATCTTTTTTTGCTTCTTTTGATCTGAGCCAAACATCATTCTGAAGGGTAACAGCATCCAAGAAACTCTTGGTTGTAGAGATCCTTAGAAGGTTCCTGAAGAATTAGGAGCAAGGCTGGGGGATGCATCCCTTAGACTTATCTAATTAATTTTCAGATGATTGGCTCATTTAAACTATCTAATCATGGCACTGCTTCTTTTTTTTCCTCCATTACATAGCTTCTCTTACTTCATTTTTTTTTTTTTTTGGTCTGCAAAAGGAACCAAAGGAGGGGAAAAAAGGTGCATTCTGAGCTTTTTCTCACCCTCCCCACCACCCCCACCCCAGCCCATCCCAGTATCTAGTGATACTGGGCCTATCTTTCTACTGCTGCCAGGCTCTTAGAGGTCTTGGAAGAGGTGCCTGGATCAGACCAGCCAAACCAGCCAATCAACCCACAGCATTTGGTTTAGACTAATCATAATGGCTGATTCATCTCTGTCTTACTCATCTGTGTATCATTGGTGACCAGTGTGGTCATCTGGAATATAGTATGGTCTCCGCCCCACTCTGTTGTAGTCTGGAATACAGTATGGTTTCTGCCTCCAGTCTATGATAAACCTTACTCCCATAGGTAGGCTCTGCACAAATGTTTCCTTCTCCTAGGTGACACCTGATTCTCCTCCGTCAAAGACCTGCCTTCCTTCATAGACCTTCTCAGCTGGAAATTTCTCCATCTCTCACACCCAAGTTCCATGGAGGGGTGGGGAGGGCAGCTTCCTTCTAGCTCATTACTCCCCAGCCTCCTACAATCTCTTCCATCTGCTACAAAACCCAGTCCCAAGGAGCGCCTGGGTGGCTCACTCCATCAAGCATCTGACTCTTGGTTTCTGTTCAGGTCGTGATTCAGGGTCATGAGATTGAGCCCTGCTGTGGGCTCCTCACTCAGCGGGGAGTCTGCTTGAGATTTTCCCTCGGGATGCCTGGGTGACTCAGTGGTTGAGCATCTGCCTTCGGCTCAGGTCATGATCCCGGGGCCTTGGAATCGAGTCCCACGTTGGACTCCCTGCAGGGAGTCTGCTTCTCCCTCTGCCTATGTCTCTGCCTCTCATGAATAAATAAATAATCTTAAAAAAAAAAGTGATTCTCCCTCTCCCTCTGCCGCAACCCCCACTGGCGTGCATGTGCTCTTTTTTTCCAAAATAGTCTTTCTTTAAAAATTTTTTATTTATTTATGATAGTCACACACACACACACACACACACACACACACACACAGAGAGAGAGAGAAGCAGGTACAAAATAGTCTTTAAAAAAAAAAAAAAACAGCTTCAACATGATCCACCCCTCCTCGTCACTACTGTTTGGCTTTCATGTTTTAGGGCAGGAGCTCTTAACCAGGGCTCCAGACTTCCAAGGGAAGAAGACTTCCAATGGAAAGAATTCATAGGATCCACAAAGTTGGATAGGAAAAAAAAATCTTCTTCACTAAGCGCTCTCAGTGGTTCCTTCAGGTACAAACATGGGTAACAATCTATAGTAATTTTAAGCAGTACCTGTGATTTCACAGGCAATAGAAATCACTGATATTTTTGCTTCCAATCACAAGTTGTTGCAAATATCTCAAAATAGCAGTTATACTTACACGACTTCTAAATTATGATAGTTATTAGAGCTGCACACATACGTATTATTTCAGGAACTAATAAAGAAGGACATGGATTACTAAATAACAATTTGAAAATATTTTGGGAACTGTATTTTTAGTATAACTGGCATGTTTTAGGCATTTAAAATCTAAGAATGAGGTCCATAGGCCTCACTAGATTGCTAAAGAGGCCAAAAGCACAAAGAATTCATGGTCTGGACACTACATCTTATTCCTTTCAATAACAGGGATAAAGAGTGACGGGGCAGGGGGACGCCTGGGTGGCTCAGCAGTTGGGTGTCTGCCTTTGACTCAGGGCGTGATCCCAGGGTCTGGGATCGAGTCCCACATCAGCCTCCTTGCAGGGAGCCTGCTTCTCCCTCTGCCTGTGTCTCTCCCCGTCTGTGTGTGTGTCTCTCATGAATAAATAAAATCTTTTTTTAAAAAGTGACTGGGAAGGCTTCCCAGACAATGTGATCTTTGAGCTGCATGGATGGGAATAAGAGAGCCATGGGCGAATTTGGGAGAAGAGCATTCCAGAGAGGAATAACAAAAGTAATGGTCCAGAGGCAGAAAAGAGCTTGAGGAGATTTGCCATAAAAAGAAGGCAAGGGGGGCACCTGGATGGCTCAGTGGTTGAGCATCTGCCTTTGGCTCAGGTCATGATCCCAAGGTCCTGAGATTGAGCATCACATTGGGCTCTCTGATCAGCGGGGGTCTGCTCCCTCTCCCTCTGCCCCCTCGCCCTGCCCCTGCTCTCTCTGTCTCTCAAATTACCAAAAAAAACTTTAATATTAAAAAAAAAGAAAGAAGGCAAGGGAGCTGGGAGCTAGTAGTGCAGGAAGGAAGAACAATGAAGTACTCACAATTGCCAAAAGATGAAAACAACCCAATGGCCATCAACTGATGACTGGCTAAACAAAAGTTGGGAGATCCATACAATGGAATATTATTCAGTCTCTAAAAGGAAGACAAGTCTGATGCATGCTGCCCGGGGGGGGGGGGGTGAACCTCGAAAACACCTTTCAAGTGAAAGAAATCAGACACAAAAGGTCGAATGTTGTATGATTCCACTTACATGAGGTGCCTACAATAGTCAGTCATCAAGAAAGAAAATAGAATCGTGGTTACCATGGAATGAGCGGAGAGAATGGAGAGTTAGCGTTTAATGTTTCCTTTTGGGGTGATGAGAATGCTTGGAACTAGGTGGTTGCACAGCCTTAATACTTTTGCACAGTATTAAGTGCCACTGAATTGTTCACTTTAAAATAGTTAATTGTATATTGTGGGAATTTCTCCTTATTAAAAACAAGAAGAGGGGCACCTGGGTGGCTCAGTTGGTTAACAGTCCGACTCTGGATCTCAGCTCAGGTCTTTCTTTTTTTTTAAGATTTTATTTATTTATTTATTTATTTATTTATTTATTTATTTATTCATTCATTCATTCATTCATTCATTCATTCATGAGAGACACAGGCAGAGGGAGACGCAGGCTCCCTATGGGGAGCCTGATGCGGGACTGGATCCTAGGACCCCGGGATCACGCCCTGACCTGAAGGCAGATGCTCAACCACTGAGCCACCCAGGCGTCCCTCAGCTCAGGTCTTGATCTCAGAGTCATGGGTTCAAGCCCCACGTTGGGCTCCATGCTGGGTGTGGAGTCTACTTAAAAAAAAATAAATAAAGGAAAAAACCCCAAGAATAGTAAAAGATGAAGCAAACAAGGTAGCAGGGGACAGATCACATAGGGTTTATGGGCAGGATATAGTAAGGGGTTTTTACTGTGAACAGGGTCTTCTGTTCCATAATGTTCTCTAGTTAGTTATTGTTGCTTGATAAGAAGTCCTTGGTTTTCTTCATGTCTGCCTATTTTGAAACTGGCTACCTAACCGAACTGTTATTCATTAGAATTGTTTTCCAGGTGATTGATTACCTCGGGTTTCTTAAACAGTCCTACTATAGAAAAATAATGATTTTACCTCTCGGTGAGCACTTTTCAATTGTCATCTTTCTAGACACTGTTGACCAGTTCCTTCTTGAAACACTGCCCTCTGACTTCATTGCCACCATTATCTCCTACCTCTAGAACTCTTCTTTCTCACTCACCTCAAATCTTGGCTTGTCTCGAAGGTTCCATCCTGGACCATCTTTCGCTGTCATTCCACATATTGCACACACCTATCCCTGAGTGGTCTCCCTCATTCCGGTGGCTGCAGCTGTCACCGCCTCCCAATCACACTTCCTAGACACCTCAGGGTGATCCCGGTCCCTCCCTCTCCCATGTGCCAGTCCTCTGGGCAGACACAGCCATCAGAGCCCCCCAACTCCTGCTAGAAACTCACAAAGCCCAGTCACAGACACTGTGCTTGAGCATAACCATCTCGGGCATTGGCACCAAGGTAGCACCAGGTCAGGTCTGCAGGAACAAAGCCAAAAATGATGACAGCTAATTTAGTCTATCACCCTCCCTGCAGTCACCTCTCCTTCCCTCCTCGGGAATCCCGAGTCTGCTCTGTCCTCCACGGACTCTCCCCCTGGAGCTCTCCTGCTTCACATGCTCTTGCACTGTGACCTCTGAAACCACCACCCCCAGAACCCTGATAAACGCAACTGCCTACAGTTTTGCCACTCAGGGTCTGGTCCTTGGACCAGCAGCACAGAGATGCCACCTGAGGCTTGTTGGAAATGCACAATCCCAGTCCCCAACCCAGACCTACAGGATCAGAGTCTGCATTTTCTCAAGAGCCTCGGGGGCTTGAATGCTTGAATGCAAGATGAAAGTTTAAGCAGCGCTGACCTCTATCAGCTTCCTTTTACAGAACTTGCCTACTTCTTTGCCCTAAATGGAAACCTAATCCCCTCTGTCCTACCCCCAGGATACCACCACCCTGAAGACCTCATTACGCAGCAGCCCTCTCTGGAGGAGGCTGCTCATTCTCCCACGACCTGGGTGCCTTGGGGTCAGCGGGGTGGGCATTCGTGTAGCTTCCCAGTGCCACTTCCAGACTGTTCCTCCACTACCTCAGTGTAAAACCTTTTCTTCATCTGAGACGTATTCCATCCTCTCCTGGTGGCACCTGACCCACAGTCTCTCTCTCCCCATCCTGGGTGACGGCCATGTGCTTGTAGACAACCCATCAACCTTCAGCCTCTCTTCCCTGATTGTCTGAACTCCACAACGTTCGGGCTCCCTCTACTGCAGCCGCCTACACACCTCACCATGAGCCAGACCAGCTTCCCCCAAGACAGCCTCTAACTTCCCGCTCTCTGGCCACAGCCTCACATCTTTCCAACACTCTTACATCCTGGATCTTTCACCTCATGGAATCCTCAGGTACCTTGACCTCTTTATTATCTCACAGGTGATCAGCCCCTTGCTGGCCTCATCTCCTTCTCGGCCCTGGCTGAACCCTTAACTGATTACCCGAACCACTTTTAGCCACACTTTCATCTCCACGATACCCCTGCCAACCACCCTACTGGCCCAGCAAACTGCTGCGATGAATCAATTTCAGGATCTGTCCTTCACTCCTACACTGAGGCTGCTCAAATTAGCTAGAGGCCATCACCAAAGTCTTTGCACCCAAAGCCATGGCCTCCAGCCTCAGAGAGAACAACAAGACAATGCCATTACTTGACCTTGATTGGCTGCATTTCCCATCACCTCCATTGGGCATTCCAAACTTTCACTACTTTCCTCAAGCTCCAAAACCTACTCGTGACATCTTCATTCTCACAAGATGGTCTTACCTCCTACGTTACCAACAAAATTTGGGCCATCAGCCTCACAGCAGCTAGATTCCCCTCTCCTCTAAAACTGAATCAGCCCTTCCTGACTGCCTTCTGACTGCCCCTCATAGTGTGCAAGGCCCATTGTCCTTCGTGCACTAGCTCTCATTCCTTTTAGGCTCTTTGAGAATCTTGCTTCATCTATTAGCTCCTCGCCCCCTACTGACTCTTTCTCCTCAACCTATAAACATGCTTAAGTCTTCCTGCATCTCAAAAGAAAGATCTTTCCTCAACCCAACCCCCTCAACTACCCATTTCTTCCCAACTGCTGCCCTTTCTTTTCCTCCCTTAGCAATCGAGTTTGTCTTTTGCATCTACCACAGGGCTTAGCATAAAACAGAAGTTCAATAAATGTGTAATGGGTAAGTGGGGAATTTTTTTTTTGGAAAGAACAATCTACTCATTCATTCCTTCTCATTCATTCCTCAACACATTGTAGACTGTTTTCTACCCTCGGCATCCTAGTTAACACATTCAATGGACACGTTTGGTCTTGAAAGATAAAAACTTAGAGGGTTTTTTTCTTTATTTTCCCCACCACATTTAGGGACAATTAGGTACTGAATACCCATGGTATGCCAGTTGGCTAACTTGCACGCATCCTAGAAGATTTCAAGACTTAGCTCAGCCATTCCTGAGCACCTCCTCTCCACCTTATCCCCCGACTGGGCTGTGCCGCTTGCCATTCTCATCCTCCATATGCCTTTGTTACTGTACTTACTACACTATGTAGAATTTGTATGCTACGTATTACCCCCTTCCACTAAACTACAAGTTCCTTATTTCTTAGTATTCCTGGCACCTGTACCTGACACACAGTTGGCATTTAGTATAATGTTATCAACTGTACTATATCCCCCAAATCAACTGGGTTACTAAGTGTGGTGGACTTTTTCTCTTTATCTGCCTCCTCCTCATCTCTGCCCTTGAAGCTTCTTATCCTGTTCAAGCTGTCTTCAGCTCAGCCTCAAAAACACGGCCCCTGGCTGGCTCAGTAGGAAGAGCGTGCTACTCTTGATTTCGGGGTCATGAGTTCGAGCCCCACATTGGGTGTAGAGATTACTACAAAAAATAAATAAACTTAAAAAAGAAAAAAAAAGTCACCCCTGACCTCTGCCTCCCTCTAGACACTGCCTTATCTCTTTTTTCCAGTTCAGGAAATCTTTTTAAATGAGCGGTCTACACCCACTTTATCTGCTTCCTTTTAAAAAATTTCATTCTTTTAAAAAAGTTTATTCTTAATTATGTGACTGATACATGTACTTATGCTCCCCTTCTCAGAGGTAACTACTATTTTCAGTTTGTTGGTTCACCTTGCAGATCTTTTTCTATGCATTTATGTGGGGGGGGGGAGTGTTTGATGTTTCATTAGGAATGGTGGATTAAAAAAAAAAGGAATGGTGGATTTATACAATTGGCATCATGATTTTGTATATTCTGCAACCTCTATTTTCACTTGATAACACATCCACGTGAGTGTGCACAGATCTACTGCATTCTTTTAAACTGCCAAATGTATGCCATAGTATGGCTGTACCATAGCTCATTTAGTTGCCCTACTGATGGAAATTTAAGCTGTTTAAAGATTTTTTTATTCCACATCCAATGCTGCAGTGAACATCCTTTCTGTAAGTTTTTCATGAACATGTGCAATTGTTTCTCTAGGCTGTATACCTAAAAGTGGAACTGCTGGATCATAAGGTATTCACATTTGAAGTTTTAATAGGTCCCACCGAATTTGCACTCTAAAACATCTGTATCAATTTATATTCCCAGCAACATGAATGAAGTGAACTGTATTAACGGCCATTTATATTTTTATCTCTTATTTTTCAAATCTGATGGATAAAAAATATTCCATTGTTTCATTTTGCACTTCCCTAATCACTGGTGACATTGGATGAGCATCAGTTCATATGTTAATTGGCGATTTATATTTCCCCTTCTGTCAATTACCTGTTTATTTCACATTGAATTGTAGAAGTTCTTTTTACATTTTAGAAAAATCCTTTCTTTATGATATAAGTTGCAAGTATTTTCTCTCTATTCATAGTTTGTTTTTACTTTTGTTTAGTCTTTCAATATGCAAAGGGTTTTTTTTATCTTAATAAGTTTAAATCTGTCGATCTTTTCTTATATGGCTTTGGGATTTTGTGTCACGATCAGAAAAGCCTTCTCTACCCCTAAAGCTATAAAAACATTCTGCTATATTTTCTCCTTATATTTTTAGAATTTGTTTTTAACCCATCTGGAATCTATTTTTGTGACTAGTGTTTGTGTGGGAGGGTCTCATTTTATTTTTTTCCTAATGGATTGCCTATTTTCCCAGCACATTTTCTTGAATAGTCCATTCTTTCCTTGCTCACTTACATATGCCAAATTCCCATATAAACGGGAATTTGATCTTGGTCTCGCTTTACTTATTGCTCTTTTTGCTATTCTGATGCCTTTACTAACTTATCTTCCATTCACTCATGGCAACTTAGCTTCCACCCACAACTTCCCTAGAATTATTATTCCTTAGTGTATTAATGACTTGCATGTTGCCAAACCCAAAGGATATTTTTTTTCAGTTCCATTTGTCATTCCCCCCATTAAGCTACATGGTATAACTCTCCCTCGATTCTTCTACCAAAGAAAGTCATAATCGTAACAATATCTTCTATTCATTAGTTACTTAGTGCCAGGCACTGTTTTTTTTTTAAGATTTGATTTATTTATTTGAGAGAGACAGAAAACGAGTGGAGGGGAGGGACAGAGGTAGAGAGGGAGAAGCAGACTCCCCGTGAAGCAGGGAGCCTGATGAGGGGCTTGATTCCAAGACCAGGGGATCATGACCTGAATCGAAGGCAGATGCTTTAACCAACTGAGCCACCCAGGTGCCACTGTGCCCAGCACTCTTGAAGCCTTTAATATGCCAAACATGTCAAGTATGCCTCACGTGACCCTCTAGGGTAGATATTAGTATTATGGTCATCCCCACTTTACAGGTGAAAAAACTGAGCCATAGAGAATTTAAGGGTCTTATAGTGTAAACTCTGAGAGTTGGTCTTTCTTTTCTGCCATGCAAGTGCCTGATTTAAGATTTATCGCTGAGGTATCCACTTCAAAGACAACTGACTATCTGGAATAAATACACTGCCAGCTACCTAAAGGTTAAGAGTCAGCCCTCCCTCCACAAACCACCCCTCACAGGGCTCCTTTGTTTTAGAAATCTTGATTGATTTCCATTAAGTGACCATTTGGGCCACTTGTTTTTTTCTCTTCTGCTGCCTTAAATTCTCGCTCTTGTGTTTTAAATTAACCCCCCCCAACCAGAGGATTCCCGGGTGGCTCAGTGGTTTAGCGCCGTGCCTTCGGCGTGATCCTGGAGTCCCCGCACCGAATCCCCGGATCAAGTCCCAGGATCGAGTCCCACACTGGGGTCCCTGCATGGAGCATGCTTCTCCCTCTGTTTGTGTCTCTGCCTCTCTCTCTCTCTGTGTCTCTCATGAATAAGTAAATAAAATCTTAAAAAATAAATTCACCCACCCAGAGCAAGCCCACCAAATCCTAGCCCTAAATCCTCCATCTCAATAAAAACAGAACCCCAGACCCATGCCCTCTCTCTCTTTCTCTACCCTGTGACCTCACCATGTGGTCCCAGGTGTGCCCTGTGCTTTCCCGGACCTGTGAATAATAAAACTTTTTGGTACCCTGATGGTTATTGCTGACCGCGTCTTGCAAGAACCACAAGGGCCAGACCAGCCACAACACTAGTTACCAAGAGGCTGAGAGAGGCACAAAACGCTGGTCCAACATCACCGGGCTAGTAGGTGGCAATGGGATTTGAACCCAGGTCAGTCTGAGACTGAAGCCTAAGTTCCTAAGCATGCCTCTTTCCAGCCTGCCCTGGGTCTCCCTCTTGAGTTCCTTTTGCTCCCGCATCTTTGAAATAGTGGCTTCCCCTAGAATATGGCCTTCATCTCTCCTTTTCTTAGTTGACCATGAACCCTGGGGAAAGTATCGCATTCTGGTGCTCTGCTTCCATGCAGCTGCACTGACAGATCTATGCCCAAATGATCCTGCCAGTACGGAGAAAACACTGCTTTTTATTACAAATCCCTGGAGCTTGCTCCATTCCTGCTCTCAGGCCCAATTTCGAGAGGCTTTTCATTTCTACTTATTCGAGTTTGTATTATTTGATTTTGTATTAATATGCATCTTGTTTATAATCAGGAAAAACAATAAGGATATTACAAATGTAATGGAAGTAGATTGGCCTCTAAGGGGCCAGATCAGTTCGGTCCTCCCAAACCATCATTACCAAAGCAGTTTCCAATGTCAAATATGTCAAATGTATGTTGCCGAGAATTGTGAGAAATCTAATTGAAAAGATCCTGAGCAGTCCGTGGCTGAGATGACCCCAAATATCCATCCCCTTTCCCCAGGGTCCAATTTATTCTCAACCAAACAAAATTAGCATAATAAGCAAGGCTATAAAAAGCAGAGGTGTCCGTCTAGAATTTCAAATGAAAAACAAAATTCAGTTCAATTATTAAGAAGCTAAATATATTTATTCATTATAAGGAAATGAGTATGGCTGTTGGAGCTTCAAGGGAGAGAAACAGGAGAATTTGGGATCCAGTTTATCTAGGAAGCCAGAGAATCCTCAAAGGATGAGCAGACACTGCTCAAAATGTTGAATGGCCTTTTCTGAGATGGGCACGTGTAATAACCATGTGACATCTAGTTAAATGCACATGGTGCCTGGACCCCCTCCCTGACCCCAGCCCTCAACACATTCCCTCCTCTGAGCCACTCCCCCCACTCCCACTCCATTCTCAAGCCACCCCCACCCGCTTGCAGTCCCTCCTCCTACCCCTCCGCATATTCCTGCTCAGTCTCTTTCCAGGATTTCTTTTCCTCCATCTGCTGACTTAACATCCTAAACTTTGTCTTTAGCCCAGTGTTCACCACGCTCCACTCTGATCCCTGGGTGATGCTACATGCGTCTGCGGTTGGAACATAGCACCTGTACCTTGATCATCCAAATCCATATTTCCAGGGCAGGCCTGCTGCTGATCTCTAACCCGGTATATCCAGCTGCCCGCCACAAAAGGTCATCAGGTGTCTCGGTAGTCCGCAGACAGCTCAGCCTCAACAGGTCTAAAACACAGCTGAGTCTTTTAGAAACTGGCTCTCTGATATTAATTCCCCTCCTGAATGCCGCCACCATTTGTCCACCCTCCAAAGCCAGATATCTGGGCCTCATTCCAGATTCTTCTTTTGCCTTCACAATCCCACACCAAGTGTCTGCGGAGTCCCATTGATTCCATCTACTCAGTGTTTACCAAATCTGCCTCCTCCTCTTTCCTACCTTGCACCTGTGTTACCGCTGGCCTGCATCTAATTGGTCCAATAGTCTCCGAATTAGTCTTCCAGCTCTCCACCCCCTTCCAAAGAAACTTCAAGGCCAGACTATCTCATTCTTTTTTTTTTTAAGATTTTTTTTTTTATTTGAGAGAGCGCAGAAGCCATGGAAGTAGCAGAGGGAGAGGGAGAAGCAGGGAGCCTGATGTGGGGCTCCATCCCAGGACCCCGGGATCATGACCTGAGCCAAAGGCAGAAGCCTAACTGACTAAGCCCCCAGGCTCCCTGAGACTCTCATTCCACTTCAGAAAACCTCTCAATGGCTCCATGTCTGACATTCTAGAAATTCCCCCATGATCTGACCCCTGCTTCCCTCTTCAGGCTCATCTCCCCCTCCTTTGCTCTAGCTCACGCCAAGCACCAGCCCAGGGGAAGACACAGGTACTGTGGGACCTTAAGCTCATACAATTAGAAGGGCCCTCCAAAAGACAACACAACATTATGGCTAAAAATTAGTTACCGGACCTTGGAAGGGCCCATTCAAGTGAGGGCCCTAAAGCCTTAGCTTCATCAGTTCCACAGCAAATCTGCCTTTGAGCTAGCCAAACAGAGCAAGCGCCAGATCCCTGGAATATGCCATAACGTTCCACACTTCTTTGCCTTTGTACAAGCATTACCCCCCCCCCACCTAGACTTCCCTTCCCTCCCCTTTGTGTGGCAAAAAAGTTCTTCCTTCAAGGGCCAGCTGCGGAGGCACTTCCTCTGTGAAGGCCTCCCTGAGCTCCCCATGTGGAACTGACTGTTCCCTCCTTCATGTTTTCATGGTGACTTGTCCTTTACCTCTTCGTACCCTGTCCTTTCCAAAGCATATCACACTTGATGGAACTTATTTGTTCAAGACTGGTCTTTCCTGTGAGCACCTCAAAGGCTGAGACAAAGTTATTCCTTTTTAGCTTGACAGGGTATGGCTGCACCTGGCACAAGGCAGGAGTTCAATACGTGTCTGCCAAATGGAATGGAGACCTCACCTGTGTATATTGGAAAGACACCTTTCTTTGTCAAAGTGTGTGAGGTAAACAGGGACCCTGGGTGGAAGTGTCTGTGGCCTGCATGGGCCATTTTGGGAAGAGGTCGCAGGATTCCATGGTGAGCTCCTCCCTGCAGCCTCCCACCAGCCTCCACACCCCATCACCCTCCTTACCTGTCCTCCTTGTTGATCTGGTCCCCAAAGCCCACCGTGCTAACAATTGTGAGCTTTAGGCCCACGTTGCTCTCTTGGAGGTCGTAAGTATTGGACCGGAGCTGTACACCTGGTTGTGTGTGGGTGGCTGGCTCCCCCTCAAACTTGGTGTTAAACAAGGTGTCCATGAGGGTAGATTTGCCCAAACCTGTCTCTCCTGAAAAGCAAAAGGATAGATTATGGTCCATTCACACAACCACCACGCAGCCAGCCCACATCATGTTTTGGATGTGTATTCACAGACATGGGGATGTGTACACAATAACACATAAAACTAGATAGACTGCTCTCAGTTAAGTGAAAGAGACTGAAAGGAAGTGCATCAACGTGGCAGCAGCATCTCCGGAGAATGTGACTGGGGTGATTTTTCTTTTAGTCTCCATATTTTTGTGTCGTTTGAAGGTTGAGGACAGCTAGCTCAGTAGTTGAGTGTCTGCCTTCGGCTCCGGTCATGATCACAGGGTCCTGGGATGGAGTCCTGCATTGGGCTCCCCGCAGGAAGCCTGCTTCTCCCTCTGCCTGTGTCTCTGCCTCTGTGTGTCTCTCATGAATAAATAGAATCTATAATAATAATAATAATAATAATAATAATAATAATATGAAGGTTGAGGATGCACTGCTTTTGTGGTCAGAAAAAGAAACTATGGGGCAGCCCCGGTGGCTCAGCAGTTTAGTGCTGCCTGCAGCCCAGGGTGTGATCCTGGAGACCCTGGATCAAGTCCCACGTTGGGCTCCCTGCATGGGGCCTGCTTCTCCCTCTGCCTGTGTCTCTGCCTCTCTCTCTCTCTACATCTCTATGAATAAATAAATAAAATCTTAAAAAAAAAGAAAAAGAAACTATGTTGCAGGCAGCGATGGAGAGGTAGCAGTTATGCCTGGAAAGTCTGGAAGGACATACAATATACTCTTACCAAGAGAGCTATCCCTGGGTGGTGGGGGTTATGTACAGCTTTCATTTCTCTCTGCAAGCTTTTGTGTATTTTCCAAGTTTTCTATGTGGAACATACTTAGCTTTTGTAATAAAAATTAAAGGGCTATTTTTGATTTTTTTTAAAGATTTTATTTATTTATTTATTTATTCGTGAGAAAGAGAAAGAGAGGCAGAGACACAGGCTGAGGGAGAAGCAGGCTCCATGCAGGGAGCCCGACGTGGGACTCGATCCCAGGTCTCCAGGATCAGGCCCTGGGCTGAAGGCGGCCCTAAACCGCTGAGCCACCCGGGCTGCCCTATTTTTGATTTTAAAAGAAAGGGGTAGCAGTCCCTTGTCAAATAAATATCCTCTCCTTTTCATTGCCACCTCACCTCCCTGCCAGGCCCAGACTGCGCTCTGCAGATGCCGGAAGTGTATCCCAGTGGGGAGGCCATTTTTAGCTAAGGGGGAGGGAAGTTAGCAGGCCACAAATTCTTCTTCTCCTTAAATTTCAAACAAACCAGTCATTTGTTTGTTTAACTAACAGGCTGCGGGATACTAATAAATTAAACCATTGGAATTTCAAGTCTTGACTTTCACACCAGGGAGACGGAGGTGGGGGGGAGCCTGTGGAGACCGGTGAAGGTTTTTGGAGGTCATTCCTGGGAGACCTGAGGGATGTCAAGCCACTGCCAGGAGCCAAGGGGTCTTCAGGGAATTAAGATGTTGGAGAAAAATTGGTGGCTTGGGAGTTGGGCAGGAACGTGACCCAAGGCTACAAGCTAGGCTGGGTACCCACAAAGGCTTATCGTCTCCATGGATCCAGACCATATTAGGGCTTCCACCACAACCACCCCACCCCTGCGAGCAATTCAGGAATGCCAGGAATAAAAGATTCAGTAGCTAATCACCCTGGATTGCCTTTTGAATATCTAGACCACCCTGCTGTTCTGCTATCCTGACCCCAGGCTCCCCTATCCCCTCCCAACCCTTGGGAGGTCAGCGTTGCCTTGTCTCCGCATTAGGGAGTGGGTTAGCACTGGGCAAATCCTGGCCTAGCAAACCTCCCCCCCTTGTGGTCGGCAGCACAGATGATCGGCAAGGTGGTCCAGAGGCTGGCGTTAGAGCCACACAAAACGTGTGAATACAAATGGCCCACCTCCCCTCCACCCTCTGGGTGTGTCTAGCTTTGCATCTTGCATGCCTTTTATCCTGAATAATGAGCTATGAATAGAGGAAGTGCTTTTTAAAATATCTGTCTCCGATGAGAGCTTTCTGAGTGCACAGAGATTGGTGAGAGAGAGAACAAGAAGAACATTCAACTCAGCCTGGCTCTCCAGCCCCCCAGCCCAACTTCATAGCCAGGTCTGACTAACGTGGTGGATTGCCAGGGTGCGGGGGAAATGGTCCCTCACCCTGGACCATGTTTCCATGGTAAGATCATGTTTCCAGCCAAGGTCTGCTAGACCTATTAGCAGCAAAGATTCTCCCAGAAGAGGCCCCTTTTCCCTCCCTAAAGGAACAGGAAGTATTTGGGTCTCAAGAAAAATTTGGTGAGGTGGGGCCTTTGCAATGGGAGGTGACAGACTTGGCCAAGCAAGAGAATGTATCACCCTCCCCGCCCCGCCCGAGGTGGGGGTGCAGCTCCATTGCACAGGGGACCAGCACCTCTGAGGTGGGAACACTGGGGCGGCTCGCTCACCCCCAACTCACCTGCCCTCTGGACATGGAGGTTCAAGCTCCATTTGCGCCCATCTTTGCGGGTGCCTGATGAACTTTCCATGTCCATCCCCACCTCCACCCACTTCTGCTCCGGGAGCTCCTTGCTGAATGCCCCGCAGCTCCTAGACTGGTAGGCCTTGTCTCCCCAGCACCCAGAGCTGGCTCCCTGGCTCTTGATCCCAAGGATTCTCGGAGAGTGGGGGATGGGGCATCTTCCTGTACTCCTCAGAGGGCCTAGGCCTGGCGCACGCAGAGGCCTCTGGAGCAGACTACACAGCGCAGGCTGCTCTGTTTGCACAGCTGGAGGGATGGAGGCCGGCCAGGCAGGGCAGGGCAGGGCAGCCGGGAGGAGCGGCAGGGCAAATGACCACCCGAGTGCCTGCCAACACAAAAAGGCTGTGGAAATCAGATGCCCAGTGATGAGGGGAATAAAAGAACCCACAGGCGTCCAGGGGATTGTGATGAATGCGACATGAACAGAGGGCAGGGAATCAAGCGAGCTGGTGCCATGGCTATGGAGGGCAACCGTCCCACTTTTCCATCCGTGTGGAGCCTGCGGGCTGCAGGGGGTCTCTCTCCTAATGGCTGGCACAGACCCAGCCTGAGCCTAGGACGCTGGCCCGTCCCAAGCTGCCCTAGGCCCAGCACAGAGGGGGAGCAGGTCGGCAGACTCCACACCCCTCCCACCCCTGCAGGAAGGTGGGGCCTTGGCAGATTCCAGCAGGAAACCTGGGGCATCCCCAGGGGCCAATTTCTCTCTCCTCTTCCCTTCTTAACCCTTTTAAGGTCATCACCAGGGGCCAAGAGGATTCCATCTTGCTTTGCTTAATGGAGACCGTATGCTGGAAACACCCGGTTTTTTTTTTTTTTTTTAAAGAATTTCCATTTAAAACGTGTAATGTGAAATATGCTTTTTCAAAGTACACTCCCTGGGATAATCCAACATTGACCTCTCTCCTCGGCCTTTCTCCTCATCTGCTGCTAATATCCACATCCTCTGGCACCCTGTGTAATGAAGTCCTTGCGCCAAAGGAAACGCAAGGCCCAGCCAGGTGATCACCCGGGGCCCGGCCAGATGCCGTTCCCCACTCTGGGCCCCAGTCTCTTGCCCCAGAAAATGAACAGGTTGGACTAATAAAAATAGCACTTACCATGTGCCAGGCACAGCTGTTATACATATATTTTCTTATCTGCCCACCCCCCCAAAAAAAAACCTAGGAGGTAGATAGTACTCGTCCGTCCTTTGTCCACAGAAGGGTTAGCCACGCCGCTTCCCAGCTGTGCGAATTGGCCGCACTCCCCAGGCCCTCCACACCTTCCTTCCTCATCTGTAAAATGTGGTAAGTGGCAGAGCAGGTCCTGAACGGAGTCAGGCTGGCACCGGAGCCCGTACTTCTAACCAGTAAATATGCCCCGGAGCGTCCCACAGGCAAGCTACGTCCGTTCATTGGTTCATTGGGTCCTACGACAACTGTCCACTGGATCTCTAGGAGGAGCTACACAGAGTGTTAGGGACCAAAGATACAAGGGTGAACAGGACCACCACGATCCCTGTCCACAGGGAGCTCACAGTCCCCTGAAGCTAAGATCTCAGCCAGCTCTGATGTTGGAATAAACTTAGAGAGACATCTCCCGAGGTCAACAAGGAGGTGTCCAAAGGGAAACTCTCCGGGAATTCCAGGGAGCCTACGGCCGGGGCAAGGTCACGGCTGGCTCTGTAACCTCGCCGTCTCCTCCTTCCTGATCTTGCCGAGCCCTGGCCGACAGGGGTGTACCGGCGCGGGCTGCCCCAGCTTCCTGCTGGATCTCCCCAATCCCACGTGCGACGATGTCCCAGCTGGCAGCTTAAGACCCGCTACAGTGGGGGCAATGACACCACGGAAATGGGCAAATGCTGCACAACCCAAAGCAGATTTTCTGCCGAGAGGGAGCTGGTACACACTGGCCGGCACAGCGCAGCTGACAGCCTGTCTCAGGTGAGCCGCTGCCTTTCCCAGACACCAACGGATGGACCAAGCGATCCTTGACCTGGACAGAATGCTAGCTGTCCCTCCCTCCTCTATAGTGAGCCTCCATCCTGCTTCTCTTGTGTGTTTTATTCCAAGTTCAACACAGCCCAGTTGAGCCTAGAATCCTGAGCAGCTTCAAAGTAAATATTATCATTATGAGTCTTTGCACTCTTCACAGGCATTACTGTTGCTGGCACATTTGGAGGGCAGCGTCTCTCTGGGGCTTTTTCCCAGCAGTGCAGAGTGATGGGCCCCAGAACATTTGTACTGCTGGCTCCGGTGGCTCCTCTGAGGCCTTCTGCATTATATCTAGGATCATGGGATCTTTGTCATTCCCAAAGCTAAGCACGAGTGTATGTTTTTTTTGTCGGGGGTGAGGTGGGATGGGGAGGGAGAGGGGAACCTCACCTCACTCAGTAATTATTGTCAACCATAGAAAATCTGTTCGAGGGGCATCATAATATGCCCACACCTGTGTGCCTAGCCCTCTAAAAATAAGAAATGTAGGTGTCATTTATTGGTACCCTTACATATAAATTAGGCTCTGGATTCATAAAAATTCTCTCTCAATCCCACCATGCCCCTGTGCACACAGGCACACACATTCACAAGGGTGGAGAGGACTCACTCTCCTGGGACCTCTACAGTCAGCAGCCCAGCACCCAGATAAACAACACTGCGATAAAAATGTCCTAGGTCTCTGTCAATGATTGAAGCTAGCTCTGCTGCAATTTTACACTTAAAATGTCCTATGAGAAAAGAAAATCCTTTGGGGGAACATATTCTATGCCTAAACAGACTTGTTTGAAAACGGTCATTAAGAGAGTAAACCTGATTGTTATGCACAGGCAGTAAGCATGAAGGAACGCCCTCGAAAGCCTCGCACGAGAGGAAAGATCACCTTCAGTAGTCAAGCCATGGACCCTTGGGCAGCCAGTGACAATACCCAGCCCCGTGGCTGGGCTGAGATTGCAGCCTGAGAGCCAAGCTCAACTGCTCGTGACCTTGGCCCAAATTGTGGGTTCTCTGAGCAATGACAGGGTTGTGAGAACAGAAAGCAGGATGCACAGGCTGCTGTCTTTTTTGGATCAGGGATGGGGTGTGAAATTAACCCAGCCCAGGTGGGCACATCCAGTGTGCGTCCCCGCAGCTCTAAGACGGGGGATTCTAGGGCTATTCCCTAAGACTCGCCAAGTGAGGAAGGAGAGAGAGGGTGACTCTTTGGGGATGAGGATCTCCTTCCTATCCGTCCCCTCTTGAAGGGTCTGGGGCAGTTGACCAATTCCACTCCAGCAGGTGCATACTGAAGCGGCTGTAGCTATACAGCGCCTGGGTGGAAACTTGAGGACAGAGGTTTGCTATTTACTATCTCCCACTCACTTTGCCTTGAGCTTGACTGCTTCTTCCTCTGGGCCCTGGGGGGTCAGGAGGCCCATGGTCCCCAGGTCCAACTGCACCACACTTCTCGCGCTCGGAGAGCCATTCTGCTTTGCATGGCCTCCCCCCTAAAGTTTTACTCACCCACCCAACTGTACTTAGTTGAAAGGTTGATGAGGGTGGGCCTGTCATTTCACTTCCCAGCTCCTCAACTACAGTTCAGGTCACACCGAGCTCTGGGAGGAATGCCAAGGGAATCCAATATGTTTGTGCGGAAATTTTTCAGTAATCAAATATTATGCCAAAAAAGTTGGCCAACAGCCAAAGATCGGAGAGATCTGGCAGTGCTACTATTGAATGTGACAGTGTCTCGATGTTGATCACCGTGGCTTCTATTTATTTTGTATCCTTCTACTAATACCATCTCATCATAACCACCAGTAGACTTCTGGCATTTGAAGAATTAATGGCCCAGCTCTGGATGCTAAGGCCCATGGTATATATAATTCAATGAAGCACATATTTTCATCTCCTGGGTTCCCAAGCTGATATGTGGGAGTCATTCAGCCAGTGACTGAGCCTAGCTAACTGCTTGTCATCCACATTGAGAAGTGGCCTCATTGTTCTCTGTTCATCCCCGAATTCGCAGTTACTCTCCAACAGGAAATGATGGAGAAAGAGCACTAAGGATGGAGGAAAAGAAGAGTCCAAGGAAATGAACGCCCCTAGTTAGAAAGCAGAACTTTATTTTTTTTAATATTTTATTTATTTATTCATGAGAGACACAGACACAGGCAGAGGGAGAAGCAGGCTCCATGCAGGGAGCCTGATATGGGACTCGATCCCGGGTCTCCAGGATCACACCCTGGGCTGAAGGCGGCGCTAAACTGCTGAGCCACCTGGGCTGCCCAGAAAGCAGAACTTTAGATTACATGAAAAAGTAAAAGATCTGGGGGCACCTGGGTGGCTCAGTGGTTGAATGGCTGCCTTTGGCTCAGCACGTGATCCCGGGGTCCTGGGATGGAGTCCTGCATCGGGCTCCCCACAGGGAGCCTGCTTCTCCCTCTGCCTGTGTCTCTCTGCTTCTCTCTGTGTCTCTCATGAATAAATAAATAAAATCTTTAAAAAAGAAAAGAATAAAATATCCAAGTCAGCAGTGGTTCAGAGCCTCAGGGTGAATGAGTTCTCCATACACTCTACAAACATAAGAAAGGGCAATTAGCAAAAGTGTCTGAGGGCTCTAACAAGCAGGAAAACAGACCCCATTACAGTATTTATGCAATCATTATTAAGGTCTGGAAGCAGGGTACTGAAAATATGCAGGTATACTCTACTATACTATAGGGTGAAAATCATATGCTGTGACCATGTTTGCAAATTCCAGATTTTTTAAGGTTCAAGGGGAGATTCCTAAATAATGTCAAGCATCTGTTTTTCCTCCCATTTGTTTGGTTGGTGCTTGACAGTTTCCAAAGTGCCTTTGTGTTCTCAAGAGATGTCACTGGCGGCAGTTAGAGAAGCGGTGGGAGGGACAAGGGGTCAGCCAGACCTGGGGCCTTGTCCTGGCTCTGCCATTTATTCTCTGTTGCCCCGGGTAGTCCCTTATCCTCCCCAAATGTCTGAGTCTCCATCCGCTCCATGAAGATACAAATGTTACTCACTCTGCTCACTTCACAGTCCTAATCAGGACTCAAATTGCTACTACGGGCAAGTGCTGGAGAAGTATAATGAGTGGTTCCTGGGGGGTTAACTCATTTAATCGTTTCACAAACATCACTTAACTCTATTAGTGCTGTGATGAACACCTTAGGGGTGACTAAGGCATGGTTCCCACATTTGAGACTAAAGGTCCAGGTGGAAATATGCTTAAAAGGAATAAAAGAACTTGAGCTCAAGCTGTACCCAGCATTGCAGGGCTGCAGAGGAAACAGCCCCAGCCCACTGCCCACAGCCATCAACCTTCCTCCCGATTCTGCCCTGGCTCCTGTTTTCTGCAGTCCAAGTGAACCTGACAGCAGTAGCTGAGTCAGCCAGCCAGCGCCCTTACAAAATTTCCACTCGGTGTCACACGGCTCAGTTTCCCCCAAGGTACAGCCCCGTATTCTGGTCTGCCCTGAGAAAAATATAACCACAGTCGGCTGCTTACAAAAGCAAACGGAGGGAAAAAAGAGGAAGAGGGGGGAAAATGCTTTTGCAAATAGGCCAGAATGACACAGTATTTAACCTAATTACCTGCAAAGCCACATCCAGCCATTAAGGATCCATATTCTGTAATAGAATTTCCTGCTATGGAAATACTCACCCACGCACAGGATGTTGAAGCAGAAGCCCTGGCTGACTGACTTATTCACCAGCTGGTCGGGCAAGCTGTCAAACCCCACATGTCCAGCCAGGGGGACAGTTCGGCAACCTTCACCCTAATTTGGAAAGGGGAGGGAGGAGAGAAAAACGAAAATGTGCTTAAAAGCAATCTGGGCCTCACTTCTCATCCAAATGATTTGCGAGCAAGGAAGTAACTCCCCCTCCCAGGCCCAGTGTGTCATACCTTCCCTTAGCTACTCCCTGCTCCAAAGCGGAGTGGCCTGCCAGCTTGGAAGTCATGGACTCTCAGATGCAGGCGTCTCCAGACTCCGCCGTAAATATCACCATAGTTCTACACACAGCAAACTGCCCAGATGACTTACGAGAGGGCTGGGGAGGGCCAGGTTAGGGGGTAACGGTCACGAACTCGGGTTAACTCTCCACTCAACCACTTAGAAGCCAGGTGACCTCTCCGTGACTCCGTTTCCTTCCACGTCTGTCCGATGAGATAATATGACCTATCTGCCAGGTGATCGGGGGACTCAAAGGTACCACTACATGTAACGAGCGTAGCACAAGGCCTGGGCCATGCCTCAGGGTCCGGTAAATATTACAAAAGGTCTTCCCAAAGCAATTAGTCCTCTCTTGCGGGCATTTTGGGCGACTACAAAGGTGGTGCGGTGTACGGGCTAAGAGAATAGGCTTTGAAATGAGACAGGTCTCAGAGAGAGTCCCACCTCCTCCACCTTCGGACCTCAGACAAGTTACTTAGGTTCTCAGAGTTTTCCCATCTGTAAAATCAGGGCCAAGTGGTTACCAGCTCCTAGGACTGGGGCGAGGATCACACAGGCTCATGCCCTTCAAGCACTGAGCACGGGGCCTGGCATGTGGGGAGTATCCCATCAACAGAAGCTGCTCTTCCTATTGCTCTGCAAGGTGACCCCTCTACTCAGACTCTGAAAATAACACGTGATGCCATGGAACACTTGGGGCTCTCTCCCTCCGCAGCTAGAAAGAGCTGCCTCCCGGCTTCCCCCGGTTCCCTCGTCCCACGAGAGTCAGCCAAGCCATTCGCAGCCCTGGAAAGCAGAGGGCCCTTGCCTCACCTGTTAGGTCCAGAGCTCCTGACTGTTAATAGTTTTATAAAACAGGGAGAGCCTCAAACTGGGACAGGCTTGCAAGGAGCCAGGGGGAAGGAAAAAGAGGCCTGCATGTACTCCAGAAAAGTGCTAACTGCCAGCGGCCCCAGGGGAAGAGAGAAGGGGAGCTGGACACAGCCAGACAAGAGGTATGGGCCATGTAAGGAGTCGGGAATTTCTGTCGGGTGGGGCTACACCCAGATTTCAGGAACCAGAAAGGTGCCAAGAGCAATCCAAGAAGGGCATGGTTAGTGCCAGGAGGTCCGTACCAGCATCCGAGGCTGTGCTAGCAGGCAACTCTGTGCTCACCTGGACCTGCCTTTAGGCTAGGTCCCTAAGGGTACATTTGCACGCAGAGAGGGATGGCCTGAGCACCTCAGCAGCTGATATTGCCAGAACTGGTTCCCAGATAGCCCCTTCACCCAGTAGTGCCATCAGGTCTTCCAAGAGCGAGAGACAGTACTAGGGCCGGGGCTGCCATCTGGCAAATTCATGACCCTCACACATCTCACCCCCATGCACTCCCAGAGGAGCATTCCCACACCCAGCCATATGTCATCATTCAGTCTGACTTGGCGTATTCTGAGCCCCAGAGGGGCACCTGACGACAGCTGGGTTTCATGTGTGGCCCACATCACTTGGAGCTGGTTCTATGTACACCCCTTTCTGCCTCCCCTCACCCCTTCCTCCTTCTTTCTCTTAAAGCAAACAAATGAAGATGTTAAGTCTCCCACTGGTTGTTCTTGGTCCTCAACACTGCAGGGGAGACAGAGACTAAAGAGCCAATATGCTTTCTCCATGGATCCTCCTACATAGCAGGCATCGGAAATTGGGACAGACTCAGAGTTGAGGTTTCCTGAGCCATATTTTATCGCCCCTGGCTGCCTCTTCCTGTCTCCAAATTCAGCACCATGAAACTCTGGCCTCTGGTCCAACTGCCAAAAGGAGAGGAAAGGGAATTTTCAAACTGAACACAGTGGAGAGATGGAGAGAACTCCACTTCTTTTTTTTTTTTTTTTTTTTAAGAGAGGGAGACTGGAGTGCCTGAGAGGCTCAGTCGGCTGAGCGTTACACTCTTGGTTTCAGCTCAGGTCTGATCTCCCAATTGTGGGATCAAGTCCCACAACAGGCTCCGCACTAGGTGCAGAGTCCACTTCTGTTTCTTTCTCCCTCTCCCTCTGCCCCTCCCCTGCACTCTGTCTAAAATAAATTAATGGGGGGATCCCTGGGTGGCTCAGCGGTTTAGCGCCTGCCTTCGGCCCAGGGCCTGATCCTGGAGTCCCGGGATCGAGTCCCATGTCGGGCTCCCTGCATGGAGCCTGCTTCTCCCTCTGCCTGTGTCTCTGCCTCTCTCTCTCTCTCTCTCTCATGAATAAATAAATAAAATCTTAAAAAAAATAAAATAAATGAATGGATAAATCTTTAGGAAAAAGAGAGAGAGAGAGCAGGGGGAGGGGCAGAATCTTTTTTTTTTCTCAGAGAGAGAGAAACCTGAGGAAGAGGGGCAGAGGGAGAGGGAGAGAGAGAATCTCAAGCATCTTAAGCGGGCTCCATGCTGGGTGTGGAGCACAACCCAAAGAACTCGTTGCAGGGCTCAATCTCACAACCCTGAGATCATGACCTAACCCAAATTAAGAGTCGACGTTTAACCTACTGAGCCACCCAGGCTCCACACCTTAAAGACTTACTTCGTTGTCAATAATTCACCAAAAACCTCCCATGTGCCCCCCCTAATGTTACCTCCCACTTAGCACAGTTCTGTAAAGAGCCCTAAATAGCAGAAGAAAGAGGATGGGCTTTATTCCGTAGGCATCGGGGTTTGGGGGCCCTTTGAGTGTTTTGAGCAGGGAGAGCCATGATACAAGTAGCGTTTTTCAAAAGATCATTCCAGCTGCAGGACATTTGATTGATTGGAGGAGAGAGGAAGCAGAGGCAGGAAGACAGATGACTCCACTAACGTGGACCTGGCAGACTGACATGCAGGCACTGTGCCAACAAATGCTGGCTGAACTGAGCTCATCTGACTTGGGACTCAGGAGGGAGGAACACTCTTGAGACGTGTCCTAAAGAATGGTGATCACTCAATCAGTGATTGGGTACGTGGGAGCGAAGGGGGATCAAAGCTCCAAGCCTGCAAGGTTTTGAGCCTGGGAGCTTGGACTGATGGCACCATGGACAGAACAGAGAGAAGCCTGGGAAGGGTTCTTGCTTTGGGAAATGGAGGATTCTGGTTTTAAATAAGCTATTACGTAAACATTATACTTATCAGGGATTTTTCATTTCCTAAAAAGTAAGCAATGTTTGCTGTAGAGATTTTAGAACAGGGAGAAAATGATAAAGGAGAAAACAACAACTACTCATAACAGCACTTTCCAGAGGTAATCACTGTTAACATTTATATGGGTTTCCCTCCAGTCTGTATACCTTTTGTTTCTTACAAAATAGGGATAATTCTGGATATTCCTTTCCATTGCCTGACGTTTAACATAGTGTGGATGTTTTCTTGAGAAATTAAGCATAAACTTCTAAAACGTTATTTGTATTGGCCACAGCATTCCACTGAACCAATCTTCCATTGTTAGACATTTAGTGCGTTTCTGAGTTTTAAACAACATAAACATTATAATTCTTGTTCTTATAGGTTTCCATAGATCTTTGATTATTTCCTTAAGTTAAATTCCTAGAATTGAAGCTCGCTGGGTCCAAGGGCACACACGTTTGAAAGACTTCAGTATACACTGAGAAATCATTATAGTACAAATGTCTATTTCCGCCACCAATGTGCAAGAGGGTCTGTTTTACCTATACTTAGACCAACACTGAGTTTCTGAGGCTTTTTAACCACTGTGAACGGAATCATTGAAAAATGGCATCACGGGGCACCTGGATGGCTCAGTCAGGTACGTGTCTGCCTTCAGCTCAAGTCACCATCTCAGGGTCCTGGGATTGAGCCCTGTATTGGGCTCCACACTCAGCAGAGAGTCTGCTTCTCCCTTTCCCTCTGCCCCTACCCCCTGCACTCATGCTCTCTTTCTCTCTCTCTTTTTTAAGATTTATTTATTTATTTGTGAGAGACACACAGAGAGAGGCAGAGACACAGGCAGAGGGAGAAGCAGGCTCCTCAAAGAGAGCCCGATGTGGGACCCAATCTGGGATCCCAGGATCATGCCCTGAGCCGAAGGCAGATGCTCAACAGCTGAGCCACCCAGGCATCCCCCTCTCTCTCTCAAATAAATAAATAAAATCTTTATTTTTAAAAAGATTTTATTTAATTATTCATGAGAGACACAGAGAGGCAGAGACACAGGCTGAGGGAGAAGCAGGCTCCATGCAGGGAGTCTGATGCAGGACTTGATCCCAGGACTCGGGAATCACACCCTGATCCAAAGGCAGACGCTCAATCACTGAGCCACCCAGGCATCCCATAAAAGCATTTTTTTTAAAAGATTGTATTTATCTATTTATTTGAGAGTGATCGTGGGCACTCGTAGGGGAGGGGCAAGGGAGATGGCCAAGCAGACACCTCACTGATTGCATAGCCCGACATGGGGCTCGATCCCAGGACCCTGAGATCACGACCTGAGCCAAAATCAAGAGTCGGACAGACATTTAACCGACTGAACCACCCAGGTGCCCCAAAGCATTTTATGTGGTAAGGAAAATACGATGGCTTTTATTTTCTGGTGAGATATGCAGGGGAAGAAATCCAACAAGAACTTAGCAATATGGGATTGTAGGCTCAAGGAAAATTCAGGACTGGGGTATGAATTTAGGAGTGGGAGGTATGAATCTGGATGTGTTCTCCAAGAGATAGTACAGGGAGAAAAGAGCTGGAGACTGAATATAAGAAATGCCCACAAGTAAGGAATGGGAAGATGGAAAGGATTCTTCCAAGAGGAGGACATGATCAGAAAAATAAGAGATGCCCCAATAGTTTTCTATCACCAGAGGCCAAAGTTGAAGTCAGGAAGAATTACAGAGAAATAACCATCAATCTGGAATTTGGTGAAGGTCACTGGTAACTTTAGAATCCTTATTTCTTCTGTATCCTTTTATCCAATACACTGAAATTAACTGGATGTTGGGGACCAGGGAGCATGAGAGCTGGTTACTGTGTTTTTCTTGCTAAGATTTAAGGAGCAAACTTTTTGTCTCAGTGCTTATCCTCGAGAAAGCTTCAAAAATATATTTGTATATATATTTCCTGCTTTAGGAAATCCTGTCTAGCAAGCACCATTGACTCTTGTTTTGATAAATCTTATAAGATGTCAAGGTCATCATTATGAGTATTAGTCCTCATTGTTCAGAGTTAAATATGTAGAGGTAAAAAGGGCATCAGACAGAATGTATACTGACCCCAGGACAGCCCCTGGAAGTTTCTGTCTCCTCTCTCGCTAAAGCTCTGCTATCTTATCTCTTTCCTCTCTCTCCTTAAGGTGGCCTGATTAAGTGAGGTCTTAATTACTCTGATTGCAGTTAATTGAACGTTCCCTGGATTACAATGTGCACCAGAGAAGACAGAACTGATAACTCGGCCCAACGTTAAAACCTCAAGTTATCATCTCGAGTAGCAGGTGGCGTCATGTTTAAGGCCTGAATGAAGATGCCAGAAAGTCCACAAGTCACCAAAATGTTAAAGGGCCCATCTCCTGTCACCCTGCAAAGTCCCCTACGAATCTATTCTACAGAAACTCACATGTCTGTACAAAGACATATGTACAAGGAAATTCGTTACAGCCATCGATTATAATACTGGAAAACTAGGGGGGAAAACCCATAAATGTCTGATAATAGAAAAATATTTAACTACATTATGGTACATGCATATTTTAGAATACTCTGTAGCCATTAGGAAGAATGTGATCGGTCTTGGGGCGCCTGTGTGGCTCAGTCCGTTGAGCACCTGACTGTTGGTTTCGGCTCAAGACGTGACCTCTGGGTCGTGGGATCTCGCTCCATATCTCATGTCTGGGCTCTGTGCTCAGCAGGGAGTTTGCTTGAGATTCTCTCTCCCTTTCTGCCTCTGCCCCTCTCCTGCTCATGCTGTCTCTCTCTTTCTCTAAAATAAATAAATAAACCCTTTTAAAAAAAAGAAGAATACAGCGGGTCTCTATGTTTTAATGCAAATATCTCCAGGACATATTATAATGTAGAAAGAAACTGTAGAACAAAAAGCACAGTAGGAGCCCCTATGTGCAAAAAAGCCCTATATATGTGTATTTGCACATAAATGCATGTGAGTGCAGAGAAAGGAGACAGAAAAGATTCCACCAAACCAGGGACATCTGCGGCCAGCTCAGGGGAGCTAAGCGGAAATAGGGGCTTACTCCAGGGGGTAGTCGGTATACTCCTGTATTGTTTGATCCTTTTACAGCAGGAATGTATTCATACATTACCCGTGTCATTTAAAAACATTTTTAATACTTCCGAGAGAAGAGACTTCTCACTCAGCTTTGCGGCAGGGGTAATTAGGATGCAGAGTCTGAGAAGAGCTAAAAGGAAGGCAAAATGAAAGAGTGCTCCTGAGAATTGAACGAGCCCCTTCCCCCTCCCCTCCCCAATTACATTTCCTGTTTTCTCCCCATCTGCAGTCACCTGCGGTTTGAAATACGTTATACCACACTTCATATCACGGGCAGAAACACCGCTCTCTTTCTCTTCCGCCTCCTCCCCTGGGGACACACCAATTTCATTTTTTAATTGAATATTCAAAGGTTCATGTTATGAAGAATGAGTTATGGCGGTTCCAGCTGTGCATCTTGCTCCCACTGCTGTTATTCTGAAAATAAAAAGTCCCGTAAGCACCCCAGTGGGCAATGCCTGTCCTGTCTTCCGCCCCCCACTCCGCCCCTCTTTCAAACTTAGTGGTATAGGAAGCAAGCAGTATTTGAGGCCTCTGGAACTGTGGGTGCATATGTGTCAAGGGAGTTTCCTGCCTCCGTTTCCAGTTGAGGTGGCTAAGTTAGTGCCTGATGTTTTGAAAGACAAGACCAAAACAAGGCACCTGGCTGGCTCAGCTGGTAGAGCATGGGACTCTTGATCGCTGGGTCCTGGGTTCAGTAACTCCGCAGTGGGGGTGGAGATTACTTAAATAAATAAATACGTAAGCATGAGGCCAAAACAAAAAGGTTGGCTCACAACTGGCCTTTCCCTAAACTTTCTCCCCTGCATGTCATAGACACACTGAAATCAGATCCACTCCAGCAGACTCGCGTGTCCCTTACTGGTGGGCCTGATCTTTCACACCTTTCCTTTTCCCCATCTCCATCCCAGCCCTGAAAACTCATCTTTGGGGGCAGGAGCGGGGACAGAGGGAGCAGAAGAGAGAGAATCTTTTTTTTTTTTTAAGATTTTATTTATTTATTCATGATAGAGAGAGAGAGAGAGAGATACAGGCAGAGAGAGAAGCAGGCTCCATGCAGGGAGCCCGATGCAGGACTTGATCCCGGGACTCCAGGATCATGCCCTGGGCCAAAGGCAGGCACTGAACCACTGAGCCACCCAGGGATCCTCGAAGAGAGAGAATCTTAAGCAGGCTCCACCCCCAGTGCAGAGTCCAGCCCAGGCTCGATCCCACCACCCTGAGATCATGACCTGAACCCAAATCAAGAGCTGGATGCTTAACTGACTGAGCCATCCAGGTGCCCCTGAATACTGATCTTTGAGAGACCCTGCAAACCCTCAGGATGATTAAAATCAATTATATGTCATACATATAATATACAAAATACGTGCTAGTCTTACTATTTATGTTATTGGTAAGGCTTCCAGTCTGTAGTAGGCTGTTAGTAGTTAAATTTGGAGGGAGATGAAAGTTATATGTGGATTCCTTACTGTGCGGGGGTCGCCACCCCTTATCCCCTGCATTGTTCGAGGGTCAACCACCAAAATGGTGACAATAGTTACTTTTGAGTGGAGGGAATGTAGGTGTTGTTGCTTTTCTGTGTCTTCTGCATTTTCTACAACAGGCGTCTTTTACTTTTTTGGGGGGCAGAGTTTACTTTAATAATCAGAATAGAAATTTTATTTAAAAAAAAAGATTCTATGATGATGCTTTCCTAGGTAGGAAAGTAGCCTTGGATATTTTGGCAAAATCTTTGACCACAACTACCAAAAAGGTGCTTTACATACAGATAATCAGAAAATTCAGTTAAGTAGTCAGCTTTGGAGCAGTTTTATTGTACATAAATATTTATTTTACCAATACTACAATAAAGCCCTATTATTATCCTTATTATAACATTGTACATACATAACTTATTATTATACGGCATAACTTATTATTATAAGGATTCATGTGAACCAAAAGTCAAATCACATATCCTGAAACATGCAACAAAACTGCTCACTGAAGCAATCAGGTGGATGATAGATAGCCCTATTTGCTGCCTCCAGTCAAGGGAGTGGATGCCACTGTATTATCAGCGGTAAGAACCATAAAAATACTGATAAGTTCTCAGAGGTTAAAAAAAATCCTCCAGTGTGCCTCACGCACCACATGTCAGGATTTCCCTCCTGAGGATTAAGCCAGGCAAAGGGGAAACTGACAATAGTAGCAATGCCCTGAATTGGGAGGAGAAATTTAGGAGCCCTTCCAAGGAGAAATAAGCCCTGCCGACACTGGCCTTTCAGTGGGGGAGCAGCTTTGGGGACCCCGGGGACACACAAAGGACATCCTCCTTATACACGGGGAAGGCCCATTTTTTTTTTTTTTTTTTTTTTTTGCAAACCCAATAGAAGAAACTCTGGATTTTAATGCACCAGATCAATTCCTGAGTGGCTTTTCATTCTGTAAAAGGGTTCGCAGCAGGATTCCATTAAATGGCCAGCTCTCCTAGTGCATTTAAAATGGGATTCAATAGACAGAAATTCAGCTGTCATGTACCTTTATAGGAAGACAATAGCTATATCCACCTACAGGGACAGGCTATTTGAACGGTTGTTTCTATTCTGCTCAGGGAGACCCTGATGAGCTAAAAGCACAGACCTGCCTCTTCCACAACTCCCTCCTCACTCTGCGCAAGGAAGGAAAGCAGGGAAGAGGTGGAGTTAAGAGTCTGTTACCTCAGTGGGAAGCAGAAGCAGGCGAGACCCTAGATGAAATTAAGCTGGAGAGCAAGGAGATCCTAGAGAAAAGCTGGAGAGCAAGGAGATGTAAGGGCCATCCCGTGGGAGAGCTGGTAACACCCTGATGGCTCACCTACTCCAGCCCACTCTCTTGTTTTACCAAAGGGGAAACAAGACTCAGGGAGGGGAAGTGACTTGTCCAAGGTCACAGAGTGATTTAGGGGCAGAGAGCAAGCCGACTACCACTCCACGTGCCAGATAGATTTCTTCATGGTGTTCAAACTTTGGGGGCATTGGGCTGTGGCTTAATGGCAGTCAAGAGGGAGAAGGAGGGCAGCCTGGGTGGCTCAGCGGTTTAGCACCGCCTTCAGCCCAGAGCCTGATCCTGGAGACCCATGATCGAGTCGCACGTCGGGCTCCCTGCATGGAGCCTTCTTCTCCCTCGGCCTGTGTCTCTGCCTCTCTCTCTCCTCTCTGTATATTCTCATGAATAAATAAATAAAATCTTTACAAAAAAAAAAAAAGAGGGAGAAGGATCGGGACGCCTGGGCGGCTCTGGGGCGTGATCCCCAGGTCCTGGGACGAGTCCTACATTAGGCTCCCCGCAGGGAGCCTGCTTCTCCCTCTGCCTATGTCACTGCCTCTCTGTGTGTGTGTCTCATGAATAAATAAATTAAAATCTTAAAAAAATAATCAGGGGTGCCTGGGTGGCTCAGTGGTTGAGCATCTGCCTTCCGCTCAGGTTGTGATCCTGGGGTCCTGGGATGGAGTCTTACATCAGGCTCCCTGTGGGGTGCCTGCCTCTCCCTCTGCCTGTGTCTCTGCCTCTCTCTTTGTGTGTCTCCCATGAATAAATAAATAAAATCTTTTTTAAAAAAGGGAGAAAAAAATAAAAAATAAAAAAGGGAGAAGGGTCACGGGTCACGACCCAGAACACTGTGGGCTAACTGAAGTGACTCTGGCCCACGGAAGGCAACTGAGGCATCTGATGCCATAGAGAGGCTGGGACTTCTCTCTCTCAGGTTCTGTCATTTGCCTCTCTTGTGACTTGGGCCTAAGCCTGAGGCCCCAGGGCCACCTCAGCAACCAGCCAGATTCTAGGTAAAAACAGTTCCACCTCAGGCCACGAACAACTCCTGCTGGGAGGAGGTCACCTTTCCCACAAAAGCCAGACAGATTTCCTTCAAGCCAGGCTCTTTAAATAGTTTTCTAGGTGTGCTGGCCACTGTTATCTCCAATCTGCTAAAAAAAAAAAAAAAAAAAAAAAAAAAAAAAAAAAAAAAAAAAAAAAAGAAGAAGAAGAAAAAAAAAGAAAGAAAGAAAAAGAAAAAAGGTTTACTCACAGGCCTCTGGATGAATGCCCAACTGTCCTCTAGGGAGCCTGATTTTGCCTCTGCCTCCATCTGGTCTCATTTAAAGTGGATCTGAAAAAACCCAGTTCCTGCCTCTGCGCCGCTGTTCAGCGCCGGGGCCTCCGCTGGGAAAGGAAACCCAGCTCGGCCTCACACCTCATCAGGGTGGGAAAGCAGAGTTCTGCTCCTGTTACCCCAGGGCCTTCGCTGGGGGTCACGGGGGTGGGGGTGGGGGCTGGCCGGAGAAACCTGAGCCCTGAGTCCTGTTCCCCGCCCACCTCCACCCGGAGAGAGCCTGCAAATCGTTTACCGGGTCACATTTGAGTGGAAGGGATGACCCAAGTCAGGGCCAGCCAGGGCACGCGGCATCGCTCAGCAGATGGCTGTCTCTAACGGGGAGACGCAGCACAAGGGGGTAACATTATTTCTCACCCTCCTGAGCATGTGGCCTCCTTCCTCTGCGCCGGCAGCGGAGAAACCCACGGTTTCAAATCCCAGCAGCAGAAGCCTCCTCCTGCCAAAGCCAGGAGGAAGGGTCTGTGTTTCTAATTTATTCTGCTCCCCCCACCAAGTTGTTACTTAAAATAATCCATCATTACATGGCTGGTGGCTCCAAGATTTTTATTTAAAGCAATATGGGAAGAAAGGAAAAAAGAAAGAAAAAACCCACATATAACCCATGACTGCGCTCTCTGGGATTGAAGCTGAGAATATTTTTATCATCACAGAGCCTTCAGAGCACCCAAGTATACTCTCCTCTGACCCCCCGCTCCACAAGCGCACTGGGGTGGGGGACATGCAATGAAAAGAGGGGGAAGTCAGGGTAGGCAGAGTTTTTATCTCTTAGAAACGTCACGAAAAGGGCTGGTTTGGTTGTTTTTAAAGAATCTGTGTCATGGGGATCCCTGGGTGGCTCAGCGGTTTGGCGCCCGCCTTTGGCCCAGGGCGTGATCCTAGAGTTCCGGGATCGAGTCCCGCATCGGGCTCCTGTCATGGAGCCTGCTTCTCCCTCTGCCTGTGTCTCTGCCTCTGTGTGTGTGTGTGTGTGTGTGTGTGTGTGTGTGTGTCTATCATAAATAAATAAATAAATCTTTAAAAAAAAACAATCTGTGTCATCCAGTGTGTGCCCCATTGTTTCATCCACTGAACAGCGCTAACACTTTGAACTAAGTCACTCGGTCTCCCTGTACCCATAAAATAAGAAAACAAGAACACTTGTCCAGGCAATGTAGATAAAAGCATTTTGAGACCGTTGAAAGAAACATGTTACGCTTATCCATGGTGTTCTCTTTTCTTTCTTCTTTCTCTTTCTTGACTGTGGCCTTAAAAGTACACACAACTTAAAAGCCCTTCTCAATTGTTCATGCTAATATGAAACCACGACTCTGATAATCCAGAAACCCAGGCAAGTCTAGAAATAGGTCCTATTTAGTTTTGGAATACCTTTTTCCGGGGGACTTATCTTTCTAATTAGTTTTGCTCAGACTCATGCAACGGGTTTGTTCCCTTACAGCACACAAAGGGAGGGGCCGGGCCAGGTAACAAAGCCAGCAATTAACAGAAAATTTACAGCAGAGACGCCACAAGGTAAATGCTATGCACATGACTGCAGATCAAAATCTCATTATACTATACAGACAAATCGCTCAGCTGTAATGCAATTTTGTAATGAGAACGCTGCTAACCCTCACCATTTCCAGGATTTAGGAAATGAAAGGAAACGGGACTTATTCCTGCCTGTCATCTGGAAGCTCTCAGAGGGCACAGTCCTGTGTGCCTTGGCACCACCATATCCCTGGCACCTCAACACGTTGAAGGAATGAATGAGAATAAAAGTGTGTGAATTAGCAAATAAAGAGTTCCCAGCCCAGGAGCAGCATGAGAGCCTACTTTTCCTCATAGCTACCTCCTTTCTTAGCCAAAGCCCTCAGGAAGCCCCCAGTCGTGGCTGGATGAGGTCTGCTTGTAATGAATTCTTTTTTTTTTTTTTTAAGATTTTATTTATTTATTTATTTATTTATTTATTTATTTATTTATTTGAAAGAGAGAGAAAGCATGAATGGGGCAAGGGGCAGAAGGAGAAGCAGACTTCTCACTGAGCAGGGAGTCCCAATGCGGGGCTCCATCCCAGGACCCTGGGGATCATGACCTGAGTGAAAGGCAGACACTTAGCCGACTGAGCCAGCCAGGCGCCCCTGTAATGAATTCTTACAGTAGGCAGCAGCTCTGCTGTGCAGCATTGATCACAATGATAATTATAGTTATTTAAATCTGCCTCCACTACTAGAGCCCAAACTCCCTGAGGGAAGGGGCTGTATGCATTTGGTTAGGGGGAGGGGGACGTTGTCATTCCCCTCTCCCCACTTTTTCTTTGGAAAAGTCTCAAACACATAAAAAAGTTAGAAAATAGTACCATGATCACCAATGTACCCCTGATTTAGATTAAACAATTTTTAATATTTGGGGCCATGTAAATTTTCTTTTTATGTTTAAAGATGTATTTATTTGAGAGAGAGCAAGTACATGTGTGTGAACATGAGGGGGAGGGGCAGAGGCAGAGGGAGAGAGAATCTCAAGCAGACTCTCTGCTGAGCTTGGAGCCCCCTTGAGGGGCTTGATGCCCGGACCCTGAGATCATAACCTGAGCCAAAATCAAGAGTCAGCTGCTCAACCGACTGAGCCACCCAGGCACCTCAGCCATGTACATTTTCTTCTGTGCTGTATCCTCCGTGGAGGTATGGGTACATACTGGAGTTTTGCTCTCCCTGCTTGGAGTATAATATTACTTTTACTGTGAGGTGATAGAGATGGCTGAGGCAGGGAGCTTCCAGGGAAATCAAGGGTAAGTGCCACTTGGTAGTAAGACCAGAATGCAGAGGCAAGCTTCTCCCAGCCTGTAGGCAGTTGCCCTGAGATAGCTGCCCCAGAACGACCCAGGTGGAGGCAGAGTTAGTCCCTGCAAGATCTTTCATTAGGGAGAAAGACCATTACCTGGCTACCACCGGAGGAGAGCATCACTGTCCACATTGTGGGATTGGTTCAAGCCAGAATCAATGAGCCATTCTTTCTATGGGCCAACACTTACAATCTGGATCCCAAAATACACCATTGAAAGAAAGAGCTCAATAAAAGAGCCAGAAGATGCAGCCCCTGAGGTCTGGGCTATGCCTTGCTAGGTGACCTTGTACAAGTCACCCATAACCTCAAAGAGTATATTAATAGCAGCCCAAGCCACCTCACAGGTAGGGGCTGGGAGTGGGGACATCCCCAGAATCTTCTATAGATCTCTAATTATTTCACAGCATCTATAATTTGTCTCTCCAACTAGACTAAGCTTAAAAGCCAGGAACTATGTCTGCTACTTTTTTTTTTTGTAGAGTTGACCAGGGCTAGCCATGGTGCTGGACACTTATTAGACAAAAGTCAACGTGTGGACACAACGGAGAAATAGTTTTGTCACACATCTTCATGGTGTTCATTCGCGATGGGATGGGATTGTATTGTGTGCACAAGAGTTGAACTTCCAAGCTGCATGTATGCCTAAATAAGTGTCCTATCCAACAACTCCATGGCCTGTTTCAGGTCACTAATGAGGTTACCTTACTAGCCATGGTGACCCTCAACTGACTCTGGAAAGAACACCCCCTCCCCCACATGCACAAACACACCAGAGCAATGCTTGCATGGCACCATATCTCAGAGCTCATTCAAAAGAACTCCTACAATAGGCACACTTAGGTTTAATTTCCAGTCTTCTCTTCCCAAACCCTGGATACGTGATTCTTGGAAGAAACAAGCAGCAACCAGCCATCCAAGGTCTCCTGAGTTAATTCCATCTTCCCCTGGTGAATTACAACCTCTTGCAGACACAAAGGAGAGCAGAGACAAATGACACATAAACAAGAGCTTTACAGACTGGGGGAGGGGGGCAGAGAGAATGACGTCAGTTTTCCCAGAAACCCATTTATCCTGATAACAAGGTCTCAAGTGCTTGGGCTGTTCTTTCAGCTTCAGAATCTGGCGTACAATTATGTTCTTCATCATGCAGTATGGGCAAGGCCAGCCGGAGCAAACTAGAACCATGCGCCAACCAAATGGCCCTAAACCACTCTCACCTCCCATCTGCCGAACAAAGGGGACCTCTGGGTTGCCTGAATCTGCCTGAGGTGAAACACAACCTTCTGGAATGTTCCCCTTTGCAACGTCTGCCCTGCAATCCTAATCCAGGCAAGGAGGACTGGTGACAGAGCATGGACAGGTCGATGCAAATTAATTAGCTGACAAGAAAAATCATTAGCATCCTTTCTGGTCACTAAAGATGGAGCAAGTGTAATCCAGGAGACTAATCCCTCTACTTAAGCCATGCCATCTTTAAAATGCAGGTAACGGGGAGTAGAAAAGCACTCTGGGAACCCTCAAAATGCCCCAGCAATAAATATTACAGTGCCAATCTTAGAAGAGAATTCTCTCAAATTCGATTATCACAGAGCACTGCCCCCTATACTAGTCCTGGTCCTTCCACATCATGACTGCATGAAGAGCTTGGTGCTGGGGTATGTAGGGGTTGGGGAGATTCAAGAAAAGTCACCCTGCCCTCCAAACAGGGACAAGAGGGTGGAATAAATTTATATATATCCTGTAGTGAAAATGCGACCAGATTCTGGATTCAGATTTTGAAAATAAATCAATTTAAATTACTTCAAATACCTAGAGGCTTTTTTTTTCCTTTTTTCTTTTTTCTTTTTTTTTCTTTTTTTCTTTTTTTTTTTTTTTTGGCACTGGAATCTCAGTGCATGGACTGTTTCCCTAAAAAAGTAAACCAATGGATTAAAAACTTGTGTGTGCGTGTGGTTCGGAGATTTTCATCCAGTAGGATTTGGTGCTATGGGGCTCACCTACCCCTACTTCACTCTCCTTCATCAGAGAGTGTGGATAATTGTGGGCTTCTGAAGATCCCAGATACCCATGGATGAAGAGAAAGATAGATTGTCCCCCTAGACGGAATCATCCCCTCCCTTTACAACCAAACTTCTGGTTAAATAAATAAATAAATAAATAAATAAATAAGGAGCCTCAAGTCACTTCAGTATGATTTCTCTGAACATTCTAGGCTGGAAAACTTCAGTTCTTTAAAAGATTTTTTTTTCCAGAGTCTGCTGCCAACAAAAAGAGAGACGGCACCGCTTCAGCAAGCCTCACACTTATATGTTCCTGAGTCCCCACAGAAAGAAGCCAGCGCCCCGGCTTTGGCGAACAAGCCCTGTTACACTGGACACGCACCCGAGACAGACCCCCAGAGGCCCGCAAAACCCGGGTCAAGGCTTCCAGAAACATGCCAAACTACGCAGCCAGCCACCTACAGGCCAACGAGCTGCACGCGCGCGCGCGCACACACACACACACACACACACTCCGCCACACGCGCGCACACTCGGGACCCAGAGGCACCCAGCCCAGCAGAGAGCAGTCGGGACACACGGACACACGTCACGGAGGTGAGCGCACACGGAGCGCACACGGGGAAACAGACGGACTCCTGCAGGGTCACGGACAAGCCCGGCGCCGCCACCCGCCCCGGAGGCACGAGTGCGCGCGCGTGCACTCATACGAACACGGTGATACACACACACAGACGCAGTCACATATGTAATGCATATGGAGAAACCCTACCCCAGCCAGTCACCTCCCCGCCCCCCTCGCCACTCGCCGCCTCCGGCCCCAGGCTCACCCCAGCCCGGCGCCCCTCTTCCGCAGGAGGCCCGGGTGGGGGGCGGCTGGGCGCAGGGGCGCGGCCCCACGGCCGGAGAAAGCAAGACCAGGGGGCCAGGGACCCCGAGGGCTCGGCGGCTCCTGCGGCCATTCATTCGGCAACGCCCCAGCGGCGCGGCGGCAGCTGCAGCGAGGGAGGCGGCGGCGCTCACTGCAGCTCTTGGGCAATGGAAGTTCAGCTGCCCGCCCGCAGCCTCGCCCGGGTCCCCCGGCCGCCCGCCACCACCGATCGCGGGGACAGGACGGGGGAGTGAGCCGCTGACCCCGGGGGAGAAGTCCCGCCGCGCCGTGGCTCCGGGATGCTGCCCACTGCCCTCCTCGCCGGGGCCGCGGCGGCGGCCAGGTCTCCTCCGCCCTTCCCGGGCCCCCGGCCCCCCGCGCCGCGCCGGCCCCCCAGCCCCGCACTCACCACCTGGCGAGCTATGTCGGTCGCTGCCATCGCTCCTGCGTCCGCCAGGGCTGCCACGGGTGCCGCCGCAACCGGAGGTACAGCACAAGAAACAGCGAAGCTCCTCCGACAAAGAGAAAGTGTTACACTTCGGGCGCGACCAAGTCCGGTGGGGGGAGGTGCGAGGGAGGGGCCCCCGCGCCGCTGCTCCAACCCCAACCTCCCCTCTATCAACCCACTCCCTCGGAAGTGGGGTTCGGGGTGGGGGGCGGATTTCACGCGCCGCTTCCCCCTACGGCGAGCTCAGTTCCAGTTCTCCCTGCAACCTCAGCTGTAGGCCTGTGCGAAGGGGGGCTGGGGCTCCCCTCGGTGACCACGTCCTCTGCCCCCCCCCGCCACTGGGCTCCGTGGTACGTCCCGACCTCTGCTGAATTGTCACACCCCCCTGCTCTCGCCTTACATCCCAGAGTCCCCAGACCCCTGAGGCTGGAAGGGAGCCCCTGCCCCTCCCCCTCCCGCGCACAGCTCCGCTGCTGAGCTCCGCAATCCTCCTCCCCCTCTTCCCCGCCCCCTGTACCCCCTCTTCCTCTCCAGCGAGATCTCAGGGTGCTCCGATGGGAGCGCCAGCGGCGGGAGACCTGAGGCTCCACCACACCTCCTCCCACCCCCCCTAGCCCGGGAGTGCTGCTGCAGCGGGAGTGGGGGGGCGGCTGCGGCACCTGCCGCTCCACAGTGGAGCTTACCAGGGGGCAGCTGGGGGGAGCCGCACTGCGGCCCCGCCACTGAGTGGTGACGTGCGGAGTCCGAGGCCCGCGGCCTCGAGGTCCCCTTCTGCCCCGGGGTTTCCAAGCCTCGGATGCTGTGGGCGGTAATTTCGTGAAGCCGAGCTCACCACTGTTGGGTACTTAATACGGACGGTCCCCACGCCTCCTCTTCCTACCAAGCCCCAAAAGCGCAGCGTGTGAGCGGGGCCCTGACCACGACCCCCTTCTAGTGCCTAGGTCGCCGGGGCGTCTCAGAGGAGGAGTTTGAGGGTGAAGCCCCCCCAGCTCTGTCGGGCGGGACGTGGGAGTGACGGGGAGCGGCCTCCGGTGGCTCTGTCCCGCCCGGATTTCCCCTTCACCTTCGCTCAGCCGGGGAGAAGGCGGCCGGCGGTGCGCAGTAAGAGCCTCCGAAGGCAGAGGCTGTGCCAGCCTGGTTCCCCTTTCCTCCTGGCCAGCGGCCGCCGCGGATCCTCTCCGGCCCTGAGCCCCCTACCCCAGTCCCCCAGTCCCGGGAGCGGCCCCGTGCCAGCTCCCTGGGACTAGCGAACCCTGGTCGACCGCCTTGCCCCAGGCCCTAGCGTGCAGACGCTGCGCTCCACTCCTCGGTAGGGCTGTGCCCTGGTCTCGGAGAGGCGCCAGAACCCCCAGTGGAACCCGGGACCGCAGCGGGAGGCAGGCCCGCGGGCAGAAGCCCGGACAGCGAGGTGGCCCGGCTGCAGCCCAAAGGCGCGAGCGGCGGAGGGGGAGGCAGGAGGGAGGAAAGGAGAAGAACAGGAACCAGAGAGAGAAGGCACCCCGTCGCAGAAGCCCAGGCCTGGGGAGAAAGAGGGAAGGCAGGGAAATGGGGTGGCCACAGGAAGTGCTTCCCTGGCACTAGGTTCCACCTGCCGGGATAGTGCTTCACACTGTCTCAGAGAGCTGCCTATGTGCGATGTGCACCTGGAGAAGAAGGACTCCGGAAAATGCATCCCCAGTGCCTAGTCTGGGGTCTGGCACCCAGGAAGCGCCCAATTAAGCGTTTCCTGAGCAGGAGGACTGGGGATTTGGATGGGAGGAGGCGCGCAGGTACCGAAGAAAGAGACACAATGAGGGGGTAGTAGTTGGGACAGTCGCGAGGAGCCAAGTATTGAAGGTGCCGTCATTGCGCTAGAGACCAAGGAGAACGATCAGGGACCAGGACAGGGGAGTTCAGCAGACAGCGCGGGCCCTCGGGGCAGATGGTGACGGCAAGGAAGAGGGGCGACTGTAGTCTCTGAGGCCCGCCAGGGTGCTGGGGCAGGGCCAGGGGGCGGCGCCGGGCCCTGGATTGGGGTGGCAGCGACACGCGGGACCAGCGCTGTGTAAGAGGAACCGCGCGGTAAGGCTGGGCCCTGGCCGGATGGGGGCGGGAAGTCAGAGGTGACTGGCCGTTCTGGCTGGGTGTCTGGGAGGGAGACCGGTCTTCTCCGGCAAAGGCTGCTGTGCGGTGGGCGACGGAGAAGGGCCCGAGGTCACTAAATGATCTGGACATGGGACTTTGTTGGTGGCAGGACCAGAGGGGCGTATCTGGAAGCCAGAGGTTAGAGCTGACACCCAGGGCTTCTGTGAGCCGAGCCCAGCGGGGAGGAGGGCCTGGTGCAGCTGGGCTTCCTGGGAATCCTACCTGCTCTCGGGGTGCACTGTCCGCCACTGCCCCTCCCATTCCTCCAACACCACCCCCACCCCTGGCCTTAGCGCTCTGCGCTCACCAAAGCTCCGTACATTTTTCAGCCCTTCAGAGGAGGTACCTTGGCTGGAAATCCTTAGTTCCCTGGCCATGTGACCCACTCTACCCGCCTGTCCCTGGGGACCCTCAGAACCTCAGAGGCCCGCTCCTCCAAAAATCTGGACTGCCAGACTGGAACCAAGTTTGTAACTCAAGTCTCTGGCAACCCTTTGGTCCCTCTGAGACCTGCTGCCTGCGGCTGCAAGCACTTGCTGGGGCCTGGGCATCCTGGTCTCCGTGGGCTGTAGGTCGCTGGATATTGATGTGTGAGTAGGTGTGTATTTGCATGTATCAGTGTGTGTGTCAGCTATGTGTCTGCGTGTTTCAGTATCTGTCGATGTGTGTGTTGGCATGTGTTTACTCACACACTGGTGTGTGTCTGCCAGTGTGTATGTTTCAGTGTGCATCTGTGTCTGTGTTGATGTGTGTGTCAGTGTGTTTTCAGTGTGTGTTGGTATGTGTATAAAGGGTGTGTATGCCAGTTTTGTGTGTTGGTGTGTGTGTGTCAATATGTGTGTGTGTCGGTGTTTGTGTCATTGTTTGTGTGTCGCTGTGTGTCTGTCAGCATGGGGGTGTAGATGTGCAGAGAGGTTTTAGCTCACTGTGTTCTGGGCTTTACATACCTTGCCTCACTCAATATAATGGGCCAATAGCTGAGAGGTGTGGATTACAATGCTTATTTCAACAAAGAGGTTTGGAAACTCCCTGGGTTGGTGTCTCCCAATCTTTGGTCCTGGGTCACCTGTCCAGGCACAGGGCAGGCAGGGAAACCGAGGCAAGAGGGGCCCATGAGTGGTCAGTTCCTTCCTTGAATGTCTGTCCCCATTGATGAGTGGAACAAAAGATCCCCTTCCTGAAGAGGCATCATAAACTCTCAGGCATGCCATGCATACATGCTCATGTTCCATGGGGCCTGGCGGGATCCGTTGGGCCCAGGGCAGTGTCTGGCAGGTGCTCAGTCAGTGTTTGTTGAGTGAATGAATAAACGGAAGCATTCAAACGTGCTGTTTTCAGTGTTTCCACTGTCCTTGAGAAAGCTGAAGCACGCAACGGATTTCCCAGGGCCAGCAGGTGACTGTCATTAGCATGCTAATGTTGTTTGTGGAGCCAGACTGGTGGGGGGGGGAAGAGCTACCCCTGCTTGGTGAGAGTGGACCCTAATTGGAGCCAAGCTTTGGAAAGCTCACTCACTGCTGGGCTAGGGGGATTGCTAAGACTGAATGGGGGAACGGGGAGGGGAAAGAGGGCAATGAAATGGAGCTAAGGGCTCAGGAAAGCCTTTGTCCTGAAATGGTGGCTTTAGGAAAGGAGAAGGAGAAGGATAGTAGTAGGGTAAAGCAAAGAAACTAGAGACCCAGCTGAAAAAAATCAGAAGGTTGGAGGAGGAGGAGAAGACAAAGCAGAGGGAAAATGTTCTGGAATTAAAGAATTCCAGATAGTGCCAACGGAATCAGAAGCTCAGTTACGGGGCTGAGTCAAGATGAAGTTAGGGTTCCTTTGTGCATTATTACCTGCTGCCCCTGGTTTTACATTAATTTATCCCAATGGTTCTGACAATGTGGTCTTTGTCTAGCAGTATCACCTGGGAAGTTAGTAGAAATGCAAATTCCTAGCCCCTACCCAACACCTGCTGAATCAGACCCTGGAAGCCTGGGACCCAGAAACCTGTGTTTGAACTTAATGCCAAAGTGCGAGAACCACTGGCTCATCTGAAATCTAGCCCATGGAGGGATGGGACATAGGACTGGTAAGGCCAGAGAAAGGCTTGAAGCCTGGACTCTAGCAATGATGGCAGATCCTGGTGGATTTCTACATGGACAGCATAAGGTTACAGAGTGCATTGGATTGGGGAAGGGGTGCCAAAAAAGGTGCAGATGGCACCCCCGTAGGGAACTGGAAGGTTCTAAAAATAAACTTCACTTCCTTTGCAATTTAACTCATTCATCCCACAAATATGCACCAAGTCACTGCTGCACATCAGCCACTGTGCCAAGTGCCAGGGAACTCAAGAAAAAAATGAGTGACAAGAATCCCTACCGCCACCTGAGGGAGTTCCCAGGCCAGTTGCCAACAGCCCCACGAACAAGCAGTGGCGTGATAAGTGATGTTACCAAGCAGAAGCAAGAGCTTGGGGAGAGAGAGACCCAGAGAGGTGAAGAAAGGCACATGAAAGAAGAGTGACTGGGTGGAGTCTTGAAGAATGAGCGGTAGTTTATCTGGTCATCGAGGGGGCAGGGTGGGAGGGGAGGCAGTAGAAGAATGGTATTTGTAAAATTACGGGGGAAAAAAAAACATTTAAGGAATTCCAAGTCTTGGCCAGGGCAAGTGGGGGCGGTGGCTATAAATGAGGCTAGAAGATAAGATGGGGTCAGATCTGGAAGCATCATATCGGTCATGCCAAAGAGTTTAGACTTCATGCTCTGTAGTAGGGGTTCCCAAGTTGGGCTCTCCAGAGACAATGCCTGCTCAGTCTGGAAACATGCCCACCACAAATGGGATGGATGCTCAGAGTGAAAAAAAATCAGATAATGGGTAGAAATTTCTCTATTTTAACTTTTTTTAAGCATATTTTTTTCCTAAATCTTTGACAGATGCTCCTGCTTATCTGCTAGCAAGCAACAAAATGAATGAACAAGAAGCAAATGAATATTAAACAGACGATCCCAGTATTGATCATGCTTAATTCAACAGTTTATTTTTTCATGGACATCTGTGCTTGTGGCTGTGATTTCCTATTGCACACACATAATGTGGATGTATTTTCTGCTAGCAGAAGTATTCTTTTGAAAAGTGTTTTTTTTTTATTTCATATGGTGCGATTTAATATATCAATTATTTCATGGCATTCTGGAAAGAATACCACGACATCTAAATGCTGTGCCACCTGAGCCAGCTAGAGAAACTGTCCCTTAGATGGTGAGGAGTCACCGAATGGTTTTGACCAAGGGAGTGATATGAACATACTTGCAATTCTGGAAGGTCAGTCTGGCTCCAGCTTGGGGAAAACATTGGAGCAGGGAGTGATTAATGCAGTTGGAACTTGGGAATCAGAACACTGTTGCAGCAAGAAATGATGGTGACAGTGACATGAGAGTGGAGTGGCAGGGAGGAAACAGAGTCAGCATTAAAAGGGGCCAATCTTGGACCTGCTGAATCAGACTCTGCGTGGGAAAAGTACTAGTTTGTAACAAGCTCCTCAGGTGGCCCTGAGGTACATCACAGCTGGAGAACCACTGCATGAATGGTTATTGAGCAGTGGCATGACACAGTGAGATCTGTGTCCACACAGGTCACTTGAGCCACTACATGAAGAACAGACTGAATGAGGGCAAGAGGAGAGACCGGGGGATGCCTGGGTGGCTCAGCGGTTGAGCATCTGCCTTCAGCTCAGGTCGTGGTCCTGGGGTCCTGGGATCAGGTCCCATGTCAGGCTCCCTGCAAAGAGCCTGCTTCTCCCTCTGCCTGTGTCTCTGCCTCTCTCTCTGTGTCCCTCATGAATAAATAAATAAATAAATCTTAAAAAAAAGATAAGGACCTGAAGGCCAGTTAGGAGGCTACTCCAATAGTTCCAGGCTGGCTTCATACATTGGACAAGAGCCAGAACTCAAGAGAAGGCTGGGCTGACGGCCCACATCATAATATATTAGTTACCTTATATCCCAATCTGTACACACAGATTTGGACAAATTATATGGTTTTGTATGTCCTCAAACAGTTACTCCTCAGTGATCTTCCTAGAGTCACAGAGTTAAGCTAAGATGCATAATCCTGTAAAATGCATTGCACACCTACTATATCTAGGGCACTCACTGTACTCAGCACTGTGGGAGGTCTAAAGAAATATAAGGTATGATTTCTGTTCTTGGGAACTGTCTTAACTGAGGAGATTAGCTATTTATGCACTTAAAGTCAAGTAGTAAGTACCAGATGTGCCATAAAGCAGTGTCCAACACGCACCACAGACAATAAATACCAATACTTTATTTCTTAACCTGGTGGTGGTCACATGACTGTTTGCTTTATAAATATTGATTTTTGCTGAATATGCCTTAGGAACTCTTCTAGAGTGTGTTACATTTCACAAAGTAAAAAATGGTTTAAAAAGACAAGGGGCCCCTGGCTGGCTCAGTTGGTGGAGTGTGGGAGACTCTTGGTCTCGGGGCTGTGAGTTCGAGTCCCACATTGAGTATAGAGATTACTTTAAAACAAAATCTTTTTTTAAAAAAGATTTTATGGGATCCCTGGGTGGCTCAGTGGTTTGGCGCCTGCCTTTGGCCCAGGGCACGATCCTGGAGTCCGGGGATCGAGTCCCGCGTCAGGCTCCCGGCATGGAGCCTGCTTCTCCCTCTGCCTGTGTCTCTGCCTCTCTCTCTCTCTCTCTGTGTGACTATCATAAATAAATAAAAAAAATAAAAATAAAAAAGATTTTATTTATTTATTCATGAGAGACACAGAGAAAGAGGCAGAGATATAGGCAGAGGGAGAAGCAGGCTCCCTGTGCGGAGCCCGATGTGGGATTCATTCCCAGGACCCTGGGATCACGCCCTGAGCGAAGGCAGAAGCTCAACCACTGAGCCATTCAGGCACTCCTAAAACAAAAATCTTTTAAAAAAATTTTAAACAATAAGTTTGGGGTGCCTGGGTGGCTCAGTTGGTTGGGTGTCTGCCTTTGGCTTGGGTCATGGTCTCAGGGCCTTGAGATCCAGCCCCATGTTGGGGTCCCCACTGAGTGAGGAGTCTGCTTCTCTCTCTCCCTCTGCTCCTCCTCCCAGCTTATGCTCACTCGCTTGCTCTCTCTCTCAAATAAATAAATTTAAAAAGGAAAAAAAGACAAGAAGTTCTGTGATTTGAATGATATTAATCAACAGACCCTAGTCATGCTACAGAATCTAGAGAAACAAGGGCTCTACCCTGTGCCCTTACAGTCTACAGGTGAACCACAAGCACTGTGAAAGTTTTGAAATATGAGACAAAGGGGTGCCTGGTTGGCTCAGTTGGTAGAGCATGACCTTGGAGCTCCATGTTGGGGATAGAGTTTGAAAAAAAAAAAAAAAAGACAGAGCTGGAAAAAAGATGGTAACGACATGTTGGTAAAACACTGGCTTCACCATCACCATCATGATTGTCTTAAAAAAGAGGGGGCATCTGGGTGGCTCAGTCAGTTAAGCGTCCAATTCTTGATTTCAGCTGAGGTCATGATCTTGCAGTCCTGGGATCAAGCCCTGCATGGGGCTCTCTCTCAAATAAATAAATAAATCTTAAAAAAAAACAAAAAACAAAAAACGATGAGGTCTTCATTTGTCTCAATCTCTGAACACTTTGCACTTAGGTACTGATTTATCTTTGTATCCACATATATGTTCACATGCATGTGTGTACGTGTGCACACACATGAACACAACACATAGCATTTTTTTCCAAAACAGATTTTATGGATCAATAAACTAGGAATAGAACATCAAGATTAAAAGAGATAATTCAAATATGTTATTTTTAGTGGGCTGATATGATTACTGTGATTAAGCTTTATTTTTTTTATTTTTATTTTTTTGTGATTAAGCTTTAAATATGATTCTTAGCTTCCTGGAAGCCTTAATGAAAGAAGAAATGGAGGTGTCTGGGTAGCTCAGTCAGTTAAGCATCTACCTTCTGCTCAGGTCATGATCTCAGGGTCCTGGGATCGAGCTCCACCTTGAGCTCCCTGCTCAGCAGGGAGTCTGCTTCTCCCTCTGCCTCTGCATCTCTCCCCTGCTCATGCTCTCTCTTGCTCTCTCTCACTCTCTCAAATAAATATATAAAATCCTTAAAATCTCAAATAAATAAATTAAAGGAGAAATACTAGCTCGCCTAGTTTTATGAATTTCCTATACACAAAAATCACTAAGTGGTTTATTAATTCCACAAATATTAATTATGTACCTATTGTGTGCCAAGTCTTAGACTAGATGCTGGAGGTCAATGATGAGCAAAAAGCAGACTTAATCCTTGGAGTTTATGGTCTAGTGGAGAAAACAGATAATAATCAAATAACCATACACATAAACACAAAAATAAAACTGTAATAATAACAATTAAGGAGCTATTTATTGCTGAGCATCCAACTCTTGGTTTTGGCTCAGGTCATGATCTCAGAATCCTGAGATCCAGCCTCACTTTGGGCTTCCTGCTTGGCAGGGAGTCTGCTTCCCCTCTTTCTCTCCCTCTGCCCCTCCCCTACTCATTCTCTCTCTCTCTTAAATAAATAAATAAATAAATCTTGGGGATCCCTGGGTGGCGCAGCGGTTTGGCGCCTGCCTTTGGCCCAGGGCGCGATCCTGGAGACCCGGGATCGAATCCCACATCGGGCTCCCAGTGCATGGAGCCTGCTTCTCCCTCTGCCTGTGTCTCTGCCTCTCTCTCTCTCTCTGTGACTATCATAAATAAATAAAAAAAAAAATTTTAAAAAAAAATAAATAAATAAATAAAATAAATAAAATAAATAAATAAATAAATAAATAAATAAATAAATCTTTAAAAAATAAAATAAAGTCACACGAATGGATGACCTTACCTAAAGAGAGAATAGAGAAGAGAAGAGGACTCAAGACTAATCTCGAAAACACCAACATTTATACGTGGGGAATGGAAAGAAGAATCTGAGAAGGGAACTGAAAAGGAGGAACTTTAAAAGGTTGAAGGAAAACCAGGATTATGTATCACACTGAAGCCCAAGGACAAGAAGATTTCAAGAAAGTAATGGTTAACAGAATTGAATACCTCCAAGAGGTTAGAAAGGTAAGGGAAAACTCTCCATAGAATTTAGGGTTCACAAAGGTCATTGAGCGGGGCAAGAGCTGTTTCAGGGGAGTGATGGTGGTAAAAAAAATGGCTTAAGTGTATTGAAGAATAATTAGGAAATGAGTAAATGGATTCAGCAAGTCTAGTCAATTCTTTGAAGAAGTTTGTGAAGGAAAACAGAGATGGTATGGCAGCTGGAGAAGGATGAAGTACGGATTAGGGTTGCTTTAAAGATGGCAGAGAAGACTTGAGAGTGTTTAAACATAGTTGGAAAGGAAGCAGGTGAGAGAGAATGACTGAATATGCACAGTAGTTTGCTGGTAAATGTTTAACAACCTGTTCTCCAAGGAAGAAAACCAAACTCTGATATGTAGCACTTGCTGATTTCCATGGTGGAAATACTCTCACCATGACTGATTTCAAGCTATCAGTATGAGGTACCCCAGTCCTCAATTAGACTCCAGCATTCCACTAACACGACAAAGAGGACTGAAATGTTCAGTTGTCACCCAACTGTATTTTTTCTTTTATGAATTTTCTGTTCATGTCCTTTGCCATTTTTATATCGAAACACATATTTTCCTGTTAATTCGTATGAGCTCTTTATATAGCATAGATATTAATCCTTTGTCATTCATTTTACGATGGAGTTTTGTGTAAAGAGATTTAAAATATTTATATAGTCAAAGTCTATCAATATTCCTCTTTATTATTTTTCTCTTGGTGTCCTAGAGTTCTTTGTAGGTTGGTAAATTGGCATTCTGCTTTAATTAATGTGAGTTTGGCTATCATGAGTTAGTTTTCCTGGGTTGAAGTGTTTTATTTTTTGTTTGTTTTCAAAGTTTTTATTATTATTTTTTAGTCATAGAAATATATACATAAAATTTACCATTCTAACCAATTTTTAAGTGTACAGTTTACTAGCATTTTAAGTCATTCATTGTTATGCAACCATCACCACCATCCATCTCCAGAACTTTTCTCATTTCCAAAATGGCAACTCTATACCTCTTAAATAATAACTCCCCATCACTTTTGCCCCCAGCCTTTGGTAACTACCATTGTTCTTTCTATCTCTAAGAATGTGACAACTCTAGGTAAGCATAACGTCTTTAAGATTCGTCCATGTTGTAGCATGTGTCAGAGTTTCCTTTCTTGTTCAGACTGAATAATATTCCATTGCATATATATAGCACATTTTGTTTATCCAGACACTGAAGCATTTTAAGTTGCAAAGGTGAAGAACAGACTGTGGGTCTTAGTAAATTCACCAAAGTACTACCATCCTGTGAGTTCTCTTGGTGGCTGGGTAACTCCTCTGACCTCATCTTTTCTGCTAATTATTTCAAATATTTTAGTAGGTCAGAAAGCACTTGCCAAGAGCCTGCCTTCTTCTTTTTAAAATTGTACTCCAATAATCTGAATCACATTTCAATCACCCGGCCCGATATTCTTCTCTACCACGGCAAATAGACATGGGGACTTTTAGTAGGCTGGTGACATGATTCTATCATCTCCTGTCAAGAGGTATTTCAAAAGATAGGCATGGTACTTTGCCCCTGTTAGAAGTGATTGAGATGAAATTGTAGGGGCGACTGGGTGGCTCAGTTGGTTAGGCATCTGCCTTCAGCTCAGGTCATGATCCTGGGGTCTTGGAATCGAGCCCCTCACCAGGGCTCACTACTCAGCAGGAGGCCAGCTTCTCCCTCTCTCTCTGCCTGCTTGTGCTCTCTTTCTGTGTCAAATACATAGAATCTTTAAAAAAAATGAGGGACATCTGAGTGGCTCAGCGGTTGAGCATCTGCCTTTGGCTCAGGGCATGATCCCAGGGACCTGGGATCGAGTCCCGCATTGGGCTCCCTGCGTGGAGCCTGCTTCTCCCTCTGCCTATGTCTCTGCCTCTCTCTGTGTCTTTCATGAATAAATAAATATAGTTTTTTAAAAAAAGATGAAGGGCAGCCCTGGTGGCGCAGCGGTTTAGCGCTGCCTGCAGCCCAGGGCATGATCCTGGAGACCCTGGATCGAGTCCCACATCAGGCTCTCTGCGTGGAGCCTGCTTCTCCCTCCGCCTGTGTCTCTGCCTCTCTCTCTCTCTCATGAATAAATAAATAAAATCTTTAATAAAAAATAAAAAAGATGAAATTGTAACCATTGACTTCAGCACATATTTTCTGTACTCAATTGGTCAATATTAAATAACTTTATAAAATAGGTTCAGTCACCTGGGGCATATTGACTTGCAGGTAATTCAGCAGAGCCAACTCATGGGGAAGTCATGTTACTTAAAATCAGACTCTTCAGGACACCTGGGTGGCTCAGTCGGTTAAGCATCTGCCTTGGGCTCAGGTCATGATCCCAGGGTCCTGGGATAGAGTTCAGCATCGGGCTTCTCCCTCTGCCTGCTGCTCCCCCTGCTTGTGCTCTCTCTCTTTCTCTGAAAAATCCATCTCTGACAAATAAATAAAAATAAAATCTTTAAAGTAAAAAAAGAAATCAGTCATTTCATAGTGTCAATCTCCAGCTAAGGGTTCAAATCAAGGACACAGCCAGGGTTTCAAGGAGTGAGTAAGCCAGTAGAATGAATTCACTTATCTGTTTATTTGGTACAGGTTTATGGGGTCCTGCTGGCACTGTGTATAACACCAGGGATGCAGCAAGGAACAAGTGCTATTATGGAACTTACATTCTAGGTGGGTGTGGAGAAAGAAAAAGACATACAAAAGAAAAGAAAAGAAAAGAGAAGAGAAGAAAAGAAAAGAAAAGAAAAGAAAAAGACATACAGGCTATTTTAATACAAAATGATAAAGAGAACAATGCAATGTTCTGGAATACCTAGTGGGAAGTATATAATTCAGACTCAGATAATTCATTCAGAGGTAGTGATAATTAAGTTGAGGTCTCAATGGCAGTAGAAGTTGGTTGAGTGAAGGAGACAAAAGAAGTTATCATCTTCTCAGGATGAGGTCTAAGAATCAAACACTAGTAACCAGAAATGGGTTGAGAAATGCCAAGCAGTCAACAAAGGCTCAGGAGTGGACTCCGATAATATGAGTCCATCACCTTGAGCTGGAATCAAAAACTGAAGGTGAGCAGGATGCCTGGGTGGCTCAGTGGTTGCGCATCTGCCTTTGGCTCAGGTCGTGATCCTGGAGTCCTGGGATCAAGTCCCACATGGGGCTCCCCACAGAGAGCCTGCTACTCCCTCTGCCTATGTCTCTGCCTCTCTCTGTGTGTCCCTCATGAATAAATAAATAAAACTATTTATTTAAAAAACCCTGAAGGTGAGCATGAATGTGTATCTAGGAGGTGGGGCCATAGGTTCTAGAACCTTTGGTTCTCCCTGCAGAGACATAGGATATAGGAACTTTGAAGAGACCTCTAAAGTAAGTAAGGCTGAAATAATCATGCCTTTCATATGGTGTGCCCCCACTCCCACTCCTCAAAGGGGTCTACGTGTTATCTCCAGAGCTAGAATAGTATTGAGGTTATTGATTAATTACATGCTTCATATTGTGAACCTCAGGGACTCGGTGAAGCACTTTTTGACATGCTGACAAATAGCCAAAGTTGCTTACTGAGGAAGATCTGGGCTCCATTATATGTAGCTTCGTGGCGCACTTCCAGGGGTCTTCTGACCTTCCATCTAGGTGAGAGCAGAGATTCAGCTTCTCAGCTTCCATAAAAGAATATCTACCAACCACCTCCTCTATTGGTTTCCAAAATAAATGGATTAGCCCTCGATAAACAAGAGATAAAATACTAGCTGTCTAAGCCCCTTATCAGATATTACAGGTTTAAATGACTTCCCATGTAGTTCTGATCACAAATCCAGACAAGAGCACTGAAATTTCAGTAAGGTTTGTTTAAGGAGGGGCATCCACATTTTTTCCATCATAGGTCACATAATAAAAGATGCAGATATTTACAAGCCACACAAATTGATTGTAATAGTGAAATATGGCTAATTGGCCATTCAATACTAGAGACTGCAGGGACAGTAATACAAAAGCATCTGGAGGGACGCCTGGGTGGCTCAGGGTGTGATACCACGCTCCCGGGATCGAGTTCCGCATCGGGCTCCCTGCATGGAGCCTGCTTCTCCCTCTGCCTGTATCTCTGCCTCTCTGTGTCTCTCATGAAGAGATAAATAAAATCTTTTTTTAAAAGCATCTAGAAAAAGTTAAGTCAACTGTATTCATTCAAAAGTGCACATTTATAGGCCTATTATTGGCCTTTGGTCAATTTCCATTGGTTTGACAGGAATAGAACACTGATATTTACCAAAACAAACTGGAAAAGTGGAAGCTATTCAATCTGGGCGTGTCTCATGCTGACTCCAGAGACAGACCATGCTGGGCTTCAGTTGTACCAGTTTTAAGAAAGAGAACACAGGGCACCTGGGTGGCTCGGTCAGTCAGTGAAGCATCTGCCTTCAACTCAGGTCATGATCCCAGGGTCCAGAGATTCATTCTCTCTCTCTCTCTCTCTCTCTCTCTCTCTCAAATATAGAAATAAAATCTTAAAAGGAGAGAGAGAGAAAGAGAACACAATTTCAGCTGCATCAGGAAGACCCTAACCTTGTCTAGAGATTGGCTATCCAACTGGAGAAGGTGGGATAATGTTTACCTGCAAAATTCTTGGCGGATTCCAGTTGACTGAGCTGAATGTTGACACACACTAGTGGGTCTAATAATTTAGCAATAGGCAGGGTATACATAAATAAATGACAACCTAATATCTGTATTCTCGAGGCAATCATAAAAATGTCTTTTAAATTATATTTTGTTAGTTTATGAAAATTAAAGACTGCCTGTATTCATCAAAACATATAAGGCAGATGAGTTGTGTGGTATGTGAATTATCGCTCACTAAAACTGTTAATACTAGAGAAAACAAAAGCTAGCAACCTCTTCTGGCCATCCCACCCCTGTGCCATCAATTCAGCTGGGACCTCTGCATCCTGTCAAGGCTGTTGCACAAAACGCAGGACAATCAAGCGTGCTCAGTGCCTGCCAAGCATGGCCAAGGCCTGGAAGTTGGCTCTGATCCCTGCTGTCATTGCTCTGGCCTTTTTGGCACACAGATTGCTGGCTCTGTGTGTCCAGCCTAAGTTAAGAGACTCGCTCCTCCAGTCCTGGGTTCTCAGGATCCTGCAGTCAAACTCTCCTCTGCACCCATCCCCCTGCCTCCAGGGAAGAAGATCCTCACACAAACTGACTTATTTTCCACCAAATGGAGTGCAGCATACTTCAAAATCCATGAATGCATTGAACTCAAGATAGCTTGATAATGGAAAATGAGCGGCTTCCTGTCACCATCTGCCCAATCCGCATGTCCAGCTGGAGTCTACATTTCCTTGAACAAATCAACGGAGCTCTTGTTTGTCCCCTGCAGTTTCAAGTCCAATGTGTTTAGATGTCTTGTCACATCTATGCGAAAATATAATCTTGCGCATCACTAGAGGGCTAACAAATTGGATTTGGGAACTCTTATTCCAAAAGCCCTTGATTGGAGATGGCAGCTCAGTAAATCTCCATACTTGAGATCAATCTCTTCTAAATGACTCATAAACTGCTCCTGATTAAAGGCATGAGCACAGATAAAATTAATCTTTATTGCTGTCTCCAGCACATCGTGTGGTGAACTGGACTTGCAAAATTCATGGCATGAGGCACAAGACAATGACAGCTGGGCCCACCAAATTTCTCTTGGCTTGAATGAATTGTTTAAATGTAGGTTTAGATTGCAGCATGTGTCTTACTAGCCATGTGATTCTAAGCAAAATGCTTAACCTCTTCTTTCCCTATAGAATTCAGATAACAATAGTAACAATACCTATTTTATGGGACTCTTATGAAGATTTTTTTTATTTATTTATTTATTTATTTATTTAGAGCATGGAAGCGGAAGAAGGGGTAGAGGGAGAGGAAGAGGGAGAGGGAGAGAATCTCAAGAAGACTCCCACTGAGCATGGAGCCCAACACAGGGTTTCATCTCATGACCCTGAGATCATGACCCGAGTCGAAATCAACAGTTGGGTGCTTATCCGACTGAGCCACCCCGGCGCCCCTAAATATATTTAAATTTTGCAAAATTCTTAGAACAATCCTGGCATATAGTAATGTCATATATCAATTATGCCTCAATAAAAAAATAAAAGGCAAAAAAAATAGGTAGGTGATCTGAATATACATTTCTCCAAAGAAGATAGACAGATGGCCAATAAGTTTGTGAAAAGATGCTCAACATCACTAGCCTTCAGGGAAATGTAAATCGAAACCATGAGAAACCCCTACTTCACATGTACTAGGACAGCTACAATAAAAAAGACATACAAAGCAAGTGTTGGCAAGAAATTGGAACCCTCCTTCACACCTGGTTGTACAGTATAAGGGTGCAGCTGCTTTGGAAAACAGGCTGGCAGTTTCTAAAATGTTAAGCATAGTTATTATATGATCCAGAAGAATGACCCAAAAGAAATGAAAACATTTGTCTACCCAAAAACTTGTATGTGAAAGCACAAAGTAGGCTTCATCATAATGACCAAAAAGTGTAAACAATCCAAATGTCCATCAATGGACGGATGGAGAAATAACATGTGGTATGTCTATACGATGGAACATTATTCTTCCTTGAAAAGGAATGAAGTTCTGATGCATGTTGCAACAGGATTAACCTTGCAAACTCGATGCCAAGTGAAAGAAGCTAGTCCCCAAAGACCATATGTTATACAATTCTAATTTTACTAAGTATCCAGAGTAGGGAAATCTATAGAGACAGAGAGGAGATTTGTATTTGCCTAGAGCTTGAAAGGTTGGAAGGGGATGGAGAGCGACTGCTGATGGCTATGGGGTTTCTTTTGGAGGTGAAGAAAATGTTCTAAAATTATATTGTGACAATGGTTGCACGTATCCATGAAGTGCTAAAAGTCACTAAATTGTACCTTTTAAAAAGGAAAATCGTATGATATGTGAATTATATCCCAATAAAGGCATTACTAAGAAAAATCTTGTGGTGACAGGTGCAGAAAAGAAACAGGAGGTAGTGAGACTGGGGGCCACAGAAGTGACTGTGCAGGAGACGATGAGGTCTGAACTGGAACAGGGTTTGTGGAAGAGATTCAAGAGAGAGATTCCAGATGGATATAAGCCAGGACTCGGGGATGATTGAGCAATGGCTTAATTTTTGGTTCCATAGTATCTGTTCTGATGCTACCAGAGTTTATATCTATGCATTACTCTTTTTTTTTTCTTTTAAGATTTTATTTATTTATTCGAGAGAGAGAGAGAAGCAGAGACACAGGCAGAGGGAGAAGCAGGCTCCATGCCGGGAGCCCGACGTGGGACTTGATCTTGGGACCCCAGGATCGCACCCCGGGGCCGATGGCGGCGCTAAACTGCTGAGCCACCCAGGGATCCCCTGCATTACTTTTTGTATATAAAACTGCCACACTGCTCCAAGCCACCACCATTATTATTCATCTCAACTACTGCCCTCTCAGATGGCCTACCTGCATCCACTCCTGTTCCCTGCCAATCTTGACTCTGCACTGGAGTCACAGTGATCTTTCCACGCTGCAGATCTGATCATGTCAACCTCCTGCTTTAAATTCATCAATGATTTCCCTTTGCACTTCAGATAAAGACCAAAATCCTTAGCCCACTTGACCAGCCGAATGTCCTAGCTCCTGCCTACCTCTCTGAACCTGTCCTTCACTCTTTGTGCTCCAAGTCCACTGACTGCTTTTCAGTGCCTCACCATGCTCTCTCCTACCACATGATCTTTGCATATATTGTTTTCACAGTGGAATACTTCCTTACTTCACTTGATGACTCCAATTCTCCCTTCAGTTACCAACCTAACCGTCACTTCCTCTGGGAAGCCTTCCCTGATGGCCCAAGTCCCCTATTTTGTGTTTGCCAAGCTCTTTGTACCTCTCCTTCATGACTCTTATCACAGGTGTGTTTATTTCTGGCATCCTTTGATTAATGTCTGTGTCTTTCATTCAACTGTAAGCTCCATTAAGATCAGTATCTGTGGCCATTTTTGTTCACCATCATATCTCGAGTACCTAATACAGTGTTCAGCACATAGTTGGTCCTGATTTATATCTGTTAAATAAATAAACTCCAGGAACAATTTTAAATGCTAATGAAAGCCAACAGTGATCTACCCTGTTGTGCCTATAGATTGGCAAAGTTTAAAAAGATTAAAAATACTCAGTGTAGGCAAGGATTGAAGAAAATGAGTACCCTCATACTCTGGTTGCTGGGTGTATAGATTGCCATGTCCTTTGTGGAGGGCAATTGGACCTCCAAAGGTTCACACTGTTGGACTCCAAAATTCTACTCCTGAAAATTTATTCCAAGAAAATGATCACTCACGTGCACAATGGTGTATACACAGGAGGATATTTACTGAAGCCCTGTGTGTAACAAGAAAAGGTTGAAAATGACCTAAATGTTCAATAGTAGGATATTAGTTCAATAAATCATGGTATATTCATACAATGGAATACTGTGCAGCCATTTAAAAAATCATGTAAATTGTATTTATTGACATCACAAGATGTTCATGATAGAATCTGTAGTAAACTTGACAGGATGAGCACTGGGTGTTATTCTGTATGTTGGTAAATTGAACACCAATAAAAAATAAATTTATTATAAAAAAAGAATCTGTAGTAAAAATAAGCTATTACTAGTAAGTGTGATAGAGGGATCCAAGGTTTTCTATTTTAATAGTATGTAATACAGATCTCTAAATTCAGAGGAAAACAACTGCAAGGATAAATGTGAAGCTATTTACTATGAATTGCTTCTGGGGTCTTTCACATTTTACCCTATATTGTTCTATATTGTGCTAAAAACTTTATGAAAACGGACTCACTATCTTTTGCATAATTGAAGAAGTTTCAAATAAAAAAGGAAAAAGAAAGATAGAATACCAAAGGTAAATATCCATATATGATCATATGGATATCTATTGTAGATAAATGTACATATTCTGTGATCCCAACTAATCACAGAAGTACTAACACAAAATCACAAAAGTACTAACAGTGGTTGTCCTGGGTTGTGGGGTTTACAGGGGAAATTTATGCTCTCCTCTTGCTTGTCTGTATTTTCCATAAATAGCATCTATTACTTCTGTAATAAGAGAACATTATGAGATATATTTTGCTTTGAAAAAACATTACAATGAGAAATAGAGGCCAAGAGAGAAGGACTATTTATGTGGGCTAGCCAGCCCATTATGCTCCCCCGGGGCAGATCTATGAGAGGGGCCACATTTGAATGAGAAGGTTGCTAAGTGACCATAGAACCAGAGCAAAGGGCTTAGCTGGACGGCTCTAATGTCTAAAGACAGCAAGCAATGGTAGCGGGCTACGTTCACCTCCACTGCAGGCATCAACTGTCTGCCCCGAATAAACTGCCTTTAAAACAACCTCACATACCTAGTGCCCCTAGAATAATCCACCCCAAGATTGATCCAAGATTGTTGGATCCCATTGCACTGGATACACGTATGTATATATATGACTTAGCCTCACCTGACTGTGTCTTAGGGGCTGACAGTAAACTCTCAGCTGCATGACTCAGCTTTGCATCCATTTGAGGTCTGGCGTCTGACCCTCTGTTTTGACATTTGCCTTTGGTCTTCTTGAGGCTTCACCTGCAGCCTCTCCCCAACAGCTTTCACCCTGGACTTGCTCCTTTGCTTTTCCAGCTAAGCTTCTCTAGCTCTACAACCCGGTAGGGGCCCTGCCTCCACCTGCTCCACTCGTGGTGCGGGGCAGGACGTGGGGATTCAGACACACATCTGACAGGTGACCCAGACATTTCAAGAAGCTGGGTGAGGCCCTCAGACGTGACAGCACTGGGTGGGCCTTGCCAACTCTTTTTCTAGTTTCAGTTTCCCTGGGTCTCGTGCGGACTGCTCCCCTTCTGACCAACACATCCGCTTTTTAGCTTGTAACTCTTCTGTTAAGTTACAGTCTGTTTCTTACTCTCCCTGCTTTGGGCCTGGTAAATATTTTGCCCTTAAAATATTTTTTAAAGATTTTATTTATTTATTTGACACAGAGAGAACAAGCGCAAGCAGGGGGAGGGGCAGAGGGACAGGGAGAGGCGGACTCCCCATTGAGCAGGGAGCCTGATGCGGGGCTCGATCCCAGGACCCCGGGATCATGACCTGAGCTGAAGGCAGATGCTTAACCAGGTGCCCCCAAAATATTATTTTTAATGTATCATTTTCTCCATCATACACCAATTTTATCACTTCGAGGGAAGAATTGCCCTGCAATTCTCCTACACAGGTTTAAAGCTGTTAATCAACAGAAACCAAATCATACTTTCAATTTCTTATATACCCTTTGTGTCTAACACAAGGCCATTCATTCAGCAGGTGCTCAGTAATAATGGAGTGAAAGAATGAATACAATGAAAGCAGATGCGAAACATATGGACAACAGTGTGGGGATATGGAATAAATCAGCCTTTTAGAGTTTGAGTCTTTAAATATAAATTTATTATTAATTGCACAGATAATACATGAATCGAATGTTATAAAAAAGAAGACGAGGGATGCCTGGATGACTCAGCGGTAGAGCACCTGCCTTTGGCCCAGGGCGTGATCCTGGAGACCCGGGATCGAGTCCCACATGGGGCTCCCTGCATGGAGCCTGCTTCTCCCTCTGCCTGTGTCTCTACCTCTCTCTGTGTGTGTTTCTCATGTATAAATAAATAAAATATTTAAAAAAGAAGAAGAAGAAGAAGAGAAACAAAAAAATGAAGTCAAAGTTCCCAGGGCACCTGGCTGGCTGGGTCCGAGCAGCGTGGGACTCTTGATCTCGGGGTTGTGAGTGTGAGCCCCACATTAGGGGTAGAGATGACTTAAATAAAAAAAAAACTTTTTAAAAGTCAAGTTCCCTTTCAACTATCCCCAAACCTAATGTCTTCCCTAGAGGTAACCACTATTTGACACACATCTTCTGAAACACTTTATATGTACATATCTATGTGCTCTGACATGGAGTGAACTCAGAGATACAGTGTAAAATGAAAAAATATTGCAAAGCAATATTTACAATTTGGCACCACATATGCTTTTTTAAAAAACTCTCATTAACTATTACTTTGGTTCTGGACACAATTCCAATGTGTCGTGGGGGTGGGGTGGGGAAGGGGGTCCCCTCATACCCACAAACAATTCTCAGCTGCCAGCAGCGTGACTGAAGATTCTTCTCAATACTGACACTATTAGGGCGCCCAGGTGGCTCAGTCAGTTAAGCTCAGGTCATGATCCCGGGGCCCTGGGATCGAGCCCCGCATCGGGCTCCCCGCTCACTGGGGAGTCTGCCTCTCCCTCTCCCTCTTCTCCCCCCTGCTCGTTCTCTCTCTCTCTCTCTCAAATAAATAAATATATTTTTAAAAAATACTGACACTATCTGATAGTGTGAGATCTCACAGGTCAAGGGTTGAATCTTGCAAGACTGTCCTCTTTGCCGCCACTTCAGATACCAATGGCAAGTAGGGGTTGTTAGGGCTGTACATCAGAGGGTCCCAGAGCCCCCTCCTCGGGTTCAATTACTTTGCTTGAGTGGCTCATAGAACCCAGGGAACCACGTTTACCAGTTTATTGAAGTGTATGATAAGGACTCAGATGAACAGTCAGATGGAAGAGGCGCCTAGGGCAAGATGTGTGGAAAGTGGCCCAGAGCTTCCACACCCTCTCCAGGAATGCCACTGTCCCCAATCTCCACATGTTCGCCAACCTGGAAGCCCTCTGAACCTCATACTTGGGGGACTTTATGGAGGCCCCCCTTACGCAATTACGATCAATATCATTTTCAGCCCTTCTCCCTTCTCAAGGAAATAAGGGGCAGGGCAGAACATTCCAAGCTTCTAATCAAGGCTTGGTCTTTCTGGTGAGCAGTGCTCATCCAGGAGTCATCCAAGAGCCCACACAGAGTTGTCTCATTAGAACAAAAAACATTCCTGTCACCCTGAAATTATAAGGGTTCAGGAGTCCTATGTCTAAAATTGTCCCCCCAAAATCCTGACATTAGAGCAAAAGATACTTCTAGTGCTCTTATCACTTGGGAAATGGTTCGGGAGCCCTGTTCTAGGAACCGGGAGCAGAGACAAACACGTATTTTTTTTATTCTATCATCTCACAGCTCACCCTCTGGTCTCTGGCCACAAAACCCTTACAGCAAAATGATTCACAAGTCAAAAGATGCAGACACATTACTAGACCCTCAGTAATCCCTACCCAGTCCATCATCATACTGGGTGAAAATATCTCCCAGAACAAGGCCACTCAGGCGTGCAGGCTTCCACTCGATCTTGTCAGGTCCCCAAAGCAAGAGTGGTTTCAGCAAACATATGGCTCCACCATTTCAGGCATCTGGTATAATTCAGCTAAGAGCCAACATCATCTTTTGCTCTGAGCTTCTTTCGAGGTGTTAATGTAATATTGGATTTCCCTTGATTGCATAATCCATGTGTTTATTTCCTAACCCTCCATGACTCTTCTTCCTTCTCTCCATTTATACCCAGACTTTTTCAGCTTTGGGAGGGACATCAGGTCGGGCCACTATGCTGGCCTAGACTGCAGGAAGCACTACCAATCCAGCAAGTGCCTCCCCTCAGCCCACTGCTGTTCACACGTACAGAACTGGCCGGATCTCTTTCCCACCAGGAAGTATATAGCTGCATTTGCTGTTAATTCTAATTTTGCCAGATGAGGTGAAGGTACATCCTGCCCCATTAGGCCCTGAGAAGCTATTTGACATTCAGGTTAAAATTAGAGTTACTGTGTCTTGTTCAGAATTCAGCCCTGCTTCCAGCCCTTGTAATTGCAGCTCTGGTCCTATGACCACTGCACCATGTAGGGGGAGAAAAGATGAGGTGATATGGGGAAGAAGGGGGGAGAAGTATAGCCATGATGCCTGTGTCTTCTCTTGGCATGAGCTGCATAGTCACTATTCTGTGATGCTAAGTGAAATAAGTCAGACAGAGAAAGACAAATACTGTATGATTTCTCTTATATGTGAAATCTAAAAAACAAAACAAAAATAAATAAATAAAAAACAAAACAAAGGAACAGACAGGGTGCCTGGTCGGCTCAGTCAGTTAAGTGTCTGCCTTTGGCTCAGGTCATGACCAGGGTCCTGGGATCGAGCCCTGCATCGGGCTCCCTGCTCAGTGCAGAGTCTGCTTAGTGCAGAGTCTGCTTCTCCTCCCCTCAGTTCATGCTCACTCACTCTCTCTCTCTCCATCTCTCTCTCTCTCTCTCTCTCTCAAATAAACAAATTAAAAAATCTTTAAAAACAACAAAGGAACAACAGAACAAAGACAGACTCATAAGTATAGAGGACAAACTGGTGGATGCCAGAGGGGAGGGGGCAGGGGGCTGCATGAGGTAGGTGGAGTGGATCCGAAAGGTACATATTTCCAGTTATAAATAAGCCATGGGGATGAAAAGTACAGCACCAGGGAATGTAGTCAGTAATACCGTAATGAATCTGTGGGGTGACTACACTTATCACGGTGAGCACTTTGCAATGTATATAATCCTCAAATCACTATGGTGTACACCTGAAAGTAATTTTTAAAAGAATTGGAGTTTTAAACCATGAATTGAATAGTCATACCAGTCATTCCCCACCCCCTGTTCTCCAGACCCGCCAGAAGACAGAGGAACCTAGCCAGTCAGTGGAGACACTCTATGTTCGTGTCGGGTGTGAGCACATACTTGTGAAGGCACATAAGCCAGCCCTTCATGCTTTTCTGTCCCCAGGTTAGACAATCACTGTTTTAATTGTCGGTTCCCTTCTCTGTCACATCAGAACTCCAGGGGCGCCTGGGTGGCTCAGTTGGTTAAGCGTCTGGCTTTGGCTCAGGTTATGATCTCAGGGTCCTGGGATCAAGCCTCGCATCAGACTCCTTGCTCAGTGCCTCTGCCACTTCCCCTGCTTGTGCTCCCTCTCTCTCTGTCAAATAAATAAAATATTTTAAAAAAATCAAAATTCCAGGGACACCTCTCTACCCATGGTTGGGCACTATGGGCTGCAAAGTGAGTCCCGTGGTCTGAAAAAATGGCAGCCAGCTGTCCACACTGCTGCAATGTCTTCTGTTCCAGTTCTTTTATAGCACTCAGAGCATTGGCCTCTACCACTGGGGAGGCAGCACCTACACTAGAGCCAGTGTCCATTTGTGTCAGGACCCACCGGTGGCCCCCACCGCTGCCACCATCAGCCTCACTTGCCAGCTACGTCCAGGGCCTTCCTACCCTCAGTCTCACAGCCACCTGCAGTCTGTGCCTCTCTTGATGGCAGACACAACAGTTTTCATTGGCATTTTGTGCCTCGGAGGGTGCAAGAGACTAGATCGTCTAGACTCAGCCCAGCTCTGCCTTGCTCTAATGGAAATGGCAAGTAGACTTCCAATGTCTACTTATTCCATGGGCCCAGGTGGCCATAGCAAGGGAGCACCCGGGGATATCTGCTTGTCGATTCCAGTCATCTTCCAAACCTGAGAGGGAGCTCTTCTGCTGGGTATTAACGTGCCCCTCTTTAACACACCCATCTAACTTCCAGAGATCTGTGCCCCATACAGGCATCCTTGTAATAGACCAGGTTTTCATTCTCCTCCTCTCTGACCCTATGTCCAGGCCATTGGCCACTTCCCATGAGTCGGTAAAAACCCCAACATAGGGGCTTTTGCACTATTCAATTCTACCACTGCAGGAAAACAGTGTACACTTCAGCCCACTGAGCTGATTTGCTTCTACCTTCTTCAGTCAGAGTGGTGGCCATCCAAACAAGATGTTGCCCATTCACCGTGGCACTGCCACCCACAATTTAAGCGGCTCTTTGTTGGTCCATCGAGAGCCATGTAGAGGGCACTGTCCAAGTACCAGCAGACTCCAGCAGGTCCTCACGCAGTTCCAGAGTCAGTCTAGGGGGGGAAAAAGTCTCCTTGCTCACGAGTTGCTCCTCCTCAAGATCCCATATAAACCACTTCCAATTTATTATGGAACTCTTCTGGGTGCTGCCATTTCCATTAGAGCTTTGCCTCAACATCACCCAAGATATTGCAAGTATTTCAGGATTCAAGAACATTTTATGTCCTTCACTCATCGGGGTAGTTTTTTAAAATATTACTTATTTATTTATTTATTCATGAGAGACACACACAGAGAGAGGCAGAGACACAGGCAGAGGGAGAAGCAGGCTCCCTGCAAGGAGCCCGAGGCAGGACTCATCCCAGGACCCCGGGATCATGCCCCAAGTGATTGCTGGTCAGCTTTCTCATAGTCATCTCTACCTTGCAGCTTTTAACATTTTAACACCAGTAGTGCCTGGATGGCTCGGTTGGTGAACTCGGTGTCAGCTCAGGTCGTAATCTCACGATGGAGCCCCACGTTGGGCTCTACACTGGGTGTGGAGCTTGCTCAAGATTCTCTCTCTAGGGGCAGCCCCGGTGGCACAGCGGTTTAGCGCCGCCTGCAGCCTAGGGCGTGATCCTGGAGACCCTGGATCGAGTCCCACATCAGGCTCTCTGAATGGTGCCTGCTTCTCCCTCTGCCTGTGTCTCTGCCTCTGTGTGTGTGTGTGTCTCTATGAATAAAAAAAAAAATCTTAAAAAAAAAAGATTCTCTCTCTAACCTCTACCCCTCCCCCTCCCCCTGCCCTCCTCTAAAAAAAATAAAATAACATCAAAAATAAATAAATGTTAACACCAAACAGGGATCAATAGACTTATTTGGGTCACTCTGCTGTTTTTTAAAGATTTTATTTATTTATTTATTTATTTATTTATTTATTTATTTAACAGAGAGAGAGAAAGAGAAAGAGAAAGGGCACAAGCAGGGAGGAGAGGCAGGAAGAGGGAGAAGTGGGGAGTTGGGGCTCGATCCCAGAACATGAGCCAAAGGCAGATACAACCAACTGAGCCACCCAAGCACCCTCATTTTAGTTTGTTAACTTTAAAAATAATACTGTCAGTTATGGGGGTGCCTGGATGGCTTAGTGGGTCGAGCGTCTGCTTTCGGCTCAGGTCATGATCTCAGGGTCCTGGGATCACCTCGTATAGGGCTCTCTGCTCAGTGGGGGAGTCTGCTTCTCCCTCTCCCTCTGACCCTCCTGCTCCTCCTCTCACTTGCATGCTCTCTCTCTCTCAAATGAATTTTAAAAAATCATTTAAAAAAAACCCTGTCAGTTATTTTACCAGCAACAATGGGTTTATTCCAGAATAGCGATTCAGGACAAGAAAGCTACACAAATCCATAGGTCAGTCCAGAGAACAAAGGAGAAGACCACCCTTTTATAGAGGAGGAAAGCAGGGGAGAGTTGGGAGGGCTTTTATAAGCACATTGCTAGGGCCTCACGGCCCCTGTGGTGATGGCCAAGAGGATTTGCTTTGCAGGCCTCTGCTCAGCTCTTGTCATCGCCAGTAAAAAAAGGCACCTTTCCCGGGGCAGGAGCTAATTGCCCCAACGTCTTCAGAGAGCCATTCGGATCTGCAAGGTGTAGCCTTGCACAGACGAACACTCCCGGAGAGTCCTTGTAAACTCTCAGTATTTACAGTCTAACTGTACCTTTGGTATAGCTGCTTCTTGATATGTTTTTATTGATGAGCCCCCAGTGGGGCTCTGCAGCTGAGCTACGAGTTCTTTATTATTTAAATATTTATTTATTTGAGGAAGAGAGTGTGTATGTGCGTGAGCTGGCGGTGGGTGGAAAGCGGCAGAGGGAGACAATCTTAAGCAGTCTTCACCCTTAATGTGGGGCTCGATTCCACAAACCCGAGACCATGACCTGAGCCGAAACCAAGAGTCCCACACTCAACTGACGTTTGAGTCAGTCCACCAGGTCCCCACCCCAAGCCACTGAGCTCTTATCAGTGAGAACAGGTGAGAGGATAATATCCTAACACGACTTACTCCATTCTTATATCAGAACAACTTTCCCTCCAAAAACAACTTTTTTTGGTATTTGTTATAAATAAGTATATTAAAATAACTTGACTTGAGTTGTAAACAAGTGGATTTGAAATCATAACAAGCCGATACACAAGAATCACTCTGCGGTGTCTGCCTGTCTCAGAGCCATCCCTTTCCTGCTCTGGGGAGCACCCCCACCCATCCGCAGGATGGGTCCTGCACTGATCCCCAGGGCTGCTGTAGCAAAGTACCACAAGCTAGGTGACTCTGAAAGCTGCACAGGAATCCCTCGTCTCTTCCTAGCTTCTGGTGGTTCACCAGCAACCTTTGGTGTTCCCTGGCTGGGAGGTGCATTGCTCCAGCCCTCCAGGATCCTGTGCCTTTCTCCCCGTGTGTCTCACATCATCTTTGCTCTGGCCACGTCTCTGTGTTCGAATTCCCCCTTTCCATGAGGACACCAGCTGTATCGAATTAAGGCCTACTCTGTTGGCTTCATGTCAACTTGATGACTTCTGTAAAGACCTTCTCTCCAAATAAGGTCACATTATGATGTGCAAAGGGTTCGGACTTCAACATATCTTTTTTTGGAGGGACACACTTCAGCCCATAACAACCCCCAGGAAACCACGTTTAGGTTACAGTGTTTGCCTTCCTGTCCGTGGCTGATTGAACTAGGGTGACTCAAGGTGAATTAATAGACCTTTTGCTCTCAGGATTTTGGATCTAGAATCGAGAAACCTATAGTCTTCAGGTGCGGCTGGAATTGTACCATGTGAACTGGGAGCTGAAAAGGGCTATTTTGCACTGCGGATGAGAAAAGCAAAAAAAGCCAGTCTGCAGAGGGAATATGGAAGCAGATGCACATAGAGACATAGAAGAGGAAAATACTTAAAGTCTACACAGTTTCCATTTACTGAATATGGATGATGTGCAAAGTCTGGTAAACTGCTTTCTTCCTGTTAGCTGATTGCCTCATCTTAACATATACTATCCCCATTGTAAAGATGAGAAAAGTGAAATTCAGAAAGGGTAAGTTACTTGCCAAAAGCCAGCCGGCTATTAAATCGCAAAGTTTCAAATCTGCCTGGATTCACAGTTTTATACTCTCAGTACTCACAGGAGATTGTTACCCTGGCTCTAGTCCATCCTGAGACCCAAATACATTTTTGCCTTGAATTCCAGTACACATTATAATAAAGTACACATATGCTAAGAGTATAGATCAATACATTTTTATATATTTTGGGGGCAATATAACTGACTGGGTGGCTCAGTCAGTTAAGCATCTGCCTTCAGCTCAGGTCATGATCCTGCGATCCTGGGGTTTAGCCCTGCATAGGCTCCCTGCTCAGCGGAGAGTCTGCTTCTCCCTCTGCCCCTCCCCCCACTTGTATTCTTGAGCGCTCTCTCTCTCCCTCTCTCAAATAAATAAATAAAATCTTTCTAGAAATAAATAAATTTTGGGGACGCCTGGGTGGCTCAGCAGTTGAGCGTCTGCCTTTAGCTCAGGGCATGATCCCAGTCCACGGATCGAGTCCCACATCAGGCTCCCGGTGAGGAGCCTACTTCTCCCTCTGCCTGTGTCTCTGCTTCTCTTTGTGTCTCTCATGAATAAATAAATAAAATATTTTTTTAAAAAAGATATGTAAAATATTTATTTATTATTTATTTTAAGATTTTATTTATTTATTCATGAGAGACAGAGAGAGAGAGAGAGAGAGAGAGAGAGGCGGAGACACAGGCGGAGTGGGGAGCAGGCTCCATGCAGGGAGCCTGATGTGGGACTGGATCCCAGGACTCTAGGATCACGCCCTGTGCCGAAGGTGGTACCAAACCGCTGGGCCACCCGGGCTGCTTATTTTACATATCTTTATGTACACCAGTGTACATATACCTAATTCATGATGGAGGACATTTCTGGCACCTCCCAGTCAATTCCCCCCAAAGGTGACCACTTATCTGATCTCCTTAGCACAAAAGACAAAGGTGTGTTAGTTTCTTTTTTTCACCAGCTCTTGTGATCTTTCCTTACCTACAACCTGAGAGTCCTCTAATTCAGTGTGTTTCATACCAAGTTTCAACCCATTAGTGGCTTTTGAAATCGAGCATTTTCTTTTTAAGGGAAGAGAAAATATCAGAGTACATACATCAGACATAGTAAGGGTGTTATTTTGAAACTTTTATGATCATCTGTGTGCGTATGAGTGTGTGTGTACTGGGTTGTGATGGAAAATGCATTTCTCTGTATGGGTCATGTTTAAAAAGTGTTTTCAAAACACTGCATTAACTCCCACAGAGGGCTGGGAGAACGGTGGCCTCTTCTCAGGCCCGGGCCTAGGGGGTATCCATCTCAGCTGGCCAGTTATGAGGGCCTCAGAGGACACAGAACACCTCCCTGAGCCCTGGGTCTTCCTGTGAGGTGACTCTGGCTCCCTCCACGCCCCGCTATGTGCATCCGTCAAGCCCCAAGGAGATGTGTCCACGCAGGCTGGCTGCGAGCTAAGCTGTGCAGCTGGATCTGTGGCGAGCAGGGCCATGCACAGCACCTCCTGACCTAGGGCTGCCCTTGAGCCTGGCTTCTTCATGCTGCCTTCAGATCATGTGGGACTGGCTGCCGTCCCCTCGCCTGGTGTGTTATCTTGGCTGCTGGAGGTCCAGGGTGGCTGAGAGGAAGGCAGGGCTGGCAGCCCCCCGAGAAACAAAGCCCTTTTAAACTGGAATGAACACGGAGAGGTCTGTGCCCACATCTTGCAGCTTTTTCTGGAAGCTAGAAATCATTTCCGAAATAAAGAATTTTAATTTGAAACCATTTTAATTGCCTTCTGGAGACTTCCCGATAGAAACAGCTCACAGAAGCCAGGATGGTTCTCACTGGATCCTCGGTGGTAGATGCAATGGTAGAGCCTCAGGAAAAAAATAAAAAGATTCATTTTCATTCCTCCATTCCATAAATATTCCTCAAGAAGCTGCTCTGTGCTGGAAACTAGGGATACAGCTGAGGGAAGGACCGCCAGCATCCAGCTCTCATGGAGCTCACAGTCTAGTAGAGGTCACTAATTAAAAATCACATACAGGGGCACTCACGGCTGGCTCAGTCCGTAGAGCATGTGACAATTAATCTCCAGGTTGTGAGTTCAAGCCCCACGTAGGGCATGGAGCCTACTTAAAATTCTTAAAAATCACATATGGGGCACCTAGGTGGTTCAGTTGGTTAAGTATCCGACTCTTGGTTTCAGCTCAGGCCATGGTCTTGGGGTCCTGGGATCAAGTCCTGGGTCAGGCTCTGCAGTCAGCAGGGAGATTTTTCAAGGATTCTCTCCCTCTGCCTCCTCCCCCTGCTCACTCGCTCTCTTTCTTTTTTTTTTAAGATTTTATTTATTTATTCATGAGAGACATAGAGAGAAGACAGACACACAGGCAGAGGGAGAAGCAGGCTCCCTGCATGGAGCCCGATGCAGGACTCGATCCCGGGACTCTGGAATCATGCCCTGAGCTAAAGGCAGATGCTCAACTGCTGAGCGTTGAGGCGTCCCTCTTTTTCTTAAATAAAAAAACCTTTTAAAAAGATAAAAATAAATAAACACATCACATGTGTTTTACATCACAACATGTAAAATTATAACCATAATCAGGTCCAGGAAGGAGAATTAGGTGAGAACCCATAATAGGAGGAATTCTCAGGCCTTTTCTGAGGCAATGATCATAAGATCAAAAGGATGAAAAGGTATTAACTAGGCAGAGTGGAAGGAAGACTTGTTTCAAAACTGGAGGGGGCAGTATATGCAAAGGCCCTGTGGTGGGAGGTCACTGGGCATCCATAAGGAACTGAAAGTATGTCAGTGACACTAGAGTCCTGAGAGCAAGGGGGACCTTGGGGATGATGAGACTGGAGAAGAAGCAGAGCCAGACCACACAAGACCCCAGAGGCCAGGTCAAGAATTGTGACCTTTATTTTAACAGGGAAGGGAAACAATTGAACTATTTTTGACAGGGGTGAGTAGAAGCAGGGAAACCAGTTAGACGACCAACCAGGATTCCAGTAAGAAAGATGAGTACACTGGTGAGAGTGGAGGTGGAGACCCAAAGAAGATCGGTAGCCACAGGACTTGGTGGGTTAAACAGAGAGGGTGGAAGAAGAGAGTGCAGATATGGAACCCACTGGAAGACAAGAGGGCCAGAGGTCTGGAGGTGAGCAATCATGTTCGAGAAGCAGCTAGATCTGTGGTCTGGAGTTCAGTGGCATGTCTGGGTTAGCCGTGGGAGTCAGCGGCACATAGATGGTATTGCTGCTGGGAAAGACGCAGAGAGGAGCCCAGAGGGAGGACGAGTGCAGAGACCAGAAGGAACGAGGCTTGAGGCACACCTCCTTCATGGCCAGGGAGAGAAGACGGAGCCTGCGAAGGAGACAGAAGGAGCAGCCAGAGAGGTGGGAAGAAACCCAAGGGACTGTGGGCCGCAGAAGCCCAGGATACCAGCAACATCAAAATTGGAAAACCCAGAATCTTCAGAAGAGGGCTGCAAAATGACTTTTGCCTGGGTGACACAGAGACCCTTAGTGACCTCGCTGATGGCTATTTCTGCAGAGTGCTGGTGGCAGGAGCCAGGCTGGTGAGGGTGGAAGCCAAGGTGAACAGGGAACAAGTGGAGGTATCAAGTATAGACAACCCATGGGGTGTCATGACAAGGGGGCGGGAGAGATGGCAGTGGCTGGGAAGGGGTGTTGTGGGGTCGAGGCAGGGATTGTGTGTTGTGTTTCACGTGAGGATCTTGAGCTGACTTTGATGCAAACTAGCCTAGAAACAGCAGAGGATGGTCGAAAGAATTTGGCTTTGACCTCAGTTTAAATTTCATCTGTGACAGGTTGTGGCTAGACTGCCTCAGCTGTAACCCCAGCTCTCCACTCAGGTCACACCAGGGAGTGAGCGTGGGTCAGTTACGTGCTATGCCATGGTTTCCCTTTCTGTCAAATGAGCATAGTCATGGGACCCACCCATAGAACTGCTGGAAGAAGTGAGATAATTCCTGCAAAGTGCTTAGAACAGTGAGTGCCCTGGGCAGAGTTAGTGCTTGTGGGGCGCATCAACTGCTATTAGTCTTACCAGTGAATTGACCTTGGCCGTGCCATTTAACCTTCCATTTTTCTTTCTTTTCTTTTTTTTTAAGATTTTATTTTATTCACAAGAGACACAGAGAGAGGCAGAGACAGAAGCAGGATCCTCAGGGAGCCCGATGTAGGACTCGATCCCAGGACCCCAGGATCACAACCTGAGCCTAAGGCAGATGCTCAACCACTGAGCCACCCAGGTGCCCCCCATCTGTCTTTCAAGCTCTCATTTAGCTTCTCATCATTCCTCTCTTGATTGCTCTAAGGATTCAAAGCACGTGGTACATAACACCCAATTGCAGTTCCCTTAATCCTTTTTTTCTTCATTCTTTATACAGTAATAATATTTCACATATGAATCCTTACTATATGCTGAGCATTTTACCTATTGCCTTAATTATCCTACTGTGTGAGGAAGGTGTGACATTGGGAAGCGGGTATCTCCCCGAGTTTACAGGTGAGGAAACGGAGGGGGGCGTATAGATTGCGACTGGCCCAAGAGCATAGACAAAGTGGTGGCGCTGCGATCTAAACGATTTCTTTTTCAAATATCGATGCTGGAGCGGGTGATGGCCCTTCGTCTGTGAATTCAGTGGCTGGTCCTTTACTGCTGTGCGGCTTCAGACTGATGCTCCTCATAGGATGCCTAGCCTCCCTCTGAGCAGGAACACTTTGCTGCCCCCTTGTGACTCATCAAGGTCTTCCTTCCAAATTCGGCTTCATTTAAAAAAAAAAAAAAAAGGATATCTCTTTTCTTTCTTTCAAGATTTTATCCATTTATTCATGAGAGACACAGAGAGAGGCAGAGATACAGGCAGAGGGAGAAGCAGGCTCCATGCAGGGAGCCCAATGTGGGACTCGATCCCAGGACTCCAGGGTCACACCCTGGGCCGAAGGCAGGGGCCAAACCGTTGAGCCACCCGGGATGGATGCCTGAGTATCTCTTTTCTATTATAATAATTTCCTCCTAGGAAAGGTGTTGCTATGGCAGCGGCAAGGAAAAGAGATAATTGGGGTTGACTTCTTCTAATAGAGAGGAGACAAACATGGGTGTCTCTTACACCAACGGGGGTGGTACGCCCGGTATATTTTCCCCCAAGGGAAAAAAGCAACACAGCAGCTGACCTTGGTGGAGGGGAATGTTCTGACAACCAATTCAGGCTACAGAGCCTCCCCACTGCTGGATTTCTCCAAGCAGGGCTCCCAGTTTGTGTCCCGCCTCAGCTCCCAGGAAAGCAGGTACTGGCCCTGCATCTGTTCCTGGACCTCACAAGAAGGATCCAGGGGAGCTGTGGGAGGGCTGCCAGCTCCTGGTTCTGCCCACTGTTGCTTCTGTTCACGCACAGCTGGCCCTGGCCCACTGGGTACCTTGGCACTCCTAGAGATACCACTTGTGGATGGGGGCCGCAGCGAGGCGCCTGGGCAAAGCCAGACCTCCTAAGGTCAAGTGTAGATACCAGACTGTCTTCCGGAGAACTTCCGTGAAATGGTTAGTCCGCTACCCATGGAATTAAGATGGTCGGCAGGCACCTGCTACAATGTGAGGATGCTACTGGAATAGAATGGAAGGTTCAGTGTGACTTTACTGGTGTATTTTTTAAAGAATTAATTTTTTAATAGATTTTATTTATTTATTCATAAGAGACTCAGAGAGAGAGAGGCACAGAGACACAGGCAGAGGGAGAAGCAGGTTCCATGCAAGGAGCCAGATGTGGGACTCGATCCTGGGTCTCCAGGATCACACCCCGGGCTGCAGGCGGCGCTAAACCGCTGCGCCACCAGGGCTGCCCTGGTGTATTTTATATATGCACGTAGAGGCATCTATTGTTCTGTATACACACATGTGCATGTTGATGCCTACACACATACCAGGGGAGGTTATGTCCAGATATTAAGTGTTTAGCACCAAGGATACAAGACTGTGGATGGGTTTTCTCTACACTTTCTAAATATTCTCTAGTAAATACGCACTAGATCCAAAAGCCCTGACTCTAAGGTGCATTCACCCTAACAGAACCCTGAGCAGCCATAGGTCCCACCTGTGATAAGTTTTAAAATTTTTCAGTTGAGCATATTTGAAGATCTAATTGGCTTTATTCGACAATTCATGGATTGAGCAGCATCCCACCCAGCAAATAGAAAGGAGCTCTGAAGAGCTACACAAAATAAAGGGCTTTTATGGACAGAGAGGGGGCAGGAAAAGGAAATTTCTAACAAAGAGTGGATTTTAAAAAATATTTGTGAGAGAGAGAAAGAGAGAACGCAGGCATGCATGGGGGGGCAGAGGAAGAGGGAGAGAAGCAGACTCCCCACTGAGCAGGGAGCCTGATATGGGGTTCCATCTCATGACCCATGAGATCATGACTGGAGCTGAAATCAAGAGTTGGATGCTCAATCAGCTGAACCACCCAGGCATTCACAAGAGTGGATTGTTTTAGGCAAGGTCATTGTCTTATTGGGGACAGGCAAGGTTTGTCAGGTAGATTACCTCCCTAGCTGACCAGTGCTACTCAACCAGATTGACTGGTTGAGTTTACATTCCTGGGAGAGGCTGAAACTGCAGGTAGGTTAGGTATTAAGTCTTAGTTTGCCAATGTGGGGCTTAGCACGAATGACTCCATTTTCAGCCTGCTATTTCTTTTTTTTTTTTAACAGATAGATTTTTAAAATTCAGTCTTGTTGTCTCCAAAACACATGATCAAACTTGTCAGATAGTGGGTCCTAATTCTGGAGTTTGGAAACTAAAGTCATTGTGGTTGAGAGGTTAGTGTCTGTTTCTAGAAAGTTTGGGTAGGGGGCACCTGGGTGGTTCAGTGGCTGAGTGTCTCCCTTTGGCTCAGGTGGTGATCCTGGGGTTCTGGGATCAAGTCCCACATCGGGCTCCCTGCGGGGAACCTGCTTCTCTCTCTGCCTATGTCTCTGCCTCTCTCTGTGTGTCTCTCATGAATAAATAAATAAAATCTTTTTAAAAATTTCTTTAAAATAATAGATAGATAGATAGATAGATAGATAGATAGATAGATAGATAGATAGAGCCTGGAGGCCAGAAGGGGGAGCTATAGTGCCCCACTACTCCTCATCAATGGCAAACCCGGCAGGATGAGAGGTACCTGACCTCCTCGCCCAGCAACAAGCTCAGCCAATAAGAAAGTAGCACAACTCAGCCAATGAGAAACTGCCACCCCTAAACTTTCGGTTTCCTCCAATAAGCTTTAGTTCAAAGTAGCGCCTTCCAACTTCCTCTTTTTCTCTATAAAGTAACATTCCTATCCCCTTTGCCTTTTTAAAGATTTTAAGTAATTTCTACCCCCACGGTGGGGCTTGAACTCACAACCCCGAGATTAAGAGGCACAATGGCCATTGACTGAGCTGGCCAGGCACCCCTCCTCTCCTTTGAGCTCCCCACTTGCCAGCTTTGCGTCCCTTTCATGCCCTGAATTGCAGTTTCCCCCTTTCAGAATAATTCATTTTGCTGATGTAGCAACTGGCTGTTTTACTTTTAAGGTCGACAGATTTCAGAGAAGAATCAATGGGAAATTTTATCTGTTCACACACAAACACACAGAGACGCTTTTATTTTTTTCCTTTACAAAATATAAGCATTTATTTGTATTTATTTATTTATTTTAATTTATTTATTTGTATTTATTTAAATTCAAATAATTAACATATCATGTATTATTCGTTTCATAGGTCAGGGACTCATCAGTTGCACGTCACACCCAGTGCTCATTACATCACGTGCCCTCCTTAGTGCCCATCACCCAGTTACCCCAACCCCCACCCCCTCCTGCAGCAGCCCTCAGTTTATTCCCTATGGTTAAGAGTCTCTCATGGTTTGTCTCCCTCTCTGATTTCGTCTTGTTTCATTTTTCCCTCCCTTCCCCCGTGATCCTGTTTTGTTTCTTAAATTCCACACATGAGTGAGATCATATGGATACGGGACAGCTAGGTTCTTGTCTCACCGAGTCCAAGGACGAATCCTGCCGACAACAGAGAGTGAGCAAAGCCATAGAAGTGTATTAAGCACAGATACAGAGAAAGCTCCCAGAAGTCCCACGGGTCCCAACAGGGGTGCCACTGAGGGATTTTATGGTCTTTTATAGGAAACTGACCAACTGACTTGGTAAATTTCTTGTCAATATCAGGGTGGCTACCCCAAAGATACAGATGCAGTGAAACGCCGGGACACCTGCACCCCGATGTTTCTAGCAGCAATGGCCACGGTAGCCAAACTGTGGAAGGAGCCTCGGTGTCCATCGAAAGATGAATGGATAAAGAAGATGTGGTTTATGTATACAATGGAATATTACTCAGCTATTAGAAATGACAAATACCCACCATTTGCTTCAACGTGGATGGAACTGGAGGGTATTATGCTGAGTGAAGGAAGTCAATAGGAGGACAAACATTATATGGTCTCATTCATTTGGGGAATATAAATAATAGTGAAAGGGAATATAAGGGAAGGGGGAAGAAATGTGTGGGAAATATCAGAAAGGGAGACAGAACGTAAAGACTGCTAACTCTGGGAAACAAACTAGGGGTGGTGGAAGGGGAGGAGGGCGGGGGGTGGGAGTGAATGGGTGACGGGCACTGGGGGTTATTCTGTATGTTAGTAAATTGAACACCAATAAAAAATAAATTAAAAAAATATCAGGGTGGATCTTTAGCAGAAACACGGGTGGACTAGTAACTATCATAATAACAAACAAGATGTTTTTGTAAATATCATGAGCCCAAGCAAGGTGTTCCCTTCTCTCTGGTTAATATTTCCTCCATAATATTTCCCTACAGCTGGGATTTCTGTGAGCCTAGTCAGGTAGCCCGTGGCCTTGAGATTCTTGTGCCGTCTTGGTTTGAGCAGGGACTATTGATAACACCTTAATGACTTATTTCTGTGATTACTCAGTAGCCATTAAAGGGGGGATACTCCCTAACATTTTGGAGCTAGGGGATCAAGTTTATTTTTTCTGTTTTTACTGTCTTATCTCTGTTTTCTTGGGACGGGTAGGAGCCTGACTCTGGGGCCTTTCCTTTATCTTTTCCTGTCTGCCCCTAATTTGTTCCTACATCAATATGATAATTGTCTTTCTCTGATTGACTTATTTCGCTTAGCCAAATACCCTCTAGTTCCATCCACATTATTGCAAATGGCAAGATTTCTTTTTTTTTGATGGCTGAGTAGTATTCCAGTGTGTGTGTGTGTGGGTGTGTGTGTGTGGGGTTGCGGGTATATATATATAACCACCCAGTGTTAAGAGGGTCCCCCTTTCTCTGCATCCTCACCAACAGCTGTCGTTTCCTGACTTGTTAATTTTAGCCATTCTGACCAGCACACACAGTTTTTAAATCAGTGTTTTTGTGTCTTGTTTGAAATGCTGCACGCATACCACACAGCAACAGCAGTACGTCTCGGCACCAGTATGCTTACCTAGAGTGTTCCTGTCCATACGCTTACCTAGAATGTTCCTGTCCCTGATCTCATTTGATCCTCACAAAAAGCCTGTGAGGTAAAAAGCAGTTCCTTTTGGGCAGCCCTGGTGGCGCAGCGGTTTGGCGCCGCCTGCAGCCTGGGGTGTGATACTGGAGACCCCGAATCGAGTCCCACGTCGGGCTCCCTGCATGGAGCCTGCTTCTCCCTCTGCCTGTGTCTCTGCCTCTCTCTCTGTGTCTATGAATGAATAAATAAAATCTTTTTTTAAAAAAGCAGTTCCTTTCATGTCTATTTTTCAGATGAGAAAATAGACTCTCAGAAAGGTTAAGTAATCACCCAAGGTCACACAACCGGTGACAGGCAGACAGACCTAGGACTCTGATCACATGAGGTCTTAACCTCTCTCTTGGCTGCCCATTTTTAGCCAATTTTCAAAGTATGAGGAGTGTAGGCAGCAAATTCCTGAGGCATGTCCACTCACGAGTTTGGAAACCAATGTCTCTGTGGGGAGTGGTGGCTGCTTCTCTCACAACAGTGATCCAGGCCAGCCCTTGGCAGGACTCCCTCCCTAGAGTTGGCTTCAGAGTCAGCCAGCTGGCAGCCAGCCAGGCTCACAGAGAGGACCCAAATGGAGTTAAGAGCCCTGTGAAGAGCATTGTAGGGACATGGGGTCCAAAGGGCTGGGCCCGTGTGCTTCTGCTCCAGGGAAGACCATGGTGTGGGGGGAGACAGAAGGCACAGGCGAGGGCTTCCTTGAGAAGCACTAGAATCTTCCATGTGACTGCTGAGCAGGGGTGGGCAAAGAAGGCAGATGGAAGAGTACACACAGGCAGTGACCGTCGAGCTGAGGCTGTATCAGGATGCCAGTTTGAGCTGCTGGTTGAAGGAGGGAAGTGACAAGCTGAGCTAAGTGGTGAGAATGGGAAGAAGGGCAGTCCAGGTTCTGGTGAGAACAGCACATGATCTTTCCTATGTGACCATGGACTGAGCAGGAAAATATCACTTTAGGGCCTGGAAGTGGCCAGAGAGGCATAATACAGATTCCTGCTGCAGCCTCCTTCCCAGCCAGAAGCTAAGGCAGTAGGGCAAGGCTGCCAGACTTGTGCCATCCCAAGCTGACAACAAATACACTTGGCATTCAATGTTCAGTCACCAAAGTCAAAATCAGGAGCCCCGAAGACGCATCGCTGGAGGAGCTGTGTGGCCCAGATGCTTCAGGGGGCCAGAGGATGGACAGGGCCACATGTGGGGCACTTGTGACAGCCCATCAGGCAGGAACCCAGGGGAGAGAGGCCGGCTCGATCTTGTTCTCTGAATGACAGCTGAAGAAAGCAAGCCCCAGGGAGAGGACAGAGGAGCCCATGGCCAGCCAGGGAGGTCACAGCTGACTTGGGATCATAAAACAAAACCAAATCAAATCCAGCTGCCATTAACAGAGGCTTGCCACACTCCAGGCACGGTGCTAAATGCTTTCTTTGGATCTGCTACTTCAATTCCTAGGACTACCTTAGGAGGCGGTCATAATTATTATGACCTCCACTTTCGACACGTGAAAGCTAAAGTACAGAACAGCAAACTGCCTTACAAAGGTCACATAGTGAAGTCTCCAAACTGAAGTTCACTCCAGGTCTGTCTGACTCCAAAGCCCATTCTGTTCATTCTCCCCCATACAGGGCTATTGTAAGCATGAAGTAAAATAAAGCATGATACTAATAATAGAAAAATAACCATCTCCTTGCATTGCACACCTATTATGAACCAGACATTTCTTCTAAGGGCTTTTACTGGCCAAAAAAAAAACTCATTTAATTGTCACTATCAGCCTGGAAGTAGATTTTATCATTGCTGTCACCTTCCTTCTACAAATGAAGAAACTAATTTATGAAAACTGAGGCAGAAGGCCCGGTTTTTGCAAATTGCCCAAGGGCTCCTGGATGGCTCCTGGACGAGGGCTGATCAGAAAGGCCAAGGGCATCTGGCTGGCTCAGTGGGTAGAGCATATGACTCTTGACCTCGGGGTAGTGAGTTCAAGTCCCATGTTGGGTGTGGGGATTACTTAAAAATAAAATCTTTTTAAAAGATTTTTTAAAAGAATCTTTCTTTTTAAAAAGAAAGACCAAGCCATAATTAGAAACGTGGAACTTTCAGCCCACCCCCTCCATCCTCCAGAGAGAAATAAAGTTAATAATCAATTATGCCTGCATAAGAAAGACTCCATAAAATTCCAATAGTGGGGTTTGGAGAGCTTCCAGGCTGGCGAAAACATCCACACCGGGAGAGTGACACATCCCGATTTCAAGGTGACAGAAGCTCCTGCACGCAAAACCCCCCTGGTCCTTGCCCTATGTATCTCTATCTGGCTATTTCTCTTGTTAAACAATAAAATTTCAGGGCACCCTGGTGGCCCAGCGGTTTGGTGCCACCTTCGGCCCAGGGCGTGATCCTAGAGTCCTGGGATCCAGTCCCATGTCAGGCTCCCTGCATGGAGCCTGCTTCTCCCTCTGCCTGTGTCTCTGCCTGTGTCTCTGCCTCTGTGTGTGTGTGTGCGTGTGTGTCTCTCATGAATAAATAAATGGGGTCTTTGAAAAGAACAATAAAATTTCCACTGAGTACATTTATTTTGTGTCCATTTTTTTAAAGCTTTATTTATTTACCTTAGAGAGAGAGAGAGAGAGAGAACGAGTGTGTGCAGGGGCAGAAGGAGAGAATCCTCAGACTCCTTGCTGGGCAGGGGAGCCTGACTTGGGGCTGGATCCCAGGATCCTGAGATTATGACCTGAACCAAAACCAAGAGTCAGAGCTTAACTGACTGAGCCACCCAGGTACCCCTCAACTGAGTACATTTAAGGATCAAATTAGCTTTATTCAATGATTCGTGAATCGGGCAGCATCCCATCTAACAAATAGAAAGGAGCTCCAAGGAACTGCACAAAATGGAAGGCTTTTACAGGCAGGAGGGGGAAGAGATAAGGAAAGAACAGATTGTCTCACCTTCCTTTGGGGGATAGAAAGTATTTATGTGGAAGATTACCTCACAAGTGCTAACCAGGTTATTCCATATTGACAGGTTAAAAGTCACATTCCTGGGAGATGTTCAAACTGTACTGTGCTAGGTATTAAGTCTTGGTGTGCCAACATGGGCCTTAGCACAAGTGACTCCATTTTGGGCCTGCTGTCTCCTTTTTAAAAATCTATATCTTCAGGATCCCTGGGTGGCACAGCAGTTTAGCGCCTGCCTTTGGCCCAGGGCGCGATCCTGGAGACCCGGGATCGAATCCCGCGTCGGGCTCCCGGTGCATGGAGCCTGCTTCTCCCTCTGCCTATGTCTCTGCCTCTCTCTCTCTCTGTGTGTGACTATCATAAATAAATAAAAATTTTAAAAAATCTATATCTTCTATCATATCCCTTATTTTCATTTTATTTATTTTATTTTTAAAAAGATTTTATTTATTTATTCATGAGAGACACAGAGAGAGGCAGAGACATAGGTGTAGGGAGAAGCAGGCTCCATTCAGGGAGCCTGGTGCGAGACTCAATCCCAGGATTCCAGGATCATGACCTGAGCTGAAGGCAGGCCTCCACTGCTGAGCCACCAGGCGTCCTTATCATATCCTTTAATAAACTAGTAAACATAAATGTTTCCCTGAGCTCTATGAGCTATTCTAGCAAATTAATCTAAACCAAAGAGGTTGTTGGAACCTCGGTCTATAGCCAATTGGACATTGATAGTGTTAGAATTGAATGAAATTGTAGGACACCCAGCTGGTGTCACAGAGAATTGCTTGATGTGGGGGGAAAACCTCCACACATTTGGGGGACCAGGAGTGAAGTGTTTTGTGTGAGCAGTAAAGGAGGCTCACAGGAAAGAAACACACAAGGGGAAGAACTGGGTTTTCCCCTACATAGCATGGAGGGAGGAAAAATAATTTCTCCCCTATCCTTCTAGGTACATGGCTGAGACATCCCTGCAATAAAAGACATAGTCACAGGAGAAAAGCAAGCAAAAGTTTACTAACATGTATACCTCCTGCATCCATGGGAGAGACCCAGTAAAACAGGAACTCTCCTAAATGGCCCAAAACACCAGCTTAAATATCTCCAGCTAAAGGCACAAGAAGCTGGGCGGTGGGGACAGGAGGAAGTAGATACAAAAGAAATGACCACAGTCCCTTTTTCCTCAGTATAAACGGAATGGTGGGGGCACCTGGGTGACTCATTGGTTGGGAGTCTGCCTTCAGCTCCGGTCGTGATCCCGGGGTCCTGGGATCGAGTCCTGCATCATACTCCCCACAGGGAGCCTGCTTCTCCCTCTGCCTATGTCTCTGCCTCTCTCTGTGTGTCTCTTGATGAATACATAAAATCTTTAAAAAATAGAAATGGGGGGATCTCTGGGTGGCTCAGTGGTTTGGCGCCTGCCTTTGGCCCAGGGCGTGGATCCTGGAGACCCGGGATCGAGTCCCGCGTCGGGCTCCCGGTGCATGGAGCCTGCTTCTCCCTCTGCCTATGTCTCTGCCTCTCTCTCTCTCTCTCCTCTCTCTCTCTCTGTCTATCATGAATAAATAAATCTTTAAAAAAATAGAAATGGAATGTTGTTTTGACAGTGGAGATTTGAAAGAGGACCGCAACTACCTCCATTTTGACTTCAGTCTACCCCCTAATTGATTAAATTCTTCTTTCCAGCTTATCTCTTAACTCGGGGGAAAGATCCTGTGGGCCAAGCGTCCCAGGATGGGCACTGAAACTACCCCCTCAAACAATGGGGGCTGCCCTGAGCCAGCAAGATGCCCCATGACTGACCCCAAGAAAATTATCAACCTGACCTTCTCCCCACCCCCACCCAATGACCTTTGTTCCACTTCTCCTTACGTGAACCTGGAAGGCTTTTCAGCTCTTCAACATGGTCTTGGAGCTGCTAGTCTGCCGTCTTCCTCGTGGCGGCCTCACTGAAATAAATCCCTTTCTCGTCTCACCACCACTCATCCCTCTGCCTTTGGATTTTGGAGTGACCCAGCCTGGCCTGTTTGCCCCCCCCAACCCTGCCCGGCAGCCAGGTGCTCTCACACCCCTGTGGCCTGGTTACAAGAAAATGGGGGGCCTGCTCATGGGTGACCCTGCCCTGCTGAGGAGAACATGGGGTGAGGGACGGCCGGAGGCCAGAAGCCCCATCTTCCTGGATCTACTGTCTTCAGGTGCAGAATGGGGGCGCCCACAGACCAGGCGGGTGTGGGCAAGAAAGGTCAAGAAAGATCCCCGGCAGAGTCAATATCTGTTAACTCCCGATCAGTGTGGTGGTGTTATTCCATCCCCTAACCCCAGCCACGTGGGAAGGCTCCTTCGTTCTCTGCGAGGCCAGACTCCCAGGGCAGGTCCCCGGAGGCCCGAGACAGCCTGCCAGGATGTGGGCCTCCAGGGACACGGTCTCTGTGCCTGTGGAACCCACGCCTTCCACCTAACAGGCCTGGCTGAGCGCCTGGGGAGGTCCCTGGCTCCCCCCCAGGACGTCAACCCTGTGAGGAAAAAGGCTGTTTCTCCATCCCCAGCTCTTAGAACAACCCAACAAGGGATAGGCACCACGTAAACGTCATGTGTGAGGTGCGGGGGGCAGGGGGGCTGGAAAGGGGGGCAGCACGAGAGACCATCAGCAGCCCTCAGCCCAAGAATGGCTTGTGGCACTTACGGAGTCCTCCAAACCTTTTCTGTTTACTTCCTAGAAACCGTTGCCATGTATCGTTTTTAATGGACCTCATTTCTATCTCTTTTAAATCCCACAAAAGTAATACAGGAATACATTTTCCTTGGCAAAGAACCATTACGGACCCACTGAAGTCTTCTTTGGCACCCCTCCCCCCACCCCCAGGCCCACTAGTTCTAACTGCTGCTACTGCTTTGGTGTGGTCGTTCCAGAGCCCACTCCGTGCATTTCCATCCATTTGCATGCATATATACAGAGAATGGTGCCCCGTGGGTGTTCTACATAAATCAGATCACACTATTCTTGTTGCTCTGCAGCTTGCATTTGTCATTTACCAGTCTGTCTGGGGAGATTAACAAACATTTATTGAGCACTTGTCCTGTGCCAGGCACTGTTCTAGATGCTGGAGAGACCTCATGACCCACAAGTGTACAACACAATGCAACACAAAAATCCCTGTGCTTACGGAGCTTACGTTGTCCTGGGAGGGAAACAGTTAATAATAAAGAAAATAATTGCGTAAAACAGATAGATGGTGAAGAGGCCTGTGGGAAAAATAAACCAGGGAAAGGAAAGTGGTACAGAGAGGCTGGGCGGGGAGAGTGGGGAGAGCTGCAATTTTAAGTAGGATGGTCGGGGAAGGCCTCCCCAAGAACCCCTGAAGGAGGTGGGTGAGCAAGCAGACCAGGTATCTGGGGAAAGAGCATTCCAGGCCAGGGGCTTGGCTGGCATCTTGGAGGACTAGCAAGGAGGTCCACTGATTCCTGGAGCAGGTTAAATGGGGAGAATAGTTGGGAGATGAGGACTTGGGATTTTGCATTGGTTAAGATGGAGCCAGGGGCACCTGGATGTCTCAGGTGGTTAAGCGTCGGCCTTGGGCTCAGGTCAGGACCCCAGGGTCCTAGAATCGAGTTCAGATTGGCTCCCAGATCAGTGAGGAGTCTGCCCCTCCCTCTGCCTCTGCCCCCACCCTGCCTGGGCCTCCTCCCTCTACCCATGGCTACCTCCCCCTTGCCGGCTTGCCTCTCAGATGAATAAAAAATAAAAAAAAAAAGTTGGAGCCATTGGGCCGTTCTGAGCAGAGAGAGGAGTCGTGGTCTGATTTATGTTTTACCGGGAAGTGAGAAGAGGCTAGGTTGTGGATGCATGTTGAAGACAGAGCTGACAGGATTTGCTGATGAATTGGACAAGGGGTGCTAGATGACCCCGAGGTTTTCACTTGCAGGACTGAAAGCATGGTGTTGCCATTTGCAGAATGAGGAAGACTGCCGGAGGAGCGGTTTGGGGGCAAGGTGGGGAGGATCTGGTGTGGAGCCTGCCGAATATGATATGGCAGTTAAACATCCAGGCGGTGACGTCAAGGCTGACCACCCAGGTGTGGAGTTCACGGCAGAGGCCTCTGGGCTGGAGATGCGAGCATGGAGCTGTCCTGCATCCGCAGGCAAGAACCGCCTTCAGCGTCTATTTAAAGCCGCGGCCTGGAGGACACCGCTAGGAAACACTGGGGAGGAAAGGCTCGGAGGACACAGCCCCGCAGACTGTTTAGAAGTCGGGCGAGGAGGGCAGCGTGAGGGGGCTGAGGGCCAGTGGGGTAGGAGAAACGCCAGGAGAGTGCGATGTCCTGGAGAGCAAGGGAAAGGTCAACTTTACGGACTACGCAGAAGGGATAAGTCAGGAAGATGGAGAAAACTGATCCTCGGCTTCGGCAGCATATAAATCGTTGGTGATTGTATAGCGAAAACCTCGGTTTTATTCCTTCCACTCCAGGGGCAAACCAGGTTCTTTCCTGTGTGTCTCCTTTGCCTTCACGGAGAACGCTTCACTTCTGCCCCTTTCTGGTCGCCAGAGGTGGCGGTCTTTCCCCACACCAGCAAGCAATCCGTGGACACCAGTACGGTGTCCAGGAATCCAACTCAGTTTGGACAGTAGTTACCTACAAATGGCATCAGATTCCAGGAGCTAAGAGCTTAGCCCAGAAGACTGTCCCCCCAATTTCAGGTGCCAGTCACAAGCCCAGGCTTTTCCCTGTGTTTCTGATCTACCAGCTATGGACCAGAAGTTCTGATAACCTTTCCCCATGTTAGGTTCCATGAATTTGCTACAGCGGCTCACAGAACTCAGGGAAACACATTTACCAGTTTATTCAAGGATATGATAAGGGACACAGATGACCAGCCAGCCAGGTGAAGAGATACACGGGCAAGGAGCTCCAGGTCTCCAGGTGACTGGGACACCTCACCCTTCCGGTGTGGATGTGTATGGATGTATTGTTCACCAACCTGGAAGCTCTCTGAATCCCCTACTATTGGAATGTTAGGGGGCCATCCTCATGTAGGCACAGTCCATTATTAGCTCCATTTCCAGCCCCATTCCCCCTCTCTGGAGGATGGGGTTGAGGCTGAAAATCCCAAGCCAATCATGGCTTGGTCTTTCTGGTGACCAGCCCCCCATCCAAGAGCCATCCAGGTGTCCACTCAGAGTCACTGCAATAGCACAACAGATGCTCCTTGTGCTTAGGAACTTAAGAAATTGCAAAGGTGGAATGCCTGGGTGGCTCTGTGGTTTAGTGCCTGCCTTTGGCCCAGGGCATGATCCTGGGGTCCCGGGATCAAGTCCCACATCGGGCTCCCTGCATGGAGCCTGCTTCTCCCTCTATCTATGTCTCTGCCTCTGTGTGTGTGTGTGTGTGTCATGAATAAATAAAATCTTTAAAAAAATTGCAAAGGTTTCAGGAGCTCAGTGCCAGGAACTAGGGGCAGAGACCAATATATATTTTGTCTATGAACTCACAATGATCTTAAGAACATCTTTTGGTGTAGTGGTGGGGGCAAAGGCCAGATGGGAGTATGTACAAGAGAGGCCCGGAGGAGAAAGATGAAAGGCAGCAAACTCAGGCAGCTCTTTTGAACTGTTTAAAAAAAAAGGGAAGGAGAGAAATTAGGCAACAGCTAGAGGAAATCGGTTTTCTTTTTCTTCAGTTGGAGAATAAACAGCATATGTGTGTGCGAATAGAAAAGATCTAATGGAGAAGGAAAAGCTGATGAGAGGAGAGAGGGGCCAACTGCTAGGCAAGGAATCGCAAAAAAGCGGGAGGGAAAGAGACCCAATGCAGAAGTGGAGCATGCACAATTCCTTATAGTCACAGGCCTGTGCAGGGACTCAGTATAGAATCTTCAAGCCTTTTGGGATCCCTGGGTGGCGCAGCGGTTTGGCGCCTGCCTTTGGCCCAGGGCCTGATCCTGGAGACCCGGGATCGAATCCCACGTCGGGCTCCCGGTGCATGGAGCCTGCTTCTCCCTCTGCCTGTGGCTCTGCCTCTCCCTCTCTCTCTCTCTCTCTCTGTGTGTGTGTGTGACTATCATAAATAAATAAAAATTAAAAAAAAAAAAGAATCTTCAAGCCTTTTAAAGGTTGGAAAAGACCTGAGAACTGATGCACTCTGGGGCTCCTGGCTGGCTCAGTCCGAAGAGCATGCGGCTTTTGATCTTGGGGTTGTGAGTTCAAGCCCCACGTTGGGTGTAGAGATCACTTAAAAAAATAAAGTTAAAAAAAAAAGAAGAAGAAATAATGCGCTCCAACTTTATTCTGCATGCAGGAATTCCCCCCTGCAGCCTTCCAGAAAATACTGGTCCAGCCTCTGCTTGAACATCTCCAGTGATGATGAACTGGCTCCTTCACAAAGCAGCTATTTGCATGTTAAGATCTCTCTGTGGGTTAGGTAGCTCTTTGTAATCAATGGGACGGCGCCAGTCTCCCTCTCAGTTTCAGCCAGGGCACCGCGCTCTGTGCTCTGCTGCCACAGAAACTCACAGGAATATAAATCGCCAAGGATTTTGCAGATTTCAAGCACTCTTTAATAGACCACCTCTCACTGAATCTTCACAACAGCACGACATTATTCCCCTCCTCGCACCAATGGAGAAACTGAGGCTCAGGGAGATTGAGTGACTTACCGAAGGGAGCAGCCTTGGTAAGTTGCAGAGCCATGAATTCAGCTGGGGGTCCTGAGTCCAAAGCCCACCCTACACTCCTCCACTCTGAGTCCCCTCCAGCTCTCCCATGGGCCAGCCCTTTGTTTTTATAAAGGCAGCTGTCATGTTCCCCCGTGAGCCTCCTCCTCCTCCAGCTAAACAGTCTCAGTTTCTCTCAGCTGTTTCTCATCAGAGTCCCTCCACTCCTGGCCACTCCCACGAATGGGCTCCAAAACCTGAGTACCATGTTCCAGGTGGGGTCTGGCCAGTCCCGTGGAGAGCAACCTTCTCGTGCCCCCCCCCCTTTGCTCTGGACACTGTCCCACTGTTCCTGCAGCCTAGAATCAAATGCCTGCATTGCTAACAAAGCCTCATCAATCTGGTGTCTTACTTATTTTTCACTCACAAATATGAATAATTTGCATCTGTGTTTGGTCTGTTTTGTTCCTTTACAAAATCTTCAGTCCCCAGGAGCTCCGAGAAACAAGTGTTATATGAGCACAGAAGGAGATGCATGAGGCAGCCCCGACATTTAATTATACTTTGAAATGTGTGGAGAAGTGTGAAACCTACCCTCCCCGACTTGCTAGATTAGGCTTGTGGGTCCTATCGTCTTTGGAAGGAGTGTGTCCCCTCCCCCTGGATCTCGATGAATGAAACCATGTCTAGTTGTTGCATCCGTGTGGATTTCCAGCAGCTCTGAGCGTCTGGCAGACAGGAAACAACAAATCAAGTGACTATTCTTCACAGCCTGCTCTTGCCAAACCGGCTGCCAGGGGACCCTAGCCACAGAACCCTCGATGATGCCAGCTGGCCAAACTGGAATGAGGGGGCCAAATCGGGGCAGATTCTTACTGCCAGATAAAAAGGAACCAACTCTTGATAGGTAATACTGAGCTGTAGGCTTCAGGCATTTGACCCCGATCCCTCCAGGGGGTCCTGCCAGGGCCAGGCAGGGTTGTTTTCCTTCAAGGGGTTGACAACCTGCGGCATGCATGCCAAGGATGGCAGGCAAATCAGCGATGGCCCTGGGACCAGTCCCTCTCCCTTCCTCTGCTGTTTGTGGGCACTGCTAGCCATTCACTGGAAGAGCTAATCCAAGAACAGTGTCTTCTCTTGAGAGCCATGCTGAGCTTGAGGCCCTCCTTGCCCCCTCTACCAACCTGAAGCAAACCCAGCACATCAGACAGAGAGATTGTGCTCTTAGCAGACCAATTGTAAGAGACCGTCCACACCTGCCCTAACCGGTAGAGGAGAACAGAGTTATGATTTCCACAAGGCCATGGAATGCACAGGTGACAGCCACAGACTCGGTGCCATCAAAGCACAGGCCCTGTTTCTTTTTTCTTTTTAAAGATTTTATTTATTTATTTGAGAGAGAGAGAGAGAGAGCACAAATGAGGGGAGGGGCAGAGGGAGAGGGAGAAGCAGGCTCCCCGCTGAGGAGGGACCTGAGATCATGACCTTGAGCCAAAGTCAGATGCTCAACAGATTGAGCCACTCAGCCGCCCTTCTTTTTTTTTTTTTTAATCAATTAATTAGCATATAGTGTATAATTAGTTTCAAAGACAGGCCCTGTTTCTTAATCTCCAGAGCCAGGACAAATGACAAGTAAGGATGATACAAAGTAAATCCAAAAATGCTTTCCATTGAGATCGTTGCCCACCCGAGTCAGAACAATATTCAAGTGAACTCAGACCTTACAAGGTGGCTGAAACATTGAGGCCAAGGCTTGGAGGCCTTGAGTCATTCGGGAAGATGCCACGAGTGCCCAAGTAAGGAGCTATCTTCCCTCATGTACTTCATGCAAGAGGCAGGATGGTCTCCCAGAGGAGCTGCCATGAAACATAGGGCTCGGATGGCAGAGTTGAGTGTGCCTCCAGGAAAGGACTCCAAGACCAGCATTCTCTCCCCTGTCAGGCTCTCCCAGGTCTGAGATCTCCACCATTAGAGCCTCTCCTTCAGTTTTAGGCATTGAAGGCTCATCGTGATAATAAGGCAAATAGTTCACAGTATAAACTATTGGCTAAACATCTGCCCTTTGAGCCACACTGCCTGGGTTTGAATCCCAACTGCACTATTAACTGTGCAATCTTGGGTGAGTCATTTAACCTTTGAACTTCTCTGTGCCTCAATTTTCCCATCTGTAAAATGGAGACAATAATGGAATCTTCCGATGAGGTTAGTTGAGGGATTCAATGAGTTAATACATGTAAACCTAGGAAGTGCTCACCAGATGTTAACTGTTACCATTATGATGGGATCAGATTGTGGAGGGCTTTGAATGCCAGCCTAAGGAGCAATGGGGGCTCAGGTCCTGCCTAGTTTCCAGACTCTACTCCGCCCCACTCTGTGGCTGGAGCCAGTTTCCAAGGATCCACCAACCCTCTAGCGATGGGCTCAGGCCTGCCCCAGGCTCTAGGCCAGAAGGACACCAGAGACAGAGGGACACCACAGAAGCTTCAGCTCCAGGAGTGCCCAAGTGGCTCAATGGTTGAGCATCTGCCTTTGGCTCAGGTTGTGTGATCCCAGGGTCCCGTGGAGTCCCGTATTGGGCTCCCCACAGGGAGCCTGCTTCTCCCTCTGCCTCTGTCTCTGCCTCTCTCCATGTGCCTCTCATGAATAAATAAATAAAATCTTTAAAAGAAGAAGAAGCAGCTCCAGCTCCGTACTCTGAGACTCTGCCTGGGGTCACCCTACTGCTGAGCCAGCCCTAACTTCAGACCTCCGTTCTGATAACTGGGCAGCCCCTCTGTGTCCCCTCCCATCATGCTTCAGTTCTGGCCGCTAAATTATTGCCTTTTCCCCTATGCTTGCTTTGGGGACCTTTCACCCAGCTGGGACATTGAGATGTCAGTCACTGAGAACCATCCAGGCTCCTATATGATAACATGTTGGGTTGGGCGTTCCAGACTGCAAGGGTCCTGTGAAGGGGCAAGTGATTAGGATTTGAGCAGTCAGGCAGAGCTGCCTGGAGGAGCAGAGCTGGGATAGGTAGCAGTCACTCTGGCAGAGTGGAAGGGAAAGGCCGGAGTCTGGTCACATGCCTGGACCTTTAGCTTAGCCCCTTAAAACTCACTTTACAATCTAGTTCTAGTTCCCACTATCCTGTTCCACAGCAGTTAATGGGTCATGTCCAGCTGCATCTGGAGAGATGGCAATGCCCATTAAAACTGAGGACAGCAGTGGCAGGTGTGGACTTTGAGGACGGTGCATCGATGCCCTCTGTTGATGGATGGTCATCGGAGTACCACCAAGCAAGCCCTCAAAATAAAAATGACACTGGATCTTTAAAGGCAGCATCATAGGGCAGCCCGGGTGGCTCAGCAGTTTAGCACCGCCTTCAGCCTGGGGCCTGATCCTGGAGACCCAGGATTGAGTCCCAGTTGGGCTCCCTGCATGGAGCCTGCTTCTCCATCTGCCTCTCTCTCTCTCTCTCTCTCTGTGTCTCTCATGAATAAATAAATAAAATCTTTTTTTAAAAAGGCAGCATCATAAAATAAATAAAGGCAGCATCATTATATCATCTAAAGCCAACTGCCTCCTCCTCTTTGGAGAACCCCTGAGAGGAACAGGGTCAGGCCCTTATTGTTTTCCACAAACCCTCATCACCAGGTTCAACCCAGGATGAATCAAGTCACTCCTAGAATCCTTTGGGAACCACTTGCAGGCAGCTCACCACTCCTCTGGCTTGGAGTTGCCCACTCCCGCTCTCAAAATGACAGACCATGGGCATGGGTGGTGCACAGGATTTGTTTATACTAGTGCTTTTCAAATGATCTGTGGTGAAAGAGAAGTTTTTTTTTTTTAATTTCCAATCTGTCACGAGCAGATACTTTAGTAAGATAAAAAAAAATGTATCATGTGCTTCAATGCCGCAGTCATATAGAATTTCCATAAATGCTTCTAAGCTCTCAATTTCTTTTCTTATCCTGTTGGACTGGCATCAGTCCACAGACCACACCATTCTAGGCCTCTCTGGATTCCTTCTGCTCAGTGAGGAGATGCCGATGGCACAGCTATCCAACTCCCTAAGAAAGGCTGACTCTCAGGGTGCCTGGGTGGCTCAGTCGGATAAGCGTCTACGTTCGGCTCAGGTCATGATCTCGGGGTCCAGAGATCGAGTCCCACATTGGGCTCCCTGCTGGATAGGCAGCCTGCTTCTCCATCTCCACTGCTTGTGCTCTCTCGTGCACTCTCAGATAAATAAATAACATCTTTAGAAAAAAAAAAAAGGAAGACAGAAAAGAAAGGCTGGCTCTACTTAGATTCTATCCATTCTCTACCCAAAGCCATGACAGAAGGGATGCTTGACTGATAGATCTGCCACTTGCTAGCAGCCGTGTGACCCCGGACAAGCTGCCTAGCCTCCCTGAGCCTCAGTTTCTGCATCTGTAAAATGCGTATCTTTCTCGTGAGACTGTTGTTTGAATGCAATGAGATACAACACACGGAACGCAGTTGTCAGAGCCTGGCATGTTGCTAAGTCTTACCGTATGCTTGCTAAAACCACATCATCTATGAGGCGATGGACTAGAGGCAATACTGCATATTGGCTAAGGGCCCAGGTTGAGGGGTCACTGCAATTCTGGCTTGGCTTGCCTGCGTGGCCACCTAATCCATTTGTCATCTGTGAAATGGAGATAACACTCAGACCCAACTCCTAGGGCTGCGATGAGGATTCAGTACTCAGCTCTGCGTCTTGCACATAATAAGTGCCCAGTGACTGGTAGTTAGATTCCAATTTTGCCCACATCCTCTCTCTAATCCTAAACCCTACTCTGCCATAGACCACCCGGAGGGAAATGTGCCCTCAGCTGAGAAAATAAGATTCAGCATTCACCATTCTGGCATCTGAAACCAGAAACTACGTGTCACTGAATCAGCCAGAACCTTTGGGGTGTAATTGAAGGAGCGTGGGCACTGGAGGCAAACAGACCTGTTTGAATACTGGCTCCATCCCATATCGGCTGTGTATCCTGCCAGCACTTCAGTTACCTGATTTGTAAAACGGAACCGATGCAATGGACCACTTGTCTCCAAAGTGAAGGGTGTGAGATGACTCACTGAGGTGTGGGAAGAAAATATGAGAACTTCTATTCAAATTTCTTTTGTGACAAAGATGTAAGAGAAATGGAAGTGTAATGTAAACAACACATGGGTTGACGCTGGCACCCTCATCCGGTCTCTTTGTGAGATGATGCCCGATAGATGTCCGGAGGGAAGACCAGGAATTCCATGACAGAAAGACTGATGGTGACGCCAGCCCTCTTTCATTTTATTTTTAACTTATTGCAAAGTTCTGCAATTTTTGTGTTGTGTTGTGAATTTCCAGATTATATCATCTGGTTTTAACTAAACGAGTCCTCCCCAAATGGAAAAGTGGCTTGAAGAGATTCCTAGAAAACCACAGCCTGAATGAAGATAATATGAAGGATACAAGTACAAATGGGCAAAGGAAAATGCAGAACCGATTCCTCTCCATTCTTAGTGTGAGCTTCTTATCCGCCCTATTAGAAAGGAACAGCAACAACAAATTGATTCCGGTAAGAAATCAGCCAAAAGAAAAAAGAAACAACAACAAAAAGAAAATATCAAGAAAGCTACTTAAAGTATGATTTGCATCCACTTTGTTAATAATAAACTAATTATAAGTGTGTACTTTGCCTCAATATACTGGCTAATAATAACATGAAGGGATCATGATTAACAGAGTCCATGAGCATGATAAAATGGTTATTTCTCACCACTAAGTTTTCAGGTGATTTGTTACACAGCAGTAGGAACTGAAGGAATAATGAAAAGGTAAGGACTCTTCTAGGTGCTATGATACCCTATTTCTTGATTTAGTTGCTGGTGGTAAATCTGTAAAAATTCATCCAGCTGTACACTTACGATTTGTGTAAAGTATGTCCTAATTTTTTTTAAGTTTACATTAAAAAACTGGGCATCCAGAACATAATGATAAATCTCTGGGGCGGCTGGGTGGTGCCCAACTCTTGGTTTCAGCTCAAGTCATGATCTCAGGGTCGTGAGATCTAGCCCCATGTCAGGCACTGTGCTCAGCAGGAATCTGGTTGAGCATTCTCTCTCCCTGCCCCTCTCCCTACTGGTGTGCTCTCTTTCTCTCTCAAGTAAATAAATAAATATTTTTTAAAAAGATAAATCTCTACTACTTTTTTTGGCAATGTTTAACATCATGTGAGTTTCTTTTTTTTTAAGATTTTATTTTTTTATTCATGAGAGTCAGAGGCAGAGACACAGGCTCCATGCAGGGAGCCCGACGTGGGACTGGATCCCAGGTCTCCAGGATCACGCCCTGGGCTGCAGGCAGCGCTAAACTGCTGAGCCACCCGGGCTGCCCTCATGTGAGTTTCTAGACAGTATTCTATTAAATCTCACTAAATGGGATGCCTGGGTGGCTCAGCGGCTAAGTGTCTGCCTTCAGCTCAGGATGTGATCCCAGAGTTCTGGGATCGAGTCCCACATCAGGCTCCCTGAGAGGAGCCTGCTTTTCCCTCTGCCTATGTCTCTAACTCTCTCTATGTGTCTCTCATGAATAAATAAGTAAAATCTTTAAAATAAATAAATAAATTTCACTAAATGTAAAGATACATGTTTAGAAGCTTTGTTTGGAGTTTCTTGGTAAATAATGAAAATGAAAAACAAAAGTCCATAGATCCCTTTGGGAAAACACTTGTTTTTCCTATCACGGTAAAAATGGTCAAAATCAGGGTAACTGGGTGGCTCAACTGGTTAAGGGTCTACCTTCGGCCCAGGTCATGATCTCAGGTTCCTGGGATCAAGTCCCATGTTGGAGTCCCAGCTCAGAGGGAAGTCTGCTTCTCCCTCTCCTCTGCCCCTACCCCTCCTCTCATTTTCTCTCTCTCTCTCCCTCTCTCTAATAAATAAATAAATACAATTTTAAGAAAATAAATTAAAATGGTCAAAATAAATCCATGTGAAAAATACGGTGACAAACTGAAATTCATTCTTTTGTCAGCAAATACTGTTGGAAGGCATCTAAAGAACATTCCTGAAGATTTGAGCGCAGAGTATTAGAATAAATGATACAGTATGGGAAGTTCGCTATACAACTGGATAAAGTGTTTCTAACATTTGCAGCTTTGTATTTGCTAGATTGTTTAATGAAATCCACAAAAAACTACTTTTTTGTGGGCTACTAAAGGAAATATATAAATATGTCATTTAATCAAAACATGACTTTTTTAAAAAATGACTGGTTTAATTATTTTAAATTATTTTTAAATTATTTTTATTATTATTTTAGAAGACTTTTTATTTATTTATTCATGAGAGACACAGAGAGGCAGAGACATAGGCAGAGGGAGAAGCAGGCTCCCTGCGGGGAGCCTGATGCGGGACTCGATTCCAGGACCCCGGGATCATGCCCTGAGCCAAAAGCAGACGCTCAACTGTTGAGCCACCGGGTACCCCTTAGTTTATTATTTTAAAATAAGTTTTAAGTAGGCTCCACACCCAACATGGGGCTTGAACTCACGACCCTGAGATCAAGAGTCCTATGCTCTATCAACAGAGCTGGTCAGGCACCCCCTAATTTTTAAAAATATCTTATAGAAAAACTAGAAATACAGTAGTGCTCCTTTGACAGGGATTTTTTTTTCAAAAGGTAGGGGTGGATTTCAAGGTAAGTTACTGAGCAGGTTGGCGAGATGTTACAACTAAGATACTAAAGCATGCAAAGTGCTATAGGATTCATCCAGTATGGTCTAGAAACAAGATCTTTTGATACACAGTGTTCTATTTTGTAACAAGGTAGAGAATGACACTCCCATTGTCACTTTGGTACCACATAGAGGCTGTTTATTTTGTGACAAAGTCCTTAAGAGTTTTCAACCTAAAAGATACACTTTCCTTTCCCACAAAGATATGTGTTTCAAATTTCAGTAAATTTACTGAATGTCCTATAGCAATCAGTGAACAAAAAAAAAAAAATATCCCAGGGATGCCTGGGTGGGTCAGCGGTTAAGCGTCTGCCTTGGGCCCAGGGTGTGACCCTGGAGACCCGGGATCGAGTCCCACATCGGGCTTCCTGCATGGAGCCTGCTTCTCCCTCTGCCTGTGTCTCTGCCTCTCTCTGTCTCTCAAGAATAGATAAATAAAATCTTTAAAAAAAACAATTATAATAAACATACCCAATCTAGCTATTCAAGGTTGAACTGATAGTTTAAGAATGAGGGAGAAAGTAACTGCTCTGGAAGGAAACTCAGTACATGGAGAGAACATTTGGAAAATGAATACATGTTTTTCACTGTTATGTAATTTTATTGCCAACAATGATGTAAGCTGCATACCTAGAAAACCTCTCGTATCTCCACACTTACAAAACTGGGACTGAAATTTTCTACACTGGTTTAAAATCTCTCAAATGTAGAGTTTTTGTGGGTTTTGAAGACATTTGTTAAAAACGCAAAAGTACAAAAGGGTCTGATTGGTTGGCAAGAAAAATGATTGATGGGCACCTGGGTGATTTAGTCGGTTAAACGCTTGCCTTTGGCTCAGGTCATGAAATTAGGGTCCTGGGATCAAGCCCCATGTTGGGCTCCCAACTCAGTGGGAGGTCTGCATTTCCCTCCTCCTCTCCCGCTGCCCCAACCCCTCTCGTGCTCTCTCTCTCTCTAAAATAAATAAATAAAATCTTAAAGAAAGAACAAATGATTGAGATCAGGAAAGGTGACCGTTTACCAGCTGAATTTCATCAAAAACCATTGCATAATTGGTGGGTGGAATTGAAAAATGAGAATCATGATGTAGTAAGCCTAGCCAGTGGAATTTGCCTTCTGTTGCGGGCTGTGTCTCTTTGAGATATCTTTCTCATCTATGACAGCTCCTGAAGCCAAGTGCTGAAATAAACTAAGTTTAGAACCACACCTTTGCGTAGCTACATTACAGTGTTAACCTGTTTTTTTTTTTAATTTTTTAAAAATGTATTCCTGAAAGACGGAGAGAGAGAGAGAGAGAGAGAGAGAGAGAGAGAGAGAGAAGAGAGGCAGAGACACAGGCAGAGGGAGAAGCAGGCTCCATGCCGGGAGCCTGACGCGGGACTCGATCCTGGGACTCCAGGATCATGCCCTGGGCTGAAGGCAGGTGCTAAACCGCTGAGCCACCCAGGGATCCCCAGGTTTTTTTTTTTTTTTTTTTAATGAAGCATATGCAATCACATTATCTTGTGAAAAAAATATTTATAACACTGTAGTGACAGTCAAAATCGGTTTTGTACTCTATATAAAAAATTCGTTATTTGTAAACAGTTTATTTCATCCTTGTCTCACCCATGAAACTGTCCTTTTGTGTATGCTTTATAATATACATCATATATCAATACGGTAACACACATCATTTTGAAATTACAAAACACTCAAATGCAGAGAATACTGGCTCAAAATATTTTCATTCCAGGGATGTACAATCAAAAACGTTGGGAGAGGGGATCCCTGGGTGGCTCAGTGGTTTAGCACCGCCTTCAGCCCAGGGCGTGATCCTGGAGACCTGGGATCGAGTCCCACGTCGGGCTCCCTGCATGGAGCCTGCTTCTCCCTCTGCTTGTGTCTCTGCTTCTTTCTCTCTCTGTGTCTCTCATGAATAAATAAATAAATAAAATCTTTAAAAAAAAAACACGTTGGGAGACCAGGGCGTCTTGGTGGCTCAGTCGGTTAAGCATCCAACTCTGTATTTCGGCTGACTCGAGTTACGATCAGGGTTGTGAGATCAACTCCCGCCCCGCATCAGGCTCCAAGCTGGGTGTGGAGCCTGCTTGATATTCTCTCTCTCCCTCTCCCTCTGCCCCCTCCCCCGTCCCCAGTCACGCAAGCACGTGTGGGTTCTCTAACTCTCTCTAAAAAAAAGAAAAAAGTTGGGAGACCACTGCTTTTATAGTATCTACCTTGTTTTAAGCATCAATAAGATCACGAACGTAATGTGCTTGGCACATGAGTCCTCAGTAAGTGTCAGCTCTATCAGCATCCTCTATCTTAGCAAAGCACTCGAGGCAGTGTAAGATGTGGTCGAAGGCAAGGATGCCTGGGTGGCTCAGCGGTTGAGCATCTGCCTTCAGCTCAGGGTGTGATCTCGGGGCCCCAGGATTGAGTCCCACACTGGGCTCCTTGCATGGAGCCTGCTTCTGTCTCTGCCTGTGCCTCTGCCTCTCTCTGTGTGTCTCTAAGGAATAAATAAATAAAAATGTTTTTTAAAAAGGATATGATCAAAGGCAGGAGCCTTGTAGTCAGGCCAGATTGAATGGGTTCCCCTGACACTGAGTGAACGTGACCACATTATTTTCGTTGGGCTTCAATTTCTCACTAGTCCCCATCTCTTAGAGTTGTAAATATTATGAGAGAGAGTGCACCTTTTTTAGGTAACAGCTTTACTGAAATATAATCCACATACCATATAATTCACCCTTTTAAAAGTGTACACCTCAGCGATGCCCGGGTGGCTCAGCGGTTGAGCATTTGCCTTTGGCTCAGGACATGATCCTGGGGTCTGGGGATTGGGTCCCACATCGGGTTCCCTACATGGAGCTTGCTCCTCCCCCTGCCTCTCTCTCTGTGTCTCTCATGAATAAATAAATAAAATATTTTTTAAAAGTGTACACCTCAGTGATTCTTGGTATATTCACCTGGTTATGCAACCATCACCACTATCCAATTCCAGAACCTTTTTGACACCCCAAAGACAAATCTGTACCCATTAGTGGTCATTCTCCAATAGCCCTTTCCTGCCTCCACCCTACCTGCCAGCCCTAGGCAACCACTAACCTACTTTCTCTCTCTATGGATTTGGCTCTTCTGAATATTTCATATAAATGGAATCAGACAATATGCAGTCTTTTGTGTTGGGCTTCTTTCACTTAGCCTCATGTTTTTGGGGCCCCTCCATGCTGTAGCAGGTGTCATTATTTGATTACTTTTTATGACCAAGTAATATTCCACTGCATGGATGCACCACATCTGGTCCATCCACTCATCTGTTGGACACTGGGATCGTTCCTACCTTTCGGCCACTGTGCATAGAACTGCTATGAGCTTTCATGTAGGATTATGCACATTTAATACTTGGCACAGGGCCTGCCAGGCAGTCAAGTGCCCAATACCAGCAGGTGGCTGTCACCCTTGTTACTAGGGAGTGCTACGTTGGGTAATGTGGGGCACAGGGTGTCTGGATTCAAAACAGAAGGCAGAAGGCACCATGGACAATATTCATATACCACACAACGCTGCTGACAGCTGTCCCCTGCCCACCATCCCCAAAAGAGTAAGGCAGCACCACAGGGAGGCAGGAGCGCAGACCCTGTTCCATCACTTTTGCTCTATCACTTTTGCGCTGTGTGACTCTGGGCAAGTCACTTAACCTCTCTGAGGCTTAGGTATGAATTGGTGATAAATACTGTCTTTTCTACATACCTCACAGGCTTGCCGCCTGGGTCAAAGAGATAATCAAAAAATGTGACAGTGTTCTGAAAAATCACAAGGGATTATTATTCCAAGCCTTACATATTACAGAAGCCCACCCACCCCTCTCGAATAAAATAAGGAAACACTTCGCTCTGTTCACGTCCTCCTCTTTCCAGATTGTTCGCATTCTCTTCAAGATGACGCCTCGGCCTCCTCACCACAGGCCCTGCTGCTACTGCCTCCTTCTTCGCATCTATTTAAGGGCCGAGGGTGAGCCGCCTCGGTGAAAACCTGAATCCACATCAACAAAGGACCCGCAAGGCCTCTTTCCTCCCAGGTTGACATCGGCGCGACCTTCCCGGGGTGCCCCAGCTCCGGTGGGTTAGAGCGCCCTCGTGTGTCTCCACGTGGTAACGCTTCAGGTCTTGTCCGGAATGTGACATTTTCACAGCAGTGTCATATAATGGGTCCTGGATTTTTTTTTTTTTTTTCTCTAGTCACACTTCAGAGCCCGTGCTTGACACGGGGAAGGCAGTTAAGCATTGCAGCCCAAATCTGAGGAAGCTTAATGTTTGCTCCGGGGCTTCAAGATTTCTTTGTGCTCCCTGTACACCCCTTTCTCAGCCGTTTTGAAAAACTCTGCTCCCATCGTTCACAGATGTCAACTCAGGCCTACCACCTTCTCCTGTTCCAAGCTTACCCTGCTCCTGGAGCAAGATCGTAACTCTTTAAAAAATATTTTATTTATTTATTCATGAGAGACACAGAGAGAGGCAGAGACACAGGCAGGGGGAGAAGCAGATTCCCTGCGGGAAGCCCGATGTGGGACTCGATCCCAGAACCTCGGGACCATGACCTGAGCCGGAGGCAGGTGCTCAACCGCTAAGCCACCCAGGTGCCCCAAGATCATAACTTTTTTTCTCTAAAATATACATCCCGGGGATCCCTGGGTGGCTCAGCGGTTAAGCATCTGCCTTTGGCCCAGGATGTAGTCCTGGAGTCCCGGGATCGAGTCCCACATTGGGCTCCCTGCATGGAGCCTGCTTCTCTCTCTGCCTATATCTCTGCCTCTCTCTCTCTCTCTCTCTGTGTGTGTGTGTCTCTCATGAATAAATAAATAAAATCTTAAAAAAAATACATCCCACTTTACTGAAGGACTGGGGGGGGGGGGTAATTCCAAAACACTAGGAAAGAATTTTAAAAGAGCTTCTAAGTAATTTGTTCTATCAGGCAAGGAAAAGATATTCAGAATGTTAAACCTTTCACAAGGGTATCCTCATATAAAGACCTAACACTTGGAAAGTGGAAAATGACAACCAGAGATGGTCACGCCTGGCAGTGTGTGCGAGCACACGAACACACACTCAAGCATACACTCACACATGCGTTTACACACAGCCACACACTCTTTTGCTCAGTGGGAAAGGAACCTCCTCTCATGGCTTTCTCCTTCACTGAGAATCATGTCATGATATTAGTACAGGTCTCTGGAAGAAAGAAAACATTTTATATCTAGAACCTCAAGAATGTTCCCTACTCCCTCCATCAGCCAGGATTATAGAAGTTGGAGGGACTTCCTTCCCGCATCCCACCTATTCCCCTCTTGCCTGTCTCATAGCTGTGGATTTTTCTAAATCTATCAGCCTCACTGGCAAACTCCACCAAAACCAAAGATACAAGTGCCTTTGGCCTCCCCCCGGGACCGCGTTCCTGGAAAGTGGCATACAAATTACATTTTTTGCAGATCGTTTATCACTCCCCACTGACTTCTAATAAGATAGGCCAGCCCCTCTTCACTGAGATCAAGTTTCAGTGTATGCCTAACACCTCAGCTTGAAGCTTCTCTGCCTCCTGCCATCCTTTCTGACAGTTAAACCATGCCTGAAAAATGAAGAAATAACCGACGAAGACGACAAAACATTAAGTTCTAGTTCAAGTAGTCCAGGATCTGTAAACAAACCCAGAAATACATCAGAGAGGCTATCTGGAAAAGACACCAGGCATCACCATTTGAAATGCAAATACCCATCCTGCAGGCAACTTTGGGGGAGACTGTTTCCAGAGTCTTAAGGGGTGTTTGTCCCCTCTCTTGGGAAGGGGCAGCCACTTCAGGTGATAGGCATCTTCATTTTAGGGGGTCAGTACTGCCCCTTCTGCTTTCAGCTTCTTCTACCCCACTCCCAGCTCTGAAACTCCAGAGACCCTCTCTACTGGCATAGAGACAGAGTGCTGTGGCTCTGGGGAATCCGTGTATGCAACTGGCTACCTAGGGTAGGAAGTACTTGCTAAGTAAAGATGGAACCAGTTGTTAGGGAGGTGCCATGGCTTCGGTCTCTGGCAACAGACCCAGGCAAGGGCACGTGCGTCATGGGTGTGTGGTGCTGGTCAGGCAACTGCCTTTGCAGTCTTTGGACTGGAACCAGAGATATTATTAGTGCTGATAGGAAACGGACTTGCCTGCTCAGTGACGAGGAAAGTTAATAGTCCAAGCATTCTTCCCTCCTGCATTCTCCGTGCTGGCATTTTGATTAAAAAATATATATATATATATCGCTGCAGCTGTTTGCATATTCTGGAAGTGTGTGTGCATGTATGTGGTTTGGTGTTTACAAATTTGGGGTTATGAAGGGGAGTTTCCAGAGCAACGGAAGTAGCTGCTTGTCAGTCAGGGTTCATTTTGAAAATGAAAGCCTGAAAGCTTGGGGCCCACTCTGAGCCTGGGCCTGGTCTCTGAGGAGTCAGAAAAGGCCAGGAGGTGGCTTTGGCTGGTTGGCTCAGTGAAGCAACTACTGGATCACTCCTTTACTTTTTATGAATCGATGAAATAGGAGTTGTTTTTGGTGTCCTGCAGGTTCTGAGGCAGAGATGTGGGAGCGGGCATGGGGGTTCCAGCAGCAGATGCACCCCACCCCAACACACACGCACACAGTGCCCCCCTCCACATACACACACGATCACATTTTCCCAGGCTGCCGAATCAGAACAAGGTAACAAATGTTTCTCACGCCTCTACTAGGTGCACAGAATAGTGTGACGGAATTGTCAAAGAGTTTCCAGTTTAGCTGGCCTTTTGGAGCAAAGGAAAAGAAACACAACCCAGGGCAGTCTGTGCTGGGTGCCAAAGGAGGAATACAACCAGCCGGCTGGGAGGGGGAGAGCCATCACTCTGGGCTAGGGTAATCCAAGGAGGATTACTGGAGAAGGTGGAAGCTGAGGCCAACCTTAAAGGACAAGGAGAATTTCCTAGACAGAAGCTCTGAGGGAGGACGTTCTTTTTTTTTCTTTTTAAAAGCTTTTATTTATTTATTTATGAGAGACACAGAGAGAGGCAGAGGCACAGGCAGAGGGAAAAGCGGGCTCCGTGGGGGAACCTGATGTGGGACTCCATCCCGGGACCCCGGGATCACACCCTGAGCCAAAGGCAGCCGCTCAACCACTGAGCCACGGAGGTGCACCCTGAAGGAGGACATTCTAGAAGAGGAGAGCAGCTTCAAGATATGCTCAGGTTAGGGCAAGTCCCTCTGTTGGGCTGGAATCTGGGGCTTGTGTGAGTGATCTACAGTTGATAAGCCTGGCTTGAATGCCAGTCCTTGGTGCCAGAACAAAGGCTATGGTGTCACACAGACCTGCTCTGCTACTTCCTGCTGAGTGACCTTGAGCAAGTGGCCTGACCTCTCAGCAAACTGGGGACAGTAATCACACTTAGCTTTTGATGTGGCTGGGAGGATTCAAAGTGTTTGTATCTATATATCTACATCTATCTATCTAAATATATGGCATCTAGCACAGTGCCTGGCACATAATAAATGTTCCAACATTGATTACAAATGCATAGGCTGTCAGGAAGGAAAGCTCAAGATATTTAGGGCAAAATATTTGAGGGCCAAGGAGGAAAGGTCTCTGATACCTTCCATCACGGTGGCCCAGTGGAGTGAGCTGGCTTGGCTTGAGACCCACATCCCCTTTGGCCTAGACTGTTGGGACAGTCTTCTGGCTTCTAGTCTCTGCCGCTCCCAGAGTCACCTTCTGAAACGCCACCTTAATCATGACTGTGTCCCTCTCTGACTCAAGAATCTTCTTTCAGGGCCTCAGTCGCTCAAAAACTGAACTCCCTAACATGGTGGGGGCAGGAGGCAAGACCTACCACTTACTGAGGGCAGGGAAGAGCAAAGAGAAGGCCACTGTTAGAAGTAAAAAGGCAAACTATCCTCAAGGAGACCACAGAGGGCAGGGCATTCCCGCGGCCACTGGCTGCTTCTTGGAGGCGACCTGGGAGGATAAAGAGGGGAGGCCGGGGGGCCGGGCAGGGACCCGCGGGGAGGAAGGGAGTATCCCTTCTCCGTCCCCCGCCAGAGCTTCTGCCTAGACCCCTGTCTCCGGTTCCGCGGCAGGAATCCCGGGCAACCCCGCGCTCTGCGGGGAGGGTCAAGGCCAGACAAAGGGCAAGGCGGGGGAGCCCGAGTCCCGGGCCGCCTCGGCGAATCTAGAGGCGGGACGAAGGCGCCTCGGGGACAAAGTGCAGGAGATAAGAGGGAAGGGCGAAGGAGGGGGGCGGGGAGCCAGCGCCCTGGAGCTGCAGGATCGCGCTCCCGGAGGCCTTGGCTGCCAGCCGAGCCCTGCCCGCCGGGGAGGGGGCGCCCTAGAGCCTCTTCACCCCGGCAGCTGCGGGGATGCCGAGAAGCCGGCGGCGCGGCGCCCGGGGCCCGCTCGCCCCCACCCGGTGCCCGCCCCGCCGTGGCGCGCGGTGCCGGAGGCGGGGCCGCCCGGCGCACCTGGCCGCTCGGGGCGGGGCCGCCCGCGACCCGGGACCCGGGAGGCGGCGGCGGTCCCCGCGGGGCGCTGCAAGGGCTGGCCCCGGGGACCCGGCCCGAGCTCCCACACTCCACGCCCCCCACCTCCCGCGCGGGGCCCTCCCCCGGCTCGCTGGCTCTCTCCCTCCCCCTCCCCTCCTTTGCTCCCTCCCTCCGAGCCCAGTTGCTCAAGCCGCTTCCTTCCCCAACGCCAGCGCCAGTTCCTCTCCCGGAGGGGCCCGGGAAGGGCAGCGGACGCTCGGCCCGGGAAGCGCGGCGGCGGCGGCGGCGGGACCATGGCCGAGCCCCGAGGGACCGCGGGACCGGGGCCCAAGGCCTCCCTGGTCGCCACCGCGCTGAGCCCGCGGAGCGCCCCGCCGCCCCGCCCCTCGAGAGCGGACACCGACAGCCTGGGCAGGTACCGGGGCCACGCCGCCGTCGCCTCCCGGGACCCCCTCCTCCACGGCTCGCTGATGCTCTCGGCGGCGGCGGGCTCGGGCCGCCGGCGGGGAGCGCTGCGGGAGCTGCTGGGGCTGCAGGGGGCGGCCCCCGCCGGCCGGCTGTCGGAGGAGCGCGCCGAGGAGCAGTCCCCCGCCGGGGCGAGCGCGCCGAACGCGGCGAATGGGCCAAACGGGCCGGGCGGCGGCGGGCTGGGCCTGGAGCCCCACGAGCACGCGTGGATACTGGCGGCCGCCGAGGGCCGCCTTGAGGTGCTGTGGGAGCAGCTGGAAGCCGAGCCCGGGCTGCTGCTGCGGGGCGACCCGGTCACGGGCTACACGGTGCTGCACTGGCTGGCCAAGCACGGGTGCCACGAGGAGCTCATCCTGGTGCATGACTTCGCCCAGCGCCGGGGCTTGAAGCTCGACGTGAGCGTCTCGGGCAGCGGCGGCCTCACGCCCCTCCACCTGGCGGCCCTGCAGGGCCACGACATGGTCATCAAGGTGCTGGTGGGCGCCCTGGGGGCTGACCCCACGCGCCGCGACTACAGCGGCCACCGGGCCTGCCACTACCTGCGGCCCAACGCGCCGCAGAGCCTGCGGGAGCTGTCGGGGGCCGAGGAGTGGGAGACGGCGGGCCGCAGCGAGCGGAACAATGCCAACAACAACAGCAGCGGCGCCGCCCCGTGGACGCCGCGACGGTCCCCGAGCTCAGTGGGCACGAACTCCGCGGAGACACAGGCGAGAGCAGCGGCGGCGACCGGCAAGGAGAAGAACTACACGGGCAGCCGGATGGCGCAGATTCAGGGCCTCCTCCGCCAAGTGTTCCCCTTCTTCCAGGACCGTTGAGGGCCACAGACACTGGAGAGCGCGGAGGGACGGCGACGCTGCGTCGAGGCCCCTGTCTCGGGTTGTCTTGGGCCGCACCCGAAGGGGTGGCAGCTCTGGCCGCAGCCGAGTGCGCCGGGCCGGCGAGCAGCGAACCACCTACAGGTTTGTCGCAGATGCCTGTCCCGGGTCTCCCGCGGTCATGGGTCAGGAGACCCGGGGACCAGGACGCGCCCTAACCGAGACCGAGAGCGCAAAGGCCAATCTGTCCTGGCGCCGAGGCCCAAGACTGGGGGACTAAGGAGTTAGGGGCAGGAGTGTGGTCCTGCTTGGGAGAGGAAGTCAGGCTTCCAGGAGCCGTTTCTGGGCAGGCAAAAGCTCAGGGTATTGGGAAGCACTTGCTAGAAGAAGGAGTTAAGACTGTAAACCACGGATACAGAGGAAGCGCCCAACTGAAGGCTGGACTCTGCTATTCCTGCGGGCGAGTCGTCCTTCCCCCCCCAGCCTGCTCCGAGACATCCAGGCTCTACCGGTACTTGTTCTAATGTAGCGCGGATGACTTCTTAAGCATATTAAAGCGGGGTATGTTTTCCTTTCACATGACAAAGCTGTCCTTGGGGTGACTTTTTCCCCCCCATTAACCACTGAGTGCGCCAAGCTTTCTACATTCGCAGGGAAAAGTTCACCAATCCATGGCCCTGAGCTAGTGATCGGGCTGCTCTGGACCTCGTTCCCACAGCAAATGGCCAAGCCACCCGCTGGCAGGAGCTGCATTCACCTGGGCTCCGAGTAGAGACAGGCAGTTTGCCTGTCTCCTGGGCTCTTTGGCAGCTAGGTCCTGCTCCCGGCACAAGTCTCATCCCAGGCCAGTTGTCTGTAATGGGGGGGGGGGGGTAAAAAGGGAAAAATCTCCAAATGTACATTTCTGATGTTTTGTGGTGAGTCATGTAATTTACCTTGACTTCTGCCTTCCTGTGAGACACACCCACTGACACTTTTTCCAAGATATAGGGCTTTAATCATCAGCATTGCCTTTTAATTACCTTTAATATGTAAGTTGTAGTTTGGAAAATGGCTCCCATTCAGAAATGGTCTGAATTGAGTGGAATACAGGAGGGTTGACTTTGAGAGGAGGGAAAGCAGTTGGTGGCCAGGGACCCATGCTGCCTTAAAGAATAGTGCATTTTCAACATAGCGCTGTATCCCTGGAAGCTTGGGGTGCTCTTGCAATGGACTGTTGTGTCCCCAAGCCCTCCCATCCCTGTCCTTAAACACCAGGAAGAAACTGAGTCATCACAGAGCACAGCCCAGAAACACTACCCTGAGCGAATCCATAGAAGTTTCTCTCTCTGCTGGCGGGCCTGTCTGCCCCCCCTAGTACCTCCTCTGTGCTCATAATGGTCCAATCTTCTCTTAACCCATTAGATTCTTCTCATCCATGAAATGATCCAAAACCCCCTATCAGTGTTTTTAGCCGGTCACATGTTTCTAGGAACTACACCTTAAAACATATTTACACAGTGTGATGTAGCAATAACTGCGTTCTCAATGAACTTCTCCAATGTCTGAAAGGGAGAGGGCAATTGGTTCTGGATTCTGGCAGTTGGCATCAGCATCTGGCATAACTCCCTCCATCCCCGGGCCCATTTTATAGTTTATTTTTTAAGAATTTATTTATTGATTTATGAGAGAGAGAGGGAGAGAGAGGCAATGAGCTGGTGGGAGGCAGAGGGAGAGGGACAAGCAGACTCTCCGCTGAGCGGGGAGCTGTCCCTGGGGCTCCATCCTAGCACCCCGAGATCACAACCTGATTGGAAGTCAGACGCTTAACCAACCGAGCCACCCAGGCGCCCTGCCCGTGCCCATTTGATAGATGTAGGGCTGCGGTTTCCGCTCCACAGTCGCCCTTGACAGCTGCCAAGGCGGGTCGGGTTTGATGAAGACTGCCAGGACGGGGCCTTCTTGCCAAATGGCTGGGTCTACAGGCTCCTGGCGCGGAGGGAAGAGTGGCTTGTGCCTTTGCCCAACATTCAAAGGACACTGAGAACAGTAGTCCCCTCTTCATGGGAAAAGGCTGAACCTAAGCATCTTAACTATTAGCAGATCTGGGGACCGGAGACAAGCATCTACCCTGCTTTTTCCAACATGAAAACCAAGGCAGCTGGGGGATTTGAAAGCTCTTTCTGTCGTTTCTCCTGCAGTCAGCTATTCTTCCCCACAGATTTTTCTCATCATGTGAAAGTGCCTAGCCTACCTCCTCCATGTAAAATTGAGGTTTGGCTGCAGGGGACAAACTCCCATGCTGAAAACTCTCCGTGCCTAACATCAAGCCATTGGCATTTCTGGTATGCTTTTTGAGGCAAGACTGGTATGCTTACCCCAAGAGAAAGAACAAATTCCCTAAGAAACTGCTTTCCAGGGGAGCAAAACGGAGCTAAGCAGATGATACAAATCTACGTTCTTGTAGAGCAAGGGACAAGAAAGGAGATAGAAGCAGGGTTGTGACAGGTAAGCGTGGCAGTTGGGGGCGGGGGAGGGGGGTTGTTTGCTGCACAGGCACGGCGATTGACCGAGGGCGAAAGATGCGGGAAAGGCTTTCCTGGGAGGAGGGTAAGGCCAGATCTGAGGTTCCAGGGGTGAGTGGGAGTTGGTCAGTGCAGAAGCAGAGGGGTCTCTTGGCAGAGCCCTGGGGTATGTCTGGGAGAATAGAGTGAGTACCAGGAAATGGAAGTCAGCCCTCGGGGCAGGAAGGTGGGAGCTGGAGAGTCACTAAAGGCAAAGCTGAATAAGTGGCTGGGCGCTCAGATCACCCAGGGTCTCATGGGGCCTGCTAAAAGAGGAACCCAGGTTTTAACCTAAAGGTAGCCAGGAACCCGAGAAAGTTTCTAAGCAGAGAGGAGTAACCTGATGGTATTTTAGAAAAGTCTCTCCAGCAGGCAGTCACACACAGGAGAGGATGGGATGTGCCAGGAAGCAAGGGGACAACTGGGGTGGGGGTGGGGAGGATGGAGCATCATGCAAGCAAAGCATTTCTGGAGAAAAGTCATGCTTCAGCTGAGACGTGCAAAGGAGCCTGTGGGGAGCACTGGCTTTCAGACTTTTATCCCCCCATAGAATTTGCTGTCACAGAGTTTACCTCGGAGCCCCACGTGTAAAACTGGCAAACACAGAGGCGAGTAGATAGTAGCACACGGTGACGCCTGGAGCGAAATCCAAAATCACTGGTGTGCACGGCCAGCGGCTCAGCCTAACCTGAGTTTGAATGCTGACTACTGGTGAGTGACCTTGAGCAGGTCATTCACCCCTCTGTGTTGTGCTTTCCTCATCAGTAAAAGCAGACAAATACAATCTCCCTAGTAGGGTGCGGAGGGTTTGAGATCATGGATACGCATCACCTAACACGCTGCAGGACACAGAAAACAGGTAGCTGTTTGGAAGAATTGAAAGGTGTTCAGCAGGCTATTGTGGTAAAACTAGTTTCTCTGCCATGGTGGTCCGGGAAGGATCTTGTGGTTACCTGTGTTAACCTCTCTCTAAAATGTGTGCACACTGATTACAAGTCCTTGTCTCTCTGTGCCCGACAAGTGGTTGCTCCCTCTGCCGATGTTGTTTACAACCTACCTACTTTGACTTTATTTATTTATTTATTTATTTATTTGAGGAGAGAGAGAGCACAGTCAGGAGTTGCAGAGGGAGAGGGAGAGAGAATCTTAAGCAGACTCCACATTGAGTGTGGAGCCTGATGTGGGGCTCGATCTCACAACCCCAAGTAGAAACCAAGAGTCAGACACTTAACCCGCTGTGCCACCCAGGCACCACTGACTTTATTTTTTTTTTAAGATTTATATTCTTTATTTGAGAGAAACAGAGAAGAGAGAGAGAGAGAGGATGAGAACAAGCAGGGGGAGGGGCAGAAGGAGAGGAAGAAGCAGACTCCCCACCAGGCCTGGAGCCCAACCCAGGGCTCTATCCGGGGCTTGATCCCAGGACCCCAGGATCATGACCAGAGCCGAAGGCAGAGGCTTAACAAACTGAGCCACTCAGGAGCCCCTATACTTTGACTTCAGACAAGATCAAAGCAAGCTGACTTGGCTTGTTCTCCAGCCCACAGAAGTAAAAGCAGCAAGTTAACAGGGGTCCACCAAATACTAAGTAGGTTAGATATTGTTTCCAGATAAAGTCATAAACTAGAGTCAGGGCTAAACCCGAAATCCTCTGAAGAAGGTAAATGCATACAAGTGCTTTATCTCCTGACCCTACTATCTATACAAATGCCTCCTTCCATCCCTGACCCTACATTCCACATCCGGCCTCCTGAGACCTCTTCCCTCTTTCCATTCATGTTAAGGAAGGAGATGTCTGTCTCCTCTCAAGATGTGACTTTGGCTCTCCACACCAGCTCCTCCCAGGGCCTAATTCTGTCACTTGTCCCTCTTTCCTGTCTCCAAACTCCCCATCAGCGTGGTTCAGTATAACAAACGTTTATTAAGAAGCCAGGCTCTTGGGGGCAAGGAACAAACGGCCTCAAGTCTCTCCCCGCCACGCTGCCCCATCTTCTGGCCCAATCTCCTGAAGCTCCCTCTCCTCTTCACAGCCAGTGCTCTCCAAAAGGAGGTCTCCTCCCCTCACTCTGTCCGGCTCCTTACTTCTTAATCTCTCCTCAATCTTCCGCATCCAGCTTTCCACCTCCACCATCCCCACACAGTTCCTTCCACAAGGCTCTCCAGCGATCACCTCCCAACTGCCAAATTCAAGTCCTTAAGTCACTTCTTGGCCTCACCAGCCACTGTTGGCTACTTTCCAGTCCTTGAAACTCTCTTCTCTACTCTTCCGTGATCTCTGGCAGCTTTAACTGCTGGCACTTACCAATTTGAAGTCTTAGCAAATCTTTCTTTTCACTCGACCTTCTCTGTTCTCTCCCTAAGATTTTTTCTCCTTTCCCGCTTCCCCCCCTTATCCCTCCCTCTCTCCACTCCAGTCACAGGGGTCTCCTAGCTATTCCTTGAAAGAGCCATGTTCGGGCTGCCTGGGTAGCTTAGCGGTCGAGTGTCTGCCTTTGGCTCAGGGTGTGATACTGGAGTCCCGGGATCAAGTCTCACATCAAGGCCCACATCGGACTCCCTGCAGGGAGCCTGCTTCTCTCTCTGCCTGTGTCTCTGCCTCTCTCTGTGTGTCTCTCATGAATATATAAATACAATCTTTTTTTTAAAGATTTGACTTTATTATTTATTCATGAGAGACACAGAGAAAGGCAGAGACACAGGCAGAAGGAGAAGCAGGCTCCATGCAGGGAGCCCGATGCGGGACTCGATCCTGGGACTCCAGGATCATGCCCTGGGCCAAAGGCAGATGCTAAACCGCTGAGCCACCCACGGATCCCTATAAATACAATCTTAAAAAAGAGAGAGAGACATGTTCTTCTGAGCTCTGGGATGCCTACGTACTGTTCCCTCTCCAGAAACACTCTTCCCTCTATTCCTTGCCCCCTTCACATGGCCCACTCCCCACTCATCCTTCAGATGTTAGTCACCGCCTTGGGGAGCACCTCCTGCCCCTTAGGCTAGGTTGGCACTTCACTCATTCTACTCCTTTCCTTTTTTTTTTTTTAAAGATTGTATTTACTTATTTGAGAGAGAGTACGCAGGAGTGGGGTTGGGTAGAGGCAGGGGGAGAAGCAGACTCCCCGCTGGGCAGGGAACCCAATGCAGGACTCTGTCCCAGGACCCCGGGATCATGACCTGAGCCCAAGGCAGATGCTTAACCAACTGAGCCACCCAGGCTCCCCTTTTCTGCTCCTTTTTCATAGTCCTTATTACACTGGAGGAAATTATTCCAGCAGTTATTTAATTACTATTTCCCCCACTACCACTACACTGACATTCCAGGAGGACAGGGACTGAGTCATCTTATTCATCACAGTATCCCTAGTTCCTGGTAGATGGAAGGTGATCCATAAATCGATGTTGATTGGCAATGGAATCATAAATTTGAATTCAAAAGCACTGGAAACAAAACAAGAAATAGATAAATTGGACTTCATCCAAATTAAAGACTTCTGGGCTTCAAAGGACACCTATTGGTAAGGTAAAAACACAACCCACAGAACAGCAGAAAATATTTGCAGAAGTATATCTCATAAGGGTCCAAGATCCAAAATATATAAAGAATCCTACAACCCAATAACAAAAAAATATAAACAACCTGCCTTACAAATGGGCAAAAGAAGACTTGAACAGACATTTCTCCGAAGAAGATGTATATGAAATCTCCAACAAGCACGTGAAGAGATGCTCAACATCGTTAGTCATTAGGACTTTGTTTTGGTTTGGTTTGAGGGGGAGGGGCAAAGGGAGAGAGAATCTTTCTTTTAAGATTTTATTTATTTATTCATAAGAGACACACACACAGAGAGAGAGAGGGAGAGAGAGAGAGAGAGAGAGAGGCAGAGACATAGGCAGAGGGAGAAGCAGGGTCCACGCAGGGAGCCCAACATGGGACTCGACCCCAGGACTCCAGGATCACACCCCGGGGCTGAAGGCAGGCACTAAACTGCTGGGCCACCCAGGGATCCCCACCCCCAGAGAAAGATTCTTAAGCAGGCTCCACACTCAGCGTGGAGCCCAACATGGGGCTCTATCCCACAACTCTGCGATCATGACCTGAGCCAAAATCAAGAGGTGGATGCTTAACCGATTGAGCCACCCAGGCATCCCTGTTTTGTGTTTTTATAAGGAATCTCTAGGCCCAAAGTGGGGCTTGAATTCATGATCCCAAGATCAAGAGTTGCATGCTCTACCAACTGAGCCAGCCAAGTACCCCAGCATCATTAGTAGTTACAGAAATGCAAGTGAAACTCAGAATGAGATACCACTTTATATTTACTAGGATCGCTGTTATCAAAAAGGCAGATTAGGAGCACCTGGGTGGCTTAGTTGGTTAAACATCTGCCTTTGGTTTGTCATGATTCCAGGTTCCTGGGATTGGGCCCTGAGTCCAGCTCTGCTTGGCGGGGAGCCTGCTTCTCCTTTTCCCTCTGCTGCTCCCCCTGCTTGTGCTCTCTCTCTCTGTCAAACAAGCAAACAAATAAATATCTTTTAAAAACCAGATTATAACAAGCATTGGGCAAAGATGCAGAAAAATTAGAACCCTCATACTCTGCTGGTAGGAATGTAAAATGGTGCATCCCTTTAGAAAGCAGTCTGGCAGCTCATCAAAAAGTGAAACATAGACTTACCAATGTGATATTGTGATTTATAATAAATATATATTTGGTCTTGACCTTGTTCCAGGCCCAGAGCCCCTAAACCTTTGGAATTTCCTGTGATAAGAGTGAGCATGGTGTCTTTTGTTATGTTAAACAGGTGATTTTTGGAAAGCCCTTAAGATGAGGGCTAGTTGCCAGGGGAATCAACTTTGATAATAGGAATGGAACTTTCAGTACCTCCTCGCAAAACCTCCTGGGAAGGAAGAGGGCCTGGAGGTTGAGTCCATGGTCAATTGCCAATGATTTAATCAACTGGGGCTATGTTATGCCTCCACAAAGACCCAAAAGGACAAGGTTCAAAGAGATTCTGGGCTGGTAAACACATGGAGGTGCTGGCTGAGTGGCACCCTGGAGGGCATGTCAGCTCTGAGCCCCTTTCCCATGCCTTGCCCTATGCATCTCTTCCATCTGTCTCTTCCTGAGTCATATCCTTTTATAATAAACTCGGGACCTAATAAGTAAAATGTTTCTCTGATTTCTCTGAACTGTTCCAGCAAATTAATCAAACCCAAAGAAAGGGGCCATGGAATCTGCACTCTATAGCTGGTCAGTCAGAAGCACAGGTGACATCTGGGTTTATGACTGGTATCTAAAGTTGGCAGAGGAGGGGGTGAGTCTTCTAGGACTCCGTCCTCAACTTGTGGAATCTGATACTCTCAGTAGATAGTGTCAGAATTAAGTGAAATTGAGTTAAACTGTAGGATACTCAGCTGGCGTGGGAGAGTTTCTCCTTGTTAGCGTGGGGAACCCCGCCCCCGACACACACACACACACACACACACACACACACACACACACACGTTGGAATTGGTACAACAATCTGTTTACTATATAACCCAGAAATTCCACTCCTAGGTATCTACTTAGGAAAAATGACTTTTTTTAAAGATTATTTATTTATTTATTCATGAGAGACACAGAGACAGAGGTAGAAGCACAGGCAGAAGGAGAAGCAGGCTCCACGCAGGAAGCCTGATGGGGGACTCAATCCCAGGACCCTAGGATCATGCCCTGAGCCAAAGGCAGATGCTTAGCTGCTGAGCCACCCAGGAGTTCCTTACCTCAGAGAAATGAAAGCGTATATCCGCACAAAAACTTCTATATGAATGTTCATAGTGACATCATTCATAATAGCCAAAAGGTAAAAATAACCCTAATGCCTATCGATAAATGTCTATCAACAGATAGATGAATAGATGAACAAAATTTGGGGTTTCCATATGATGGAATATTATTTGGCCATGAAAAGGAATGAAATTCTGATATACGCAACAATGTGGATGAACGTTGAAAAGGTAATGAGAAGTGAAATAAGCCAGTCACAAAATACCTTCTATTATATGATCCCATTGATATGAAATGTCCAGAATAGTCAAATCCATAGAGACAGAAAGGAGATTAATGGTTTCCTAGGGCTGTGGAGGATGGGAGACTACAAGTTGATAGCTAAAGGGCAGGGAATTTCTTTTTGAGGTGATGAAAATGTTCTAAAATGGACTATGGAGGGGTGCTTGACTGGCTCAGTTGGAAGAGCATGCAACTCTTTTCTTTTAAAAATTTATTTAGGGGGATCCCTGGGTGGTGCAGTGGTTTGGCGCCTGCCTTTGGCCCAGGGCGCGATCCTGGAGACCCGGGATCGAATCCCATGTCGGGCTCCCGGTGCATGGAGCCTGCTTCTCCCTCTGCCTGTGTCTCTGCCTCTCTCTCTCTCTCTCTTTCTCTCTCTCTCTCTCTCTCTCTCTCTCTGTGACTATCATAAATTTTAAAAAAATTATTTAGGGATGCCTGGGTGACTCAGCGGTTGAGCACCTGCCTTCAGCCCAGGGCATGATCCTGGAGTCCGAGGATCGAGTCCCGCATCGGGCTTCTTGTGGAGCCTGCTTCTCCCTCTGCCTGTGTCTCTGCCTCTCTCTCTCTCTCTCTCTCTGTGTGTGTGTGTATCTCTCATGAATAAATAAATCTTAAAAAAAAGAAAAAAATTCCAGTAGAGTTAACATATGGTATTATATTAGTTTCAGGTGTACAATATACTAATTCAACAATTCTATACATTACTCAGTGCTCATCAAGATAAGTGTATTTTAAAGAGCCCAAGTGTTCATCAACTGATGATGACTGGACAAAGAAGATGTGGTACATACATACAATGGAATATTACTCGGCCATCAAAAAAGAACGAAATCCTGGGGCCCCTTGGTAGCTCAGTTGGTTAAGCATCCGACTTTGGATTTTGGCTCACGTCATGATATCAGGGTTGTGAAATTAGGACATGAGCCAAAATCAAGAGTCAGACACTTAACTGTGTCACCCAGGTGCCCCAAGCATGCAGTTCTTGATCTTGGGGTTGTGAGTTCTAGCCTCATGTTGGGAGCAGAGATTACTTAAATAAATTAACCTTTAAAAGAAATAAAAATTAAAATTTTCAAAAAGTGACTGTGGTAATGGTTGCACATAACTGTAAATATACTAAAAACCACTAAACTGTATTTTTTTATTTATTTACTTATTTTAGAGAGAGAGAGAGAGCATGAGCATGAGCAGAGGTGGGGGGCAGAGAGAGAGAAAATCTCAAGCAGACTTTCCATTGAGCACAGAGCCTGACACTGGGCTTGATCTCATGATCCTAAGATCATGACTCTTAGATCATGACCTGAGCCAAAATCAAGAGTTGGACACTCAACTAACTGAGCCACCCAGGCTCCCCTACACTTTAGTTTTTTAAACTGAAATATAGTTGACATACAATATTATATTAGTTTTAAGTGTACAATATAGTAATTCAACAATTATATATATTACAAAATGCTCATCATGATAAGTGTAGTTACTATTTGTCAACCATACAAAATTATTATAATATTATTGACTATATTCCCCATGCTGTATTTTTTATCCCTGTGATTTATTTCTTTTGTATCTGAAAGTTTGTACCTTTTATTTTTCTTAAGTAGGCTCCATGCCCAATGTGGGGCTTGAACTCATAACCCTGAGATTAAGAGTCACCAGCTCTACTGACTGAGCCAGCCAGGTGCCCCAAAATTTGTACCTCTTAATCCCCTTCAACTATTTCTTCTGTCCCACTACTCTTTCCCCTCTGGTAACCACCATTTTGTTATCTGTGTTCATGAGTCTGTTTCTATTTTGTTTGTTCTTTTGTTTTTTAGATTCCATATAAAAGTGAAATCCTATGGTAGTATCTTTTTCTGACTTATTTCACATGGCATAACACCCTCTAGGTCCATCCATGTTGTCATAAATGGTAAGATTTCATTATTTTTTATGGCTATGATTCCATTGCATATATATCCCACAAACGCTTGTACTGATGGACTTAAGTTGCTTCCATATCTTGGCTATTATAAATAACACTGCAAGAAATATAGGTGTGCATGTATCTTTTTGAAGTAGTGTTTTCATTATCTTTGGGTAAATAACCAGCAGTGGAATTACTGGATCATGTGATATTAGCGTTATTAATTTTTTAAAGATTTTATTTATTTATTCATGAGAGACACAGAGAGAGAGGCAGAGACACAGGCAGAGGGAGAAGCAGGCTCCCTGGGGGAGCCCAATGTGGTACTCGATCTCAGGACCCCAGGATCACTCCCTGAGCCAAAGGCAGATGCTCAGCCACTGAGCCACCCAGGTGCCCCCTGTGTTATTTATTTTTTGAGGAACCTCCATATGTTTTCCATAGTGGCTGGACCAACTTACATTTCTGCCAACAGTGAATGAGGGCTTCCGTTTTCTCCACATCCTCCCCAACACTTGTGATTTCTTGTCTTTTTAATACTACCCATTCTGACTGGTATAAAGTGATATCTCTTTGTGGTATTGATTTATATTTCTCTGATGATGAGTTATGTTGAGCATCCTTTCATGCGTGTGTTGGCCATCTGTATGTCTTTGGAAAAATGCCTATTCAGGCCCTTTGGCAATTTTAAAATCAGACTATTTGGGGTTTTTGTTTGTTGAGTTGTATGAGTTCTTTATATATTTTGGATATTAACGCCTTTTCAGATACATCATTTGCAAATACATTCTCACACTCAATAGGTTACCTTTTTCTTTTCTTGATGGTTTCCTTCACTGTGCAAAAGTTTTTTACTTTGATATAGTTGCAATTATTTAATTTTCCCTTTTGTTTCCCTTGCCTGAGGAGATAGATCTAGAAAAATATTGCTAAGACTAATAGATTACTAAGAGATTACTGCTTTTTAAAAAAGATTTATTTATTTATTTATTTATTTATTTGAGAGAGAGAGAGAGTGGTAGGATAAGGGCAAAGGGAGAGGGAGAGAGAGAATCTCAAGCAGACTCCCCACTGAGCATGAAGCCAGATGTGCAGCACAATCCCACGACCCTGAGATCATGGTCTGAGATTAAATCAAGAGTCGGATGCTTAACCAACTGAGCCACTCAGGTACCCTAGGTGCTTTTTTTTTTTTTTTTTTTTTGGAGTCTTATGGTTTCAGGTCTTACATTTAGGTCTTTTATCTTTAATTTTATTTTTATGTATGGTGCTTGAAAGTGGTCCAGTTTCATTCTTTTGCATGTTGCTGTCCAGTTTTCCCAACATTATTTTTTGAAGAGACTGTCTTTAACCCATTGTATATTTCTGCCTCCTTTGTCATAGAAGAATTGGCGATATAGGCATGGGTTTCTTTCTGGGTGCTCTATCCCATTCCATTGATCTGTCTATTTTTGTGCCAGTACCATACCATTTTGATTACTGTAGCTTTGTAGTATAGTTTTAAATCTGGGATTGTGATACTTCCAACTTTGTTCTTCTTTCTCAAGATTTCTTTGGTTATTCAAGGCCTTTTGTGGTTCCATACAAATTTTAGGATTATTTGTAGTTCTGTGAAAAACACTATTGGTGTTTTTATTGGGATTGCATTGAATCTGTAGATTGCTTTGGGTAGTAAGGACATTTTAACAATATTCTTCCCATCCACGAACATGGAATGTCTTTCCATTTACTTACATCATCTTCAGTTTCTTTCATCAATGTCTTAGAGTTTTTCAGAGTACAGGTCTTTCACTTCCTTGGTTAAATTTGTTCCTAGGTATTTTTTTCTTTTTGATGCAATTGTAAGTGGGATTGTTTTCTTCATTTTTCTTTCTGTTATTAATGTACAGAAATATAACACATTTCTGCATATTAATTTTGTATCCTGTAACTTTACTGAGTTCATTTATTAGTTCTAGTTTTCAGTAGAGTCTTTGGAGTTTTCCACATATAGTATCATGTCATCTGCCAATAGTGAAAGTTTTTTTCTTCTTCTTCTGTTCTGTTCTTCTTTTTTAGAGAGTGTGAGTGGGGAGGAGGGGCAGAGGAAGATATAGAATCGGTTTTTAATATTTATTTATTTATTTATTTATTTATTTATTTATTTATTTATGAGAGAGAGAGAGAGAGAAGGAGAGCGCACATGAACCAGGGAGGGGAAGAGGGGAAGAGGGAGAAAGAGAATCCCAAGCAGGCTTCACACTCAGCAGAGAGCCTAATGCAAGGCTCAATATCCCAACCCTGAGATCATGACCTAAGCCAAAATCAAGAGTTGAATGCTTAACCCACTGATCCACCTAGGCATCCCTTTACTTCTCCTTTATCTATCCGATGCCTTTAAAAATGTTTTTAACTTATTTATTCATGAGAGACACAGAGAGAAGGCAGAGACACAGGCAGAGGGAGAAGCAGGCTCCCCACAGGGAGCCTGATGTGGGACTCAATCCCAGAACTCCAGGACCACGCCCTGAGCTGAAGGCAGATGCTCAACCACTGAGCCACCCAACCAGCCCTATTTCAATGCCTTTTATTTCTTTTTCTTGTCTGATTGCTGTGGCTAGGACTTCCAGTGCTATGCTGAATAAAAGTGGTAAGAATGAACCTCCTAGTCTTGCTCCTAATCTTAAAGGAAAGGCTTTCAGCTTTTCACCATTGAATATGATGTTAATTGTAGGTTTGTTATATATGGCCTTTATCATGTTAAGGTATATTCCCTCTAAACTCACTTTGTCAAGAGTTTTTATCATGAACAGATGATGAATTTTGTCAAATGGTCTTCCTGCATCTATTGAGATGATCATATGATTTTTATCCTTCATTAGGTCAATGTGGTGTATCATGTTGATTGATTGGTGAATATTGAATAAACCCTACTTGATCATGGTGAATGCTTCTTTTAATGTATTCTTAAATTCGGTTTGCTAATATGTATTGAGGATTTTTGCATCTATGTACATCGAAGATATCGGCCTGTAATTTTCTTTTTCTGTTTTTTTTTTTTTTTTTTTTTTTTTTGTAGTGCCTGACTTTGGTGTTTGGGTAATGGTGGCTTCATAGAATGAATTTGGAAGGATTCCTTCCTCTTCTCTTTTTTGGAATGGTTTGAGAAGGATAGGTATAACTCTTGTTTAAATGTTTGGTAGAGGGCAGCCCTGGTGGTGCAGTGGTTTAGTGCCGCCTGCGGCCCAGGGTGTGATCCTAGAGACCCGGGATCGAGTCCCACATTGGGCGTCCTGTGTGGAGCCTGCTTCTCCCTCTCCCTCTGCCTGTGTCTGTGCCTCTCTCTCATTCTCTCTGAATGAATAAATAAATAAATCTTAAAAAAAATAAAAATAATAAATGTTTGGTAGAATTCACCAGTGAAGCCAATTGGTCCTGGACTTTCATTTTGTCCTGGACTTTCATTTTTTGGGAGTTTATTTTTTAAAAAGATTTTATTTATTTATACATGAGACACACACACACACACACACGGAGAGAGAGAGAGATGCAGAGATGCAGAGACACAGGCAGAGGGAGAAGCAGGCTCCATGCAGGGAGCCTGACATGGGACTCGATCAGGGGTCTCCAGGATCACACCCTGGGCTGAACGCAGTGCTAAACCACTGAGCCACCTGGGCTGCCCATTTTTAAGAGTTTTTGATTACCAATTGAATTTTGTTACTAGCAATTGGTCTGTTTAGATTTTTTATTTCTTCCGGATTCCGGCTCAGAAAATTGTATGTTTCTAGGAATTTATGCATTTCTTCCTGGTTGTCCAATTTTATTGGCTTATAATTTTCTTAGTAGTGTCTTATAATTCTTCATATTTCTTTGGTTGTAACTTCTCCTCTTTCATTTCTTATTTTATATATTTGAGTCCTCTCTTTTTTTCTTGATGAGTCTGGCTGAAGGATTGTCAATATCATTTATCTTTTCAAAGAACCAACTCTTGGTTTTATTGATCTTTTCTACTGTTGGGTTGTGTGAGGGATTTTTCTTGTTTTTTTAGTCTCTGTTTTATGTTTCCATTCTCATTCTTATTATTTTCTTCCTTCTACTAACTTTGGGCTTTCTTTGTTCTTTTTCTAGTTCCTTTGAGTGTAAGGTTAGATTGTTTGAGACTTTTTTCCTTGTATCTGGAGGTAGGCTTGTGTTGCTAAAACTTCCCTCTTAGAACTGCTTTTTCTGTGTCCCAAAGATTTTGAACTATTATGTTTCCATTTTCATTTGCCTCTAGGTATATTTTGATTTCCTTTTTATTTCTTTGCTGACTCATTTGTTGTTTTGTAGCATATTATTTAGCCTCTACATATTTGTGTTTTTTTCCTGTTTTTTTCTTATAGTTGAATTCTAGTTTCAAACCGTGTGGTTGGAAAAAATGTTTGATATTATTTCAGTCTTCTTAAATGTATTGAGACTTGTTTTGTGACATAACATGGGATTTATCCTGTAAAATGTTCCATATGCACTTGAAAAGAATATGTATTCTGCTATTTTGGGATGGTATGTTCTGTATATATGTGTTAAGTCCATTTGGTCTAACGTGTCATTCAAAGCCATTTTTTCCTTACTGATTTTCTGTCTGCATGATTTATCTATCAACTGATGTAAGTGGGTGTTAAAGTCCTCTACTATTGGGGCACCTAGGTGGCTCAATCGACTAAGTGTCTGCCTTTGGCTCAGGCCATGACCTCAGGGTCCTGAAATCGAGCCCCACATGGGGCTCTCTGCTCAGCAGGGCGTCTGCTTCTCCTTCTCCCTCTGTCCCTCTCCCTGCTTGTGCTTACTCTTGGGTATATGCTTTCTCTCTCAGATAACTAATTAATTAATTATTTTAAAAAGTCCCCTACTATTATTGTATTACTGTCACATTCTCCTTTATATCTGTCAATATTTGCTTTATATACTTAGGTACTCCCCTGTTGGGTGCATATACAATTGTTATATGCTCTTGTTGGATTGATCCCTTTATCATTATGTAATGTTCTTCTTTGTCTCTTATTACCTTATTTCTTGTAAAGTCTATTTTGTTTGATGTAAGTAAGCTACCCCACCTTTTATATTTTTGCTTCCATTTACATGGAGTATATTTTTCCATTAATCACTTTTTGTTTGTATGTGTCTTTAAGTCTGATGTGAGTCTCTTGTAGGCAGCACATGGATGGGTCTTGTTTTGTTATTTTAATCCATTCAGTAATCCTAGTCTTTTGATTGGAGCATTTAGACCATTTGCTTTTAAAGTAATTATTGATGGGTATGTACTTATTGCCAATTTTGTTAATTGTTTTCTGGTCATTTTTGTAGTTTCCTGTTCCTTTTTTTCTTCTCTTGTTCACTTCCCTTGTTGATTAATGACTTTCTTTAGTGTTATCTTTGGATTTCTCTTTATTTTTTGCGTATCTATTATAGGTTTTTGGTTTGTGGTTACCATGAGGTTCATATGTAACATCGTAAGTTTATAGCAGTCTATATTAAGTTGATGGTGACTTAAGATCAAATGCATTCTAAAAGCACTACATTTTTACTCCTCCTAATCCATGTTTTATGTATATGATGTCATATTTTACATCTTTTTATTTTGTGAATCCCTGAATTAATTTCTTAGATGTAATTAATTTTATTACTTTTGTCTTTTACTATTCATACTAGCTTTATAATCAATTGGTCTATATTACCTTTATTCCATATCTGCTTTTACCAATGAAATTTTTTTCATAATTTTCTTACTTCTAGTTATATCCTTTTCTGCTTAAAGACCCTTTAGCATTTCTTGGAAGGCTGGTTTAGTGGTGATGAACTGCTTTAACTTTTTAAAAAGATTATTCATTTATTTATTTATTTGAGAGAAAGAGAGAGAGAGCAAGAAAGGGTAGAAGGGGGGGGTAAATCTCAAGCAGACTCCATGCTGAGCACAGAGCCTAATGTGGGGCTTGATCTCACCACTCTGAGATCATGACCTGAGCCAAAACCAAGAGTCACACACCCAATCGACTCAGCCACCCAGGCACCCCATTAACTTTTCTTTGCCTTAGAAATTCTATCTCTCCTTTAATTCTGAATGATAACCTTGCCGGGTAGAGTATTCTTGGTTGTAGGTTTTTCCTTTCAGCACTGTGAATATATCATGCCATCTCCATCTGGCCTGCTAATTTTCTGCTGAAAGATTAGCTAATCGCTTTATAACCTTTACCTTGTACATAACACACACAGAGGGAGCTACTGAATAAATAATGAAAGGAAAGTATCAACTCTCATTTATTCTTATATCTCCAGTACCCAGTACAGAAATATGAGCATTCCTTTTGCATAATGCTTTAGGCCCATCCGTTTCATATTTGACACTTGTCTCAACCTCAAGGACAGAGAGAGACCCATAGGACTGACATTTGTTCCCACAGCAACCTGTGTACACTTGGCTTTCAGTCCTCATCACCCAGCAAAATTGTTGCATGTGGTGTGTAGGAGAGTTGGGATGATGACTGTGAGAAGTGGCAGCCCCCAGAAAGGCAAGGAGGAAGAAGTCTGTAAATAGAAAGCTCACAGAGAGGAGGCACCTGGCTGGCTCAGAAGAGCATGTGACTCTTGATCTCAGGGTTGTGAGTTCAGGCCCCACATTGGATGTAGAGATTACTAACTAACTAAATAAGTGAACTTAAAAAGAAAATTGACAGATAAACTAAAGGATGTGGAGTAAACGATGCTCCTGGGCTTGGGGGTAAAGTGTTTTCCAGGCTGCAGAGGCCCTGAGACATCCCTGTGAGCTCAGCTCAGTATGATAAATGATGTTCACATTGGGGGCCCTGGATGATTATGACCAGAGTAAAATATCCAGTAGTTCAGTTGAAGAAGGCAAGAACTTTATGATGCATCCTGAATATGTAACAGCCTAGGGGGTACCTGGCTGGCTTAGTTGGTAGAGCATGTGATTCCTAATCTTGGGGTCTTGAGTTTAGGCCCCACATTGGACATGGAACTTACTTAAAAAAAAACCCTCTATTCTGAATATGTAACAGTCTGAAAGCTTTAGTTCATAAGGGGGTACTCCTCAGTAATACAGAAAATGTACATTTATGGAACACAGTCAATGGATGAGGTGCTCCAGGATTTGGAGCCTTTTAAAGATGGAATGGTCTTTTTGATGTGTCAGCTTAGCTAGGCTACAGTCCTCATTTATTCAAACAGTAATCTAGGTGTTGCAGTGAAGGTTTTACAGATGTAATTAAATCCATAGTTCACTTTTTTTTAAAGATTTTATTTATTCATGAGAGACAGAGAGAGACAGAGAGAGAGAGAGAGAGAGAGAGAGAGAAAAGCAGAGACACAGGCAGAGGGAGAAGCAGGCCCCATGCAGGGAGCCCAATGTGGGACCCGATCCGGGGTCTCCAGGATCACGCCCTGGGCTGAAAGTGGTGCCAAACCGCTGAGCCACCCGGCTGCCTCAGATCATGGTTTCTAATACCATTCTCTAATACAAGAAACCAAGGTTCCTTGTTTCCTTGGAGAAATGACTGATTCTAGGGCTGGGGAGATAGTGGATTATAACACAAAGTATAAAAGAAATATCCATGTCCATTTTGATATAAAGAAATGATAGAACAAATAAATAAATAGATAAATAAATAGGAAAGAAGAGGCAAATCTCACATGCAGAATTATTCCAAATAATTTATAGGGATATGCCTTCCTTATGGTCTGCTTCCCACTCCTTCAGAGAGTGCAGCATATTGTGACTTCCTTCCAAGAAGTACAGTTGAGAAGGGGGAAAGTAACTTTACAGTGGAGAAGCCTGACCAACACTACTTCAGCCAGGTGATCAAGGTTAATATCAAGGGTGATAAATCATATTGATAATATGTACCCTTGATGTGATCTGATGAGAATGGCACTTTTTCTCTGTCATCTTCCTCCCCAAAACTTATAACCTCTGTCTAAAAATGAGAAAAACATCAAATAATCCAATATAGGGGCATCCTACAAAATATTTGACCAGTACCCCTCAAAATTGTCAAGGTCTGGAAGGGAGGGTGGTGGGGGGATGGGGTAACTGGGTGATGGACATTAAGGAGGGCATGTGATGTAATCAGCACTGAGTATTATATAACACTGATGAATCACTGACCTCTACCTCTGAAACTAATAATTATATGTTAATTAATTGAATTTAAAATTTAAAAAGTGACCAAAAAGAAAAAAAACTGTCCAGGTCATCAAAAAGGAAAGTCCAAGACACTATCACAGCCAAGAGGAGCCTAAAAGGACATAACAACTATATGCAAGGTGGATGAAATCGTGGAACAGAAAAAGAATATTAGATAAAAACTAAGAAAATCCAAATAAACCATGAACTTTAACTCTGTATTATCCTCTCATTTTTTTGGTAAATCTCAAACTGTTCTTTAGAAAGTCTATTAAAAAACTGCATTAGGGGGGCACCTGTCTGGCTCAGATGGGAGAGCACATGACTCTTGATCTCAAGGTTGTACGTTTGAGCCCTACGTTGAGTGTAGAGATTATTTTAAAAATAAAATAAAATCTTTAGGGCACCTACGTGACTCTGTTGGTTAAGCATCTGCCTTCAGTTCAGGTCATGATGCTGTGGTCATGGGATTGAGCCCCACATTGGGCTCCTTGCTTGGTGAGGACCCTGCTTCTCTCTCTCCCTCTGCCTGCCACTCCCCCTGCTTGTGCTCTCTCTGTCAAATAAATAAATAAAATATTTTTAAAAAATAAAAAGACAAAAAATGAAATCTTTTAAAAAAAATAAACTAGATTAGGAAAAAATCGGATGAACAAATACTTGTGACTGCACTGTATACAAGTTTCAGTACTAGGCTACAAAATCAGGAGTCATTCTGCTATTTCCATTTTTACTTTGATTTTTTAAAAAGATTTTATTTATTTATTAATGAGAGACACAAAGAGAGAGAAACAGAGGCAAAGGCAGAGGGAGAAGCAGGCTCCATGCAGGGAACCCAATGTGGGAGTCAATCCCGGATCCTGGGATCATGCCCTGAGCCGAAGGCAGATGCTCAACCGCTGAGCCACCCAGGTGTCCCTACTTAATTTTTTTTAAAGGATTTGGTTATTTGAGAGAGACTGAGAGTAGGAGCTGGGGGAGGGGCAAAGGGAGAGGAAGAGAGAGAATCCCAAGCACACTCCCTGCTAAGTGTGAAACCCAACGCAGGGCTCCATCTCACGACCCTGAGATCATGACATGAGCTGAAACCAAGAGTCAGTGCTCAACCAACTGAGCCACCCAAGCACCCCCCTTTTTTTTACTTTAATTTAAAAGCAAATCTTGATGATTCTAGTGACCAGTAATTTGCTGACCCTCTATGATAGTGACTATCCTATCTCCTAGTCAGTGCAAAATAAGTGGCTTTTCTATTCCCAGAGACATTAGCAGATAGCCCTCCATAGATAACCTCACCTTTTATTTCATCAAAAATATATAAAATATCTAAAAATAATTTGTTCAGCTTTCTGCAACAAAGCCTATGAACTGACTTGCATGTGTACCCATTCTTTTCCTCCTGTGCTCCTGTTATAATAACAGCTACCATTTATGCAATGCTACCCACCTATGTGCCAGGCACAATAATAAGCCTATTACATGCATTATCTCCTTTAATTATTAGACCAAATTTAGTAGGTTCTCATAATTTTCCCATCTTAAAGTTGAGGAAACTGAGACTCAGGGAGAGTAAGTGACTTGCCCAAGGTCTCACAGCCAGAACCAAGTGTTCTCCAAAATCTAAATTCTTTTTTTTTTTTTTAAGTACTCTCTCCCCACAACGTGGGGCATGAACTCACATCCGTGAGTTCAAGGGTAGCATGCTCTACCAATGAGCCAGCCAGGCACCCCTGAACTCTTTTTTAAAAAATTCCTGGTGATCCTTGGGTAGCTCAGCAGTTTAGCGCCTGCCTTTGGCCCAGGGCGTGATCCTGGAGTCTCCATCATTACTCACCCAGACTGCAAACCACAGCCTCTGACCAGTCTACTCCTAGCCTACCCTGCCCTACTTCCAACCAATCTGATCTCAGCAGTCCACACAGTAACCCTGATGACTCCTTAAACCCAAACCAGATAGACCATTGTCCAACTTTGAAACCTTAGATATTTTTCTGGGCCTCAGGATAGAATTCAAAATCTCTCTCTCTCAAAAAAATTAAATTAAAATTAAAATTAAAAAAATAAAAAAACAAAATCTCTCTCAAAACTTAGAGGCTCCCCATGATCTGATCCCTGCTTATGTCTCCAGCCTCATCCCTCATCACTACTTCTGTCAGCACCTTCTCCTGCCACCACCGAATATGTACTTCTCTGTACTTCCACCACAGACAGTGACTCTCAGTTCCCTAAGTCTTCCAGCTTCCTCTTGACTGGGCCTTTTCACAGTCTCTTTCTTCTGCATAGGAAATGAACATGCCACACGCCATCTCTCAGACCTAACTCCTCTTCAACCTTCAGAGCTCAGCTTGCTCTTCCTCAGCCCCTCCCGTGTTCAGGACAGGTACACAAGGGTTTCATGCCTTCCTCACCACAGCACTCAGCATTAAGAGCTGCAAATGTCTGCATGCTCGCCTGTAGACTGTGAGTCTGTGAAGATGGGAGCCTGTGGGTGTGGCTCACCACTGCAGCCCAACACCCAGCACCCAGCCCCCAGCACTGAGGGTCGACCTCATAGTCTATAATGGGTGTTTATGGAATGAACAAATGGGAGTTGGAGGCAATCAATCTTGAATTTAGATCCAAGGTCCTTCTGATTAAACTAAATCATTTTTTTGTAGTTCACTTGCCTTCTGTTCCCATGCCTTTCTCCCTTTGGTGAGCCCCGTGGAAACACTTTTTTTTTTTCACTTTCTCTAATGAATACCATATCACAGATACATTTAGAGTTACAAATGTGGCACTAGAGGTTCATGACTTTAGAAGCAGTTTCCTCATTTCAAGTGGAAGGAAACTAAAGTCCCCAAAACTGAATTGGTTGTTAGGAGCAGGCCCATTGTAGCTATAAAACTGGGACTAGACCTCAGATTTCTTTTTTTTTTAAGTTTGTTTATTTATTTAGGTAATCTCTATATCCAATGTGGGACTCAAACTCATGACCCTGAGATCAAAAGTCGCATGCTCTTCTGACTAAGCCAGCCAGGTACCCCCAGACCTCAGATTTCTTGATTTTAGTACTCTATGCCCTCTCTTACACCATGCTGTGAAGGATTAAAGGTGATCATGAGTTCTTTGATGCTCTTCCCAATGGTGGGTTCTATATCCTCTTACCCTGAATCCAGGTGGGTTCTGTAATGCTTAGATCAATAAATACAGCAAAAGAGATATAATGGACGGAGCCCAAACTGATAATGTATCCCTTCTAAACATGTATTAAGAATTTTGAGATAGTGGGGTGCTTAGTTGGCTCAGTTGGAAAAGCATGCAACTCAATCTTGATTACATCAGGTATCGAGTATAAAGATTACTAAAAAATAAATAAACATGGGGTATAGAGATTACTAAAAAAATAAATAAACTTCATTTTTTAACAAAAGATTCTATTTACTTATTTGACAGAGAATGAGAGAGAGCACAAGTGGGCAGAGCAGCAGGGAGAGGGAGAAGCTGTCTCCTTGTTGAGCAGAGAGCCCAACACGGGGTTTGATCCCAGGACTCTGGGATCATGACCTGAGCCAAAGGCAGACACTTCACCTGAGCCACCCAGGCATCCCAATAAATAAACTTAAAAAAATAGAGTAATTTTAAAAAATAATTTCAAAATGGCAAAAGCAGGGCATCAAACTCAGCAGAGAGCCCTGCACAACTGCACAGTCTGTAGTCCCATGAACATGTTCCTGCTGCCGGTTTCAGAGCTCAGGTCAGAAGAGACTGTCAGCCGCTTCCAGTTCTTGTTTCTTGGAACATTCAGTCAAGCCAGGTGCCATGTAAGCAGTCAACTAGCTTGAGATCTCCATGTTGTGAGAAGCCCAAGCTACATGGAAAGGCCCTGGGGAGATGAGACGCCATATGGAGGAAAACAGACCAAGGAATGCCAAGGTGCTCAGCATGTGAGTGTAGGGGTTCAGAACGATCACCTCAAGATGTGCCACTTTTACACACAGATTATTTCGAGCTGAAAACAATCAAGGCCCAAAAGACTGAGGAAGGAACTTTGATCTTCCCTCCAGCTGCCTAAAAGAATTTGAAGGAAGAATCTGCTCCAAGAAGAGAACTAACACCATAGATAACTACAGTGTAATATGAACTAAGTATGGTAGACAAGGAAGCACCTAGCAAGGCCTGTTTGATTTAAGTTCTATGATCCATTGCTTCTGTGTGGCCTTGTAAACATATGTTTACCAAACATTTATTCCTTTCTATCTTCCTGCCAGTTGCTTTCCTTCTCTTTGAAGTCCCAGGCCCCTACCCTCAGGATGACATATATACCTCATTTTACCGGTCTTTAGAATGCTCATGTTTATTGGATTCCTCATACATATATAATTAAATTTGATTGTCCCTTGTCAGTCTGTCTCATAGCAAGACAATTCTTAGATCAGTCAGAAGAACCTTGAAGGGTAAATTTTCCCTTCTCAACATAAGTGAAGAGGCCATCCTGGGAGTGGATTCTCCAGGCCCTGTTGCTCCCAATATCCAGTCAAGGCCTATTCAAGGGATCCCTGGGTGGCGCAGCGGTTTGGCGCCTGCCTTTGGCCCAGGGCGCGATCCTGGAGACCCGGGATCGAATCCCACATCGGGCTCCTGGTGCATGGAGCCTGCTTCTCCCTCTGCCTGTGTCTCTGCTGCTTCTCTCTGTGTCTCTCATGAATAAATAAATAAAATCTTTAAAAAAAAAAGAAGGCCTATTCAAGTTACTGACTCACAAAATGATGATGGAAACAAAATGTTTTAGACCACTAAGTTCAGGGATAGTTTGTTACCCAGCAATAGATAATGGAAAAATGTACTGTCCCTAGTATCCTTTGAAATGTCAGTGAAAATCTTATAAAGCACAAAGCTTTTATTTGTATAAAATGTCGCCATTCTGGGATCCCCAAATTACATACTAAGTATATGGTTACATGCATATTAGAAACATAGGAATGTCACTTTGGTGATTAAAGATAAAACATGTAAAAATGAGGGACACCTGGGTGGCTTAGCGGTTGGGCATCTGCCTTCAGCTCGGGGTGTGATCCCCGGATCCGGGGGTCAAGTCCCACATCAGGCTCCTTGTGTGGAGCCTGCTTCTCCCTCTGCCTATGTCTCTGCCTCTCTCTCTCTCTCACTGTCTCTCTGTCTCTCATGAATAAATAAATAAAATCTTTCTTAAAAAAGCAAAAATGAAAAAAAATAAAGGATAAAAATGCATCTCACACTAGGGACATATACTGTTTTGGCACTAGGCTTAATCAGACCTTTTAATTTAAAATATATGAGTTCAGAATACTTCTCTTGGCCTCCAGAAATACTTCTCTGTCATTGCACTTATAAAACTGTAGGATAATTAAGTGTCTGTGTGTCTATTTCCCTGACTAGATCAATGTTTTTCAAACTGTGGATGCAACCTATTAATGGGTTATGAAATGTATTTTTTAACAAAATAGAATAAAACAAAAATATGCGTTGCACATAAGTATTAAATCAAGAAACTTGCAAGTGTGTGTGTGTGTGTGTGTGTGTGTGTGTGTGGCTACTGGACTAGACTGTGAGATCCCAATACAGTGTCCATGCCTAGCCTATTCACCACTGTATCCCCAGCAGCCAGCATATTGTTTGACACATGTAGATGTTCTATAAATATTTGTTACATGAGTGAATGTTATTGTTGACATTTCCTATTTGGAGATGAACATCTCCATCTTCTTGGGACCCTTTACTGTTTCCTAATAGTGCTGGCCTCCAGACTTCCACTCCTTTCATAAATTAGGGAGTCTTATAGCAGCTTATTTATTATTCATTCATTTTCAGTCTTTAGTTTTCAGTTTGCTCCTAAATATCTGCACCGGTGTGAACTTTCTCTTAATTGCCTGCTGAAATGGAAAAGGTCTATCCCCTCCCCAATCCAGTCAAAGTGTAAAGAAGGAAGCAAAGGAAAGTAAAAAAGGAAGGGAAGGAAGGAGAAAGGGAGGGAGGAAGGGAAGAAAAAGAAAAAAGAAAAAATATTGGTCACAGGTTTATTCCAGGAACTCTTTTTTTTTTAAGATTTTATTTATTTATTCATGAGAGACAGAGAGAGAGGCAGAGACATAGGCAGAGGGAGAAGCAGGATCCATGCAGGAAGCCCGACACCGGACTCGATCCAGGGACTCCAGGATCATGACCTGAGCCAAAGGCAGACGCTCAACCACTGAGCCACCCAAGTGTGGCTTAAAAAGATTTTTTTAAAGTAATCTGTACACCCAATGTGGGGCTCAAACTCACAACCTCGAGATCAAGAGTTGCATGTTCTACTAACTGAGCCAGCCAAGTGCCCCTAAAATGTGTACTTAATTAATTTCATCCCTAGGCTTAGCTGTTTGGTTGGTTATTTCATTCTTTTTTTTCTTTTTTTTTTTAGATTTATTTTTAAGTAATCTATACCCCCAACATGGGGCTTGAACTTACAACCCCGAGATCCAGAGTTGCATGCTCTACCAACTGGGCCAGCCAAACACCACTATTTCATTCTATTTTTAGATAAATGTTTTATTTTCAAATAGTTATAAATTGGGATCCCTGGGTGGCGCAGCGGTTTGGCGCCTGCCTTTGGCCCAGGGCGCGATCCCGGAGACCCGGGATCGAATCCCACGTCGGGCTCCCGGTACATGGAGCCTGCTTCTCCCTCTGCCTGTGTCTCTGCCTCTCTCTCTCTCTCTGTGTGACTATCATAAATAAATAAAAATTAAAAAAAAATTAAAAAAAAAAAAAACAAAACAAATAGTTATAAATTTACAGAAAAGTTGCAAGAATATTACAGAGCGTTCCTGTATGTCCTGCACACAATTTCGCCTATGGTCACTGTATTTTTGAAAATGTTTTCAAACAAGGGGTGCTTGTGTTGCTCAGTTGGTTAAGCCTCTGCCTCCATCTCAGGTCATGATCCCAGGGTCCTGGGATTGAGCCCCACATTGGGCTCCCTGTTCAGCGCAGAATCTGCTTCTCCTTCTCCCTCTGCTGCTCCCCCTGCTTGTGCTCTCTCTGTCTCAAATAAATAAATAAAATCTTTTAAAAAATGTTTTCAAACACAACCACAGTAATGAATTGATAGCAATCAAACAAGTTGCCTCTACCATGTGCTGTTTGGAACCCACGTAAATAAATGTCTCAGAGAACTCAGATGCCAGGCTGTAGTATGTAAGGCAGCCACATGGGCTTCTTCCAGAACAAGCAGCTCCAGATAAGAACATGGGACTTGGAACACCTGGGTGGCTCAGCGGTTGAGCATCTGCCTTTTGCCCAGGGCGTGATCCTGGAGTCCAGGGATCAAGTCCCACATTGGGCTCCCTGCATGGAGCCTGCTTCTCCCTCTGCCTGTGTCTCTGCCTCTCTCTCTCTCTCTCTGTGTCTCTCATGAATAAATAAATAAAATCTTTATTTAAAAAAAAGAACATGGGACTCATCTTTAAGTCTCTAAAGAGAAGTAACATTTTATTCTAGCCTGAACTTCTAACTGGCCTTGTGTCCCAAACTAAGAATTTGGTCTAAGGTCAAAAGGGTAGGTCTTTTTCAAATCCCACAGCTCATGAGCTTGTCTAATTTATTTCAGGACCATCTCTTGTTTACTTGACATGTCATCTTTCCCACATCTCTGTATTCTTGGAAACTTCTGAAAATACACAGAAAGGCAAACTTAAACAAAAATCAACATAAAGAACTGTAGAAAGCACTGGGTGGAGAGAAGCAACCAGAAGAGGACAGAGGCCCAGAGAAGTAAGATATTTCTTGAAGCAACCCCAGGACTAGTGGTGCAGCTGTCTTGTTCCCAGCTCAGAGCTGGGGATGCTCTTGGGAGATGTCGCTTCAGTCCATAAGGCTCTCTCTAGGCACCGGCCCACCCACTGGGCAGTCATGCTTACATACACAGAACCCTGCCATTCATCTATAGTTGACTGATTCTTGGCTGGACCAATCAGGCTCACCCTCTCATGATCTTGCTGTCGGGATTTAGAGATTCCTACCCAGTTCTCTCTGGGACAGAGTGGATGCCATGTTTGGCTTTGCTCTAAGAGAAGCAGAGGAAACAGGTCTGCCAAGGAGGACAAGAATAAAGTGGACATTCAGAAAGAAGCTGCAAGAAAGGCCCCAGAGGGAGCACAGACTGCCTGGCTTCTTAATGGCTTTCAAGACCCTGGTTCTGGTTCTTCTTAAAGCCTGGCTGTCCCCTGACCTTGGGTTCCATGAGACACCTTTGAAGGCTTATATTAAACACCCCACTTAAAAAAAAAAAAAAAAGGGATCCCTGGGTGGCTCAGTGGTTTCGTGCCTGCCTTTGGCCCAGGGCTTGATCCTGGAGTCCCAGGATTGATTCCCACATCGGGCTCCCTGCATGGAGCCTGCTTCTCCCTCTGCCTGTGTCTCTGCCTCTCACTCTCTGTATCTCATGAATAAATGAATAAAATTAAAAAATAAATAAATAAACACCCCACTTAAAAAAAAGCAACATATGTGAGTGGCTCCATTCTAACCCTGAAAGTTGTTTACTTTTCCTGTTCCTTAAAAAATTTTTTTTTCTGATTATAAACACATGTTCCTTGTAGAAATTTTAATTAGCTTTCTTCTCATTATAAAAACATTTTTGTTATGTCTATACATCCCGAGAAATATAAAATGAAAACTAAATCACTTGTAATGAGATGCATACACATGTTCAACAAAAGATATATACCAAGATGTTCAGAGCAGCTCTGTAAAGGCCCTGAACTGGAAACTATCCAAATGCCGATCAAGAGGAAAATGGGGAAATAAATTGTGTTATAGTCACACACTGGAACACTTGTGAAAATTGATAAAAGGAAACTTCATTTAAAATGGAGGCGGGGGGGAACCCTGGGCGGCGCAGCGGTTTAGCGCCTGCCTTTGGCCCAGGGCGCGATCCTGGAGACCCGGGATCGAATCCCACGTCGGGCTCCCGGTGCACGGAGCCTGCTTCTCCCTCTGCCTGTGTCTCTGCCTCTCTCTCTCTCTCTCTGTGTGACTATCATAAATAAATAAAAATTTAAAAAAATAAAATAAATAAAATAAAATAAAATAAAATAAAATAAAATAAAATAAAATAAAATGGAGGCAGGGGGAACCCTGGGTGGCGCAGCGGTTTGGCGCCTGCCTTTGGCCCAGGGCGCGATCCTGGAGACCCGGGATCGAATCCCACGTCGGGCTCCCGGTGCACGGAGCCTGCTTCTCGCTCTGCCTGTGTCTCTGCCTCTCTCTCTCTCTCTGTGACTATCATAAATAAATAAATTTTTAAAAATAATAAAAAAAATAAAATGGAGGCAGGAGGGGCACCTGGGTGGTTCAGCCAGTCATGCATCTGACTCTTGGTTGCAGCTCAGGCTGTGATCTCCCCGTGGTAGGATCAAGCTCCAGGTCCAGCCCCACCACAGGTTCCACGCTCAAGGTGGAATTGGGTTTGGATTCTTTCTCCCTCTCCTTCCTCCTCGGTCTCTCCCCCAACTTCCCAAAATAAATAAAATCTTTTAAAAATAATAAAAATAAAATGGAGTCAGGAGGCCAGAAAGGCAAGCTCCCATACCCTATCATTTGTGGTCAATTGCAGACCCTAGCCTGTCTACTTTACTACCAGGAAGAGGAAGAATGATTTTCTCCTTGCCCTGCCAATGAGCAACTGTTACAACCCTTCATTGAAAAGCCACCAGGCTTTGAATTGCCAGTTTACTCCAATGGACTTTTTGTTTGTAACCGCCCCTCCCAACTCTCTCCTTTCCAACTGAGCCTTCATCTCCTTGTTTGCTGCTTTTGCCTTGGTTTGCGTGTCCTGAAATGCAATTCTCTGATATTCCTGAATAAACCCATTTTTACTGGTAAAATAACTGAGTTTTATTTTTAAGGTTAATCAATTATAGCCATGAGAATGAGTCATCTACAACTGCATGCAATAACAAAATCGCATATGATGGTCATTGAGTAAAAGAAATTAGACACAGTAAATGCAAAGTCAATTATTCCATTCATATTAAAGTGCAAAAATAGGCAAGACTACTCTCTGCTGTTAGATGTTGGGACAGTGGTTACATCTGGAGGTGATAGTGACTGGAAGGGTACCCAAGGGGGGCTTCTGGGATGCTGATCACGTTCTATTTCCTGACTTGGATGGTGGTGACACAATTGGATTCACTCTTCAAAAATTCATCGAGTTATACACTTATAATAAATAAGTATACATTTCTGTATGTTATATTTTAATAGAATTTTAAAAATAGCCTATGCTTCCAGATTTTGGGGGAGGGAGGTGTTAATCCAGATTTTTTGGGGGGTGTGTGTTAAATTTTATTTTTATTTTTTTTAAGATTTTATTTATTTATTCATGAGAGAGAGAGGGAGGCAGAGACACAGGCAGAGGGAGAAGCAGGCTCCATTCAGGGAGCCTGACATGGGACTCGATCCCAGGTCTCCAGGATCAGGCCCTGGGCTGAAGGCAGCACTAAACTGCTGAGCCACCAGGGCTGCCCTGTGTGTTAAATTTTAAACTTCCTCTTTTTCTTTGCTTTTTCTAGGAAATGACTTGGGTCTGGCCCACTCTGCTGGTCTTTGCTTTTTTGGGATGCTTCTCTGACATTTCCCTGCTTGCTACTGTTATGTGCATCTTTGTCTTTCTGCAGCCTAAGATATCTGTATTTTCAGCTCTGCTGGAATCTAAATTGTTCCAATTGATTGAGAGAACAGTTTCATTTAAGGTCAGGCTGAGAGCCAAGTCCGGTCTGGCCGCTCCAGCCAGTTTCTATCAGCAACTTAGACGCGCAGTCCCAAGTGGCCTTGTCAGGGACAAGTGCCTGCTGGTGTGGTGAAGGAGGTACCCCTACAAGAAGGTGAGTGGTGTCAACAGTGCCATTCCCAATGCATGGCATGCCCCATTCTCCAAGTCCTTTCTCTAGCACCCTATACCCAGCTACCTACCCACTGTGTGTGTTTGGGGGGATGGGCTCACAATTTGTCTCCTTGGGAACCCGGCTGAGGCCTTCTCCAACTCCCCAGCAAGTCCTTGCTTCCTCACTCTTTGCATATGTGTTAAGGCATACGACTTGTCCTGCTCTTGCTCACTTGCATGCCTGTTCTCCCCCTCATTCATTCACTTGCTCATTCAGTACATTTATTGAGCACCTCCTTTGTGCCAAATGCTGTTAGGAGAAAGCAATCAGCATCGAGCAGGACAAAACTCATCCCCATTCTTGGAGAGCACAGTCTAGTGAGAGAGGCAGATAGTTAACCACGCACATTTCTTTCTAGTTCCAGTTTGAAGGAAACCTACAGACTGATGTCAGAGGTACTAAAGCAGAAGGACCAAACTGGATTGAGAGGAGAGTGGGGTGGGTCGTCAGGGAAGATCTCTGTGGAGGTGAAAACTGGATTGAGACCTGAAGGACAAATGGGAGTTTCACAAGGTAAAGAGGAAGAACATTCGTTACAGGGCATAGTACATGGGAAGGCTCTAAGGCAAGATGGAGCTTGGTACTCTGGGAGAAGAAGCCAACGTGGCTGGATCCAGCTTAGAGTCAAGAGAGGGTAGGAACCATTCCATGCTTCTTTTAGGCCATATTGACTTGCGCCGGGGGCGCCTGGATTGCCAGTTGGTGAAGCGTCTGCCTTTGGTTCAGGTCATGATCCCAGGGTCCAGGGATCGAGCCTACTCTCTCTCTCCCTCTGCTTCTCCCCCTTTGTGCTTTTTCTCTAATAAATAAATACAATCTTAAAAAAAAAAAGACTTGCCTCAAGAGTAGTGTGAAGTGGTGGGAAAGGGGAGCGGTGTGCTGAGCAGATCTGTGTCTCAAAAAGCTCACTCTGGCTCGCTGCAGCACGTAAACCAGGATTTCTCAGGACGCCTGAGTGGCTCAGGTCATGATCCTAGGATCCTGGGGTTGAGTCCCTGCCTATGTCTCTGCCTCTCTCTCTCTCTGTCTCTCATGAATGAATAAATAAAATCTTAAAAAAAAAACAACAACCAAGATTTCTCAAAATCATCACTATTGTCATTTTGGGCTGGGCAATTCTTTGCTGTGGGGGGAATGCTGGTGTATCGTAGGATGTTTAGCAGCATCCCTGGTCTCTATCCACTAGCCGTCAGTGGCACCTTCCTTTCCATTGTAGGAAGCAAAGGGGTCTCCGGGCATTGTCAAATGTCCCCTGGGCAGGGCAGGGAGGGTTGCAAGCAGCAAAACGGCTCCCAATGAAGAATGGCTGTCAAACCATTTATTGTGTTCAGCCCAATCAGTTTTCTCTGATGAAGGTCTGCTTCCCTCCCTCCGCTCTCAGACACGGACATATGATGGACACAGGCACACACACAGGTGCACGTTAGTCTTGACCACAGTATTCTTGCGGGCCATACTCCCCTCTGGCTGCCCAAACTCCCACCAGGGTTTCACATGGGCTAGGGTTTGATGTTCACTTCTCTGGAATAGAACAGGATCAGTGAAGTGTAAATAGTTAATGCTTCACTGTTCAGTCTGGTTCTCATTGCCATTCCTGCTAACACCATCTACCTGGCAGGTTAAGCACTCACAATGTTATTGCTATTAGCAGGAATAGAGCTGCAAACCTTTTTTAATCTGTACAATGAGAGAATACCTGGTATAACTGATTTTTACAGATGTTATCAAATCCTTAGAAACCCAAGGTAGGTATGATTTTGGAGAATTATCTCTCTCTTTTTAAAGATTTATTTGAGAGAGAGAGTGCGCATGAGCTGGGGCAGGGGGAGGTGGCAGGTGGGAAGAGGGAGAGGCAGGCTCCCTGCTGAGCAGGGAGCCTGATGTGGGGCTTGATCCCAGGACCCTGGGATCATGATCTTTTTTTTTCCCCCCTTTTTTTATTTTATGATAGTCACACACAGAGAGAGAGAGAGAGGCAGAGACACAGGCAGAGGGAGAAGCAGGCTCCATGCACCGGGAGCCCGACGTGGGATTCGATCCCAGGTCTCCAGGATCTCGCCCTGGGCCAAAGGCAGGTGCTAAACCGCTGCGCCACCCAGGGATCCCTGGGATCATGATCTGAGCAGAAGGCACGTAACCGACGGAGTCACCCAGGTGCCTGATTTTGGAGAGGTCTCTTAAGAGATCAAGTTTGCACAGCTGGTTCAGAATTTTTTTTTTCTTTTCTTTTCTGTTCTTTTCCTTTCTTTTCTTTCCTTCTTTCCTTTTCTTCTTTCTTTCTTTCTTTTTTTCTTTCTTTCTTTCTTTTCTTTCTTTCTTTTCTCTTTCCTTCCTTCCTTCCTTCCTTTTTTTTTCTTTTCTTCTTCTCATTCATTCATTCATTCATGAGAGACACAGAAAAACAGGCAGAGACATAGGCAGAGGGAGAAGCAGGTTCCCCACGGGGAGCCAGATGTAGGCTTTGATCCTGGACCTGGAATCATGCCCTGAGCCAAAGGCAGATGCTCAACCACCAAGCCACCCAGGCGACCCACTGGTTCAGGATTTTCACTGTCATGTTGCCATGCCTCCTTTCCAAGCCCTAGAGGGGTTCATGTACTCCAACTTAGAATTCTGGAATTGGAAGGGAACTGTCATCCATCCAGAGGCTGACACTGGAGCCAGCTCCGAGCCAGCTAGGCCTGACCTCTACCTTGACCATCTGCCTCTCCCCACTCTCTTACTTTAGCTTTATCCAGCTCATCGCTCATATCTGCTGGGGAGGGATCCACACTCAACCTTTAATTCTGCTCACTCCCCATTCCTCTTTTCTTAGTCAAGTACCAAACCAAATGCTGTGTACTATTACAGTTCATTCTCCCAGCCCTCTGAGGGAGCTCCCACCAGCCTCACATCCCTTAAGACACCAAGGCTTACAGCTGGCAAAGGAAGAGGATTTGAATCCCAACTCTGCAATCCTTACGCACTCCGACTTCTGCTGCTGCCTGCTTCTCAGCCAGCCAGTAAGGGGTGGGTAGTATCAACACAGGGTCAATCTCATGTCCTCCAAACACTGACCTCTAGTGCGACGCCTCTTGTAGTTTGTAAAAGGGGATCTTTAATGTCTCAAAACTCCCGTTATTTCCCCTTCAGGAAGCACCGACCTAGTCCTTCACAGCTGGGAAATCAAATATGGGGCGATTGTCTGAGCTAGAGTGGGGCCAATGGAGCCAGAACTGGCACCCTATTCCCCAGCTCCTAAGTAACCTGGTATGTATAACCAACCCTCCTGTCCACGTCATTTCCCCTTTTCATTTCTAACACCACTCATTTAGGGTTGGGAGAGCAGCTCACTCTGCCACCAGTGCCACCTTTGCCTTGTCCCAACCTATTCTGAATAGTGAGGCTATTTTTAATGCTCCAAAACATCACGACTGCCAATTAGATCAGGTCCCTCTACTTTGGCCCTATAGAGCAATTTTAGCAGGGTTAACAGTTACTGCTATCCACACAGCAGCAGCTCCCAGGTTCCTAGGCTGGTTAGTTCAGTGGTCCTTAGTCAAACTACAGTCATCAGAGCCTCCTAGTAGGGTTCTAGGATAGGGTCCCCCATACCATACCACTCCTACTACTTGCTTCCTCTGCTACATCCAGCAGAGGATCCTTACAAACTAGATATAGGGTTGCCACCAAACTGGATTCACCTTCATTCCACAGGTAATTATAAGGAACTTTTCCAGACATTTGCTCTAGCTTCTGAATTGGCCTATTATTAGCCTAACAGATATTTATCTATCCACCAACTAATCCCAAGTACCTAGAACAGTGCCTGGCACATTATCACCCTGTAAATCTAAATCTATTAAGTGTAAAATAGTCTTTTGATTTCTTTCAACAATTTAATAATGCAGAAATTTAGCTCACAGGCTGCACAAAATCAGGCAATTTGATAACCACTGGTTCAGAGGATTCCTACTTCCTACTTGAAAACTGGCATTATGGAATAGTAGATAAAGATGCTATTTAACGACGTGCTACTTACAGGTATGAGGATGACACATATAGTCACTTTCCATTATCATAAGATATAAGAGCCATTAGCCACACAGAGCTTTATAATTAAAAATTTGAAAATTGGTTCTTTATTCAAACTAGCCACACTTTATTTTTTTTTAAAAAGATTTTATTTGAGAGAAAGCACATGAGCAGGGGGAGGAGCAGAGAGACACGCTGACTCCCCGTCAAGACCTGAGCCAAAGGCAGACGCTTAGCAGACAGAGCCACACAGGCGTCCCCTAGCCACACTTTAAATACTTTGTTGTCAAGGGCCATTTCTATCACTGCAGAAAGTTCTATCAGACGGTGCTATGTGAGATCTGACAGGAGGGGCAATTCAGTACTTCACAAATCAGGACACAACAGCAGCTCAGCTGAAAGGTCTCACATTTATTACTGAACCAACCTACTGGTATAGAGGCATAGTAACAGAGAAAATCATTCTCTTGATAAGACAGGTCTATTGGCCAGGTAGGAAGGATGTTTCCATATTGATAAGATAGGAACATGTGATCTCCATGTGGCTTAAATATGTGTGCCAATTATGTTTGCTATTTCATGATGTGCGATGCTTCCTCACAGACCCAGTTTGGTTCTTCTCCAGTGTCTCCTCTTGGAATTGTACCTGCACAGAAAGAAACTGCAGGTTACAAAGACAATCTCACCTCAATTTGTCTGCCCTCAATCACAAACTTTGTTTTTTAAGTACCATAAAATCCTTGAAAGGCAAAGGGTCTCATTTTTTCCTTCCTTGAACAGGTTTGGAGCTCTCTTTGGAAACTAAAAAGTGATTTCCTAATGTGTTTAAGAACTAGTCAAAGCAAAATTTTAACCTCTCAAAATGATTCCAAGCTAGGAAAACACACTGGTTCTTGAGACTGGACTAGTGGGGAAGCTCTCTCCCCTCCCAAGAGTATACCTGCCTACTTTTCATTCAGCATACCTGGGTAGACCCACACACATTTATTTTGAAACCATCCCTTCCAAGCTTCATCAAAAGCAGCATTTCTACATCATGGATCACACACACACAAAAGCTCCCGTATTAATTTTACAATAGATGAACACTCCCAATCATTTCAATATCAAAACAAGTGATTTGCAGAGCTCAGGCCATGCCAGAATTGTCCATATCAATCTGTCATGATTTTACCCTCATAAAGGCAAAATCAAAAATGATCGACACACATTTTCTTTCAGCAGGGTAATGTCAGTACTTCCACAAAATGAAGCACTGTAATTGCAACCTGCTTTCAATACACTTTAAAAGTTGCAAGGCACAGTGGCCCCGGAGGCTCAGCGGTTTGGCACTGCCTTTGTGATCCTGGAGACCCGGGATCGAGTCCCGCGTCAGGTTCCCTGCATGGAGCCTGCTTTTCTCCCTGTCTGTCATGAATAAATAAATAAAATATTAAAAAAAAAAAGGTTGCAAGACAGATGAGGTAGTATTTCTTTCATTCTGCACAATAACCTGTAATGACGGGTCCCGCCACCAGATGGGAATATGACAGAGAAACCGATGTTCACCTCAATACATTTAAAAAGGGGCTTTACTATGGATGGTCTGATGCTCTCAACAGAAATCCACCAAGCTTATAGAAGGGCTAAGCTACCAAAGGAACCACTTCTCCAAGTGGCTCAATACTTTTTCTTAGCATTGTATGGTGGCAACACCATAGGTTTTAAAACCTAGATGCATTTCTAATACCGAGACATCTCCCACACCTATTAATAAATGCCAGTGTTGGGGCAGCCCCGGTGGTGCAGCAGTTTGGCGCCGCCTGCAGCCTAGGGTGTGATCCTGGAGACCTGGGATCGAGTCCCACATCAGGCTCCCTGCATGGAGCCTGCTTCTCCCTCTGTCTGTGTCTCTGCCTCTCTGTGTCTATGAATAAATAAATAAAATCTTAAAAAAAAAGCCAGTGTTCAGTACACAATAAACTAAAGGTAGCACCTAACTGGCCTATAGGGCTACAGGGTGTGGTGATTTTCACATGTCTTTTGAACTGGCTAAAAGAATTAACAGGCCCTCAATTCACATCTTTGTCTTCACATCAGTAAACTAGTATCACTTAGATCTGTAATTTAATCAAATCAGAGTTCTATACTGGCGTCATGATCTTGCACTCCTCAGCTTCCAAGTCTTTCTCTTGCAAAAGGGACCCACTCCCCTGGCCCATTCTAGTGTCAGCTTAAAAAGGCTTTTCAACCAAAAATTTTGGTAACAGTATTTGCTTTCTCCTCCTTTGTTGTCTTCGGGACTTACTTAATTGGGAAAGCCACAAAATCTATATTTCATTTCCAACAAACCCAAGTTCTGAAAGCTGTTTAACATGCAAGGGCTGTCACTGGTTGTGAGCCCTTGAGCCAGTTATCACCAATTTTTGATGCTTATTTTTCTTCCTTTGAGACCTGTCTCAAGGTCCACCTGGTCCCCCAAGAGACTGAAGACAACAGGAAATTAACAAATGTTATTAGAGTGTCTGCCCCTAATCCTAGCTACAGGGTGGGTTGCTTTCCAGAAACACTGAGGAAGCACGTTAAAAAAAAAAAAAAAACCACCACAGAAGAAGCAGGTGGTTGCGGGGGTCCTTACCTGATTTTATTACCAGTTTTCATCCGAATCCACTGGGGAATAGGACGATTCTGCTTTTGTTTCTTGGCCAGGAATCGCTTGATTCTGAAAGTCTTGTGAGAAGACTGGAAGGAAACGTAATCAATTTAGAGAGCAGAGCTTACTCAAATGATTCAGTCAAGAATGCCCTCAATCCACAAACATTTGAATGCTTCGTCCATACCAAAAAACCACCTTTTCAATGCTAAACCCATCACGCCCTTGGCTCTGTTCCTGGCAAGTTCTAGAGACATAATCCCCCACTGTTCAAATAAAAAGTCACCAAGAGTCAGGAAAGTAAGTAACCTACCCCAAATCAGAATATTAATGCAGAGCTGGGATTCAAACCCAGGTCATCCATATATTCCATGGCTAGGGTACCTTTCAGTCTTCCTGCTGTCACCCTTGACCCAGAGGACCATTGGGAATGACTGGGGAACTTGGTTTTCACAAAAGAATACAGCTTTTTGTCAACCAGAGCAATCTAGCACTTCCAAGTCAATTTCAGCGCACTATGTGAAACAGGAATAGTCAAGGATCACTCCAAGAGTAATTAAGATTTTCACAAAGTCCTCGACATTCAATACATCTATTCTAACTCACTGACAATCTTTTGAAAAGATGTAAGTTGTGTTTTAGAGACACGGAGATCGCCTGCGCGAGCGTGTGTGTGTGTGTGTGGTGGGGTGGTGCAGGAGAGTCCACCAGCAGAGCAGACAGCTTGCTGAGGGTGGAGCCAAATGCAGGGCTAGATCCCAGGACCCTGAGATCATGACCTCAGCTGAAATCAAGAGTGGGCTGCTTAACTAACCGAGCCACCCAGGTGCCCCCCCACTAACCATTTTGCTATTAATTCTGTACTTTAAATATTTCCCAATTTCTCATTTCATTTTTTTTGGCTTTAAGAACTTGGGTCATCTAAGTCCAACCGCAACGCTCTCCCTCCTCAGTTTGCAGGGCAATCAGGAAATGGCAGGAGTGGTAGTCTCAAGTCTGGCCTATGTGGTCCAATATCCATCCTGCACCTTGCATAATAATAGAGGCCCATTACAAAGAAGGTAGAGATTACACTCCTGTCACCCAGCTCACGATGGGACTTGTAAACGTTCTGTCACCTAAGAAAGCACCCCTCATCCTTTCCATACCTAGAAGCATCCAGCAATTTTAATTTCTCTGGAAATGATCACAGGTAAAACCCACGACCATTAACTGTCCGCAGTTGGCATTTACCAAGAACGTCCGAATGGCACCCAGGTGCACACTACAGCACCCCTCCTTCCAGGTACTTCCACGGGAAGACGCAGAAGTCGCTGAACAAAGGCCAGAAAGTCCTGTAAGCTCATAACATGGTATGCTCCTGGCCGCCAACTTAAAACAATTTCCGAAAACCAGCAGACCTCGTTCCCTTCTCGATGCCCGGTACGTGTGGTGCGCACCCCACTGTCAGGCCACGATTTTTGGAGTGAAGCCCCCCGGCTTCTCTTCCTGCCCCAGAATCACAGTTCGCTCCAAAAGGGCAAAGGGTGGGATCCCTGGGTGGCTCAGCGGTTTAGCGCCGCCTTCAGCCCAGGGCGTGATCCCGGAGACCCAGGATCGAGTCCCACATCAGGCTCCCGGCGTGGGGCCTGCTTCTCCCTCTGCCTGTCTCCGCCTCTCTCTCTCTCTCTCTCTGTGTCTTGTGAATAAATAAAATCTTAAAAGGGGGGGGGGACAAAGGGCAGTGGAAACCCGTGCTAGCCTGGGCGGCGGCCGGGCACACAAAGCACCACGCTCCGGACCTCGCATCGCCAGCGCAGCCCGCCTCGACTCGAGCCTGCGAGCTTTCCGGGAAGCGGAGCGGAGGCCAAACTCGAGCCGCTCTGCAGGGAGCCTCAAGCAGGCCCGCGCACCTCGACGCAGCGGGCGGCACCGGCGAGCTCTGGAGATCTCGGCTCTCGGCAAGCCGGCCCCGAGCGGATGGTAACGGATGAACTTACCATGGCGATCACAGTCAACCACACGCAACCAGGATGGCGGCGGAAAGGAGAGAGGAGGAGACGGGCGGAAGCACGTATTTAGAAGACGTCGCCAAGGGCGGAGCTTAGGCGTGTGCACGCCGTAGGCCCCGGCGGCTCCCCGCGGCCTCCCGCCCCCGGCACGCCCGCGCGGGCTCCGGTGGGAACTGGCCGAGCGCGCTGCTCCGAGCGCGACGGAATTCGCTTAGCACCACTTCCGTAAGTGGGTTCCTCGGGAGCCCGTCAAGTGTGCTAAGGGCACCGCGCCTTGTGCCTTGTGGGCGTGGCGCACGGCCCGCGGTAGTGCCCGAGGGTAACCCTTCCGAAGGCCGAGTGAGCGGGGTGGGCGGGCTTCGCTCAAGGGAGGGCCCGGAGACGTCACGTCCGAGTGCAAGGGACTTCGGTCCTGGGCTGGCCCCTGGGCTGGCGGGAGGGCTGCGAGGGCTGCGAGGGCTGCGAGGGCTGCCCTCCGCCGGGTTGGGCCTGCGGCACCCATCTCGGCCGTATCTCGACCTCTTGAAGTGGTTTCCACCTGGCTGGGCCGCTGGACGGGAAGGGATGGTGATGATGGAGGAAGCAGGAGAGGGCGGCGGGGGCTGCATTAGGTGGGTCCGGTAAGCCTAGGCCAGAGCTGAGAAAGTTCGGGACAGCCTTTCCCCCAGCTACTAGGGGTCCCGGGCTCTTAGCCCGCTTTACAAAATGTATAGGAATTGTTGGCATACGTTTCGGATGTTAATGATCCCCGTTTTCGTGTTTTGCTTCTCCACATTGAAAAACAAAAACCTCTATGTATCTTTGCAGTCACCTCAGGCAGTTTTGCACCAGTAGATTAAGGTAAGGGTTTTAACCTGGGGTCCACAAACAGTCCATGTATAGAATTCACAGGATACATGAACTTGGATGGTGGGGGGGGGGGCATCACAACTTCGTTTTTATCAAACTGTCTGAAATGTAGCGCTTTCTTTCTTTACAGACAGGCAGCAAACTGTAGTGGGTGGCATTAACAGTACCTATGACTTGGTCACCAGTAGAAATCAAAGATGGTTTCATATCACACTGCAGTTGATGGAGACGTCTTAAAATATCATTTATACACTCATCGCTTTTTTGAAATTATAGTACAGTTGACCCTTGAGCAACATGGATTTGAACTGCATTGGATCCACTTATAGGTGGATTTTTTTCGATTAATACAGTAATACAGTACTATATGTATTTTCCCTTCCTTATAATTTTCTTTTCCTTTCTTCTTCTTCTTGAGAGAGAGAGGGGGCGGGGGCTGGGAATGTGCAGAGGGAGAAGGAGAAAGACAATCTTAAGCAGTGTAGAACCCATCGCAGGGCATGATCAGGCACCCCCTTATGATTTTTTTAATGACCTTTTCTCTAGCTTACTTTGTTGCAAGGACATAGTATATAATATGTATAATATATAGGATACGTGACTGTTTATGTTATCTGTAAGGCTCTGGTCAGCAGTAGGCTATTAAATTTTGGGGGAGTCAGAAGTGACATGCAGATTTTCCACTGTGCAAGGTTGACTCCTCTAACCACTGCGTTGTCAAAGGTCAACTAGAGTTATTAGACCCATAAGTAGAACTGTGTTAAGCCTGTATGTTATTGTAGCACACATTTCTTTTAGAAAATATTTTGATAACTATATTCCAGTGCATTGGTTTTCTTTGTAATCCTATGTACTTTGTTTTATGCGTTTAAAAACATTCTGAAAATAAACTTCGTCAGACTGCCAGAGGATTCCATGCAACAAAAATGGTTGGGAACCTCTCAATTGGAGTATAGAGACAGATGGTAGAACAAACAATTTAGTAGGAGACTTTGGAAATAGTCCGGGTGAGAAATGATGGCCCATGGGGCACCTAGCTGGCTCAGTGGGTAGAGCATGTGACTCTTGATCTCAATGTTGTGAGTTCGAGCCCTACGTTGGGTGTAGAGATTACTTAAAAATAAAATCCTGAAAAGGAAAAGAAAAGAAAAAAGAAAAGAAAAAAAGAAAGAAGAAAGAAGGAAAAAGAAATGATTGCCCAAAGTAAAGTAGTCCCCAGGATGTTGAATAAGAAGAAATAAGATCAAGAGATGATTATGACATTAACAGGACTTGGTTTCTAGGTTTCTTTTTTTTTTGTATAGAAGATCCCAGAACAAGGAAAGTTCAGTGCACTCCGGGAAATGTTAACCCGAAGATCCAGAGGCATTTCCTTCACCGCGTGTGTTTCTTAGGTGTGGGCGCTGCGGCACGCGCTGAACAGAGCTGCTGGTCCTGCTCCAGGTTTCTAGGTTTCTGTCTTGAGCAACTGGATGCTGGTGCCTTAGGTCTGGAGAGGAAATACACAAACAATAGGAACCTTGAGCCCAATATAATAACCATTTTTTTAACAGCAAAAGTTTAGTTACTTTAATCCCATCTGGTTCTTTTTAAGATTTTATTTATTTATTTGAGATGGGGAGAGAGAGAGAGAAATAGAGAAAGAGTAAGAGCATGCCCAAGATTAGGGGGAGGGAGAAGCAGACTGCCCGCAGAGCAGGGAGGCGGTGAGGGGCTCGATCCCAGGGCCCTAGGATCATGACCTGAGCCAAAGACAGACATTTACTGACTGAGCCACCCAGGTGCCCCAATCACATCCAGTTTTTAAATTCAGACTATCATCCAGATAAATTTACATTTAATTAAAGTGAGACCTTGGACTTCTTTTTAAAATTTTTTCTTTAGATTTTTTATTTATTTGAGAGAGAGAGAGATAGAGCTGGAGTAAGAGCAGGGTAAGGGGCAGAGGGAGAAACAGACTCCCCACTGAGCAGGGAGCCTGATGCCGTCGGCTCTCGATCCTTGAACTCTGGACTCTGGGATCATGACTTGAGCCAAAGGCAAATACATAACTGACTGAGCCACCCAGGCATCCCGAGACCTCAGACTTCTAAATCTCAATTTTTACTGTTTATTTGAGAGCCAGTATTTTCTTTTTGGTGGCCCAAAAGAGCAGCAAGTAAGCCTTTAGTTGGTAAATGATCATCATCTTCATCATTATAGCTACCATTTACCTCAGATTTAGGGTGGAAATAACACTGTGCTAGGAGGTTTTTTTTTAAGATTTTATTTATTTATTCATGAGAGACACAGAGAGAGGCAGAGACAGAGGCAGAGGGAGAAGCAAGCTCCCTGCAGGGAGCCTGATGTGGGACTTGATCCCAGGACCCTGGGATCACAACCTGAACCGAAGGCAGATGCTTAACCACTGAACCACCCAGGCGTCCCTATGCTAAGAGCTTATGTAAATCATCCTTTTTTTTTTTAAAGATTTATTTATTTATGATAAACAGAGAGAGGAGAGAGAGAGAGAGGCAGAGACAGAGACAGAGACAGGAGGAGGGAGAAGCAGGCTCCATGCCGGGAGCCTGATGTGGGACTCGATTCCGGGACTCCAGGATTGCGCCCTGGGCCAAAGGCAGGCGCTAAACCGCTGAGCCACCCAGGGATCCCCTAAACCATCCTTTTTAATTTATTTTTTATTTTTAAAGATTTTATTTATTTTTTCATGAGAGACAGAGAGAGAGAGAGAGGCAGAGACACAGGCAGAGGGAGAAGCAGCCTCTATGCAGGGAGCGCAACGTGGGACTCAGACCCAGGTCTCTAGGATCAGGCCCTGGTCTGAAGGCGGTGCTAAACTGCTGAGCCACCCGGGCTGCCCATCATCCTTTTTTTAAAAAAAGATTTTATTTATTTATTTGAGAGAGAGAATGAGAGGGAGCACAAGTTGGAGGGGGGGTGGGCAGGGAGCTTGACAAGAGGGGACCCTAGGACTCTGAGATCATGACCTGAGCTGAAGGCAGACACTTAACTGACTGAGCCACCCAGGTGCCCCTTAATCATCTTTTTTTCTTTTTCTTTTTTTAAAGATTTTATTTATTCATCTGAGAGAGAGAGAGAGAGCAAGTGGAGGGGGGCAAAGGAGGAGGGAGAAGCAGAGTCCCCACTGAGCAGGGAGCCTGATGTGGGACTCAATTCCCAGAACCCTGAGCCAAAGGCAGATGCTTAATTGACTGAGCCACCCAGGTGCACTCCCTCAAATTCTTTTTTGCTGTTTTTTTTTAAATTTTTTATTTATTTATGATAGTCATACAGAGAGAAAGAGAGAGAGCCAGAGACACAGGCAGAGGGAGAAGCAGGCTCCATGCACCGGGAGCCCGACGTGGGATTCGATCCCGGGTCTCCAGGATCACGCCTTGGGCCAAAGGCAGGCGCCAAACCGCTGCGCCACCCAGGGATCCCTCTTTTTTGCTGTTTTAAACTGCTTTATTAACTTCACAATATATAATGAGCATCTTGCCATGCAATAAGGTAAAACTTCCCTGCTAACAGAATCTTACAGATTGGGTCAAAATACAACATTCAATTAGAAGCTGGAAATATGGGTGCCTGGGTGGCTCAGTCAGTTAAGTGTCTGCCTTCAGCTTAGCTCATGATCCCAGGGCCCTGGGATCCAGCCCACATCAGGCTTCTGCTCAGCAGAGAGTCTGCTTCTCCCTCTCCCTTTGCTCCTTCTATGCTCGCATGATCTTTGTCTCTCCCTCCTCTCTCTCAAATAAACAAATAAAATCATAAAAAAAAAAGCTGGTAATAGGAGACCCACAGGAGATGTGTAACAAAAGGATTACAACAAAAGTGCATTGAGAACATGTAAGTTTAGGAAGCAGGTGTGCCTTCCTATTAATTTCAGGGAAAATGTCAGGATTCAAGACATAAAGCAAACTTCATCATAATGGTCCTGGTGAGGAGGGTCAGCACTAACCACCCACAGACTGTGACTGAATTGCTTCCCCCTCTCCCTGTCCCCATCAGCTTTTTCCTCAGCTGTCTCCCCTTCTTCCCAATCCTTCCCATATTCTCTTCTCTCATCATTGCGGCTCTCCAGGCCTCCGAATCGGGGCCCACCTATACTGCAGGTTGGGCTGCTTAACACGGAACCGCCTGGGATTTACTCTGGGCCCACAGTATTCACTAGCTTGCAAAGGAGGGGGGGGCAGGGGCTCTTCTTTATTGGCAGCTTGCTCCTTTTCATCCTTTTGTTTTCCTGGTTTGCATTTTCCACGTTGAGATTTTTCACTGTTTGTTCCTCTTTGGATGCCATTGGTCCTGGGCCTATCCTCGTGGGATCCTCCTCTTGCTCCCAGCTCTTGCCAGGAGTGCATCTCTGTGCCACTTAGACCAGCATACCAGCTCCCCCTCCACCTCCTACTCTTTGGCCTGGGACCCCTCAGGGCCACCAGGAGCAGGTACCGAGAAGGGTAAATCATCTTTTTTTTAACTCTCACAGCTTGATAGGGTGCTCTTCATCCTACCAGGTTTTCCTTCTACGTTGCACGCTATCCACTGTGAGTTCCTTTTGCTGATTCTTCCTTATCTCAATTCCTTTTTAACTTTGGAGAGCCCCAAGGTTCAGTTGTGAACCTCTTCTCTTTTCTATATACACTCCCTCCTTTGGCGATTTCATCCAATATCATGGATCTAAATACTCTCTTGGTTGATGACACCCAAACATATATCTCCAGCTTGGACCCCTCCTGGAACTCCTACTACCTTCCCAACACCCACTTGGATGTCTAATAGATTCCTTAAACTCAGTATGTCCCAAACAGAACTCCTGATCCCCGCCCCCAAATGGGCCACTCAAAGTCCTCCCCATTACAACAAATGACACCTCCATTCTTTCTGTGACTTGGGCCAAAATTTATCTTCCAGTCTTCTCTTTTATATCCTGCACCTGGTTTATCATCAGATCTGGTCAGCTTGACTTATCCAGAATCTTGAAATTTATCCAGAATCTGAGGACCTACCAACTCTACCCTGGTCCGAGCCACCTTCTCTCACCTAGATTATTTTAAGATTCCTCACTGGTCTTCCTGCTTCTGTTATAGCTTCTCCATAGCAGCTGGAGTGACCTTTCAAAACCTAAGGCAGATCATGTCACTCCTCTGCTCAGCACTCTCCAGTGGCTCCCCGTTCCTCTCCTAATGAAAGAGAATACAGGAATTTGCAGTGGCCTAAAAGGCTCTACCCACTTGAATGGATTACCTTACTTCTCTGACCCAATCTGCTCTCTACCTCTCACTTACTTGGCTAAAGCCTCACTGATCCCCTTGCTCTTCCTTATACCAGACACAGTTCTCTCCACAGCCTTAATACTAGGTGCTCTCTCTGCCGGAGACTCCATTTCCCTAGGTAGCCCGTGGCTGGTCTCCTCACCTCCTGCAAGTCAAGGGTCAGGTGTCTCCATTTAAGAGAGACCATCCCCCCAAACAGTGTGTAGCCCCTTTCCCTGTTTTTCTTTTTTTTTAAATTTTTTTAATTTTTTAATTTATTTATGACAGTTACACACAGAGAGAGAGAGAGGCAGAGACACAGGCAGAGGGAGAAGCAGGCTCCATGCACCGTGGGATTCAATCCCAGGTCTCCAGGATCGCGCCCTGGGCCAAAGGCAGGCGCCAAACCGCTGCGCCACCCAGGGATCCCTTTCCCTGCTTTTCTCGATAATACTTATCACCCTCCATCATGTCATATCATTTATTGATCATCTAATTCCACATTTGGATGAAGCACAATTAAGGCAGAGACATTTTTTTACCTTTTTATGTTGAAGTAATCGGGGATTCATAAGAACTCACAAAAATCTACAGAGGTCCTGTGCACCCTTCACTCAGCCTTCTCTGGCATTAGCATCCTGCATCACAAACATACAATATCAAAACCAGGAAATTAATGTTGGAACGATCCAAAGCACTCACTCAGATTTCACCAGTTATATATGCACTTGTCTATGTGTGTGTGTGGGGGGGGGGGAGGGGGTAATTCTATACAGTTTTATCATATATGTAACTTTGTGTGTGTGTATGTGTAGAGTTCTATATAGTTTTATCCCATGGTATAACTTCATGGAACTGCCACCACAGTAAAATAGAGAACTGTATGTACGATTACCACAAACCTCCACGAGGGCAGGGTTGGGTTTCTTTTTCCCCCTTGGATTTGTTTGCTCTCGTACCCCTAGCACCAAGAACCAAGCCTGACACATTGTAGGCCTGGGTATCTGTTGAACTGAAAAGGGCAATAAACATAGTGCTGACTGACTCTGAAGCCAGGACTATGGGAGTTTGAGTACCACCAGTGCAACATACTAGTCATATGGCCTTGGATACATAACTTAGCCTGTCTGTGCTTCAGTTTTCTCTAATGTAAAGTGGGGATTAATAATATTACTTAACTCAGAGTGCTGTGGCAAGGATTCAGAGAGACTGGTCAGGCATGGTCAGCGCATAGTAAGCCTGTGTTGATATATACCTGGCACATAATAGCCATCCAGCTCAGCAAACAACAGCTTTCATTCCCTTGATTTGTCACAGGGTAGATGGTGCGAGGAACCCAATAAGCTATTATAAGAATGTTGAAGGCGTGCTGATTGCCAGCGACGGAGTGGAGGCGGCATTTGAATTCGGCCTTAGAAGGTGAGTGGTGGTGGTATGGGCTGAACTGTGTTCCCCTAAAATTGATATGTTGAAGCCCTAGCCCCCAGTTACTCAGAATGTGACTATTTGGAGGTAGGGCCTTAACAGAGGTGATCGAGTTAAAATGAGGCTTGCTACTAGTGTAGGCCCTAATTCAGTCTGACTGGTGTCCTTATCAGAAGAGATTAGGATACACAGGGAGACACCAGGGATGCTCAAAGACCAAGTGAGAACACGACGGAAGCTGGCCGGGCACCTGCAAGCCAATTAGAGAAGCCTCAGGAGAAACCAAACCCACTGATGGCTTGGTGTGGACTCCTAGCCTCCAGAACTGTGAGAAATTTGTCATTTGAGCCACCCAGTCTGGCATTTTGTTATGGCAGCCCTGGTAGACTAATACAGGTGGGAGCAGGACCGGGGGAGATGGGGAGGAGGGCATTCCAGCCAGAAAGAGCCGCATGCCACAGGAGCCAACGTGCAGTACCTTTGGTTGGCTGGAGCCAGGGGAGGCAAATTACAGGGACCAGAATCCAACAGAGCTGGGTCCCACAGGTGTCACAAGGGACAAGGGTTGTGAAAAGGCTCCAGGATTTGCCATCGGGTGCTCCTTGGTGCCCATGGAAGTTGGGCGGTGTAGATGGAGATGAGGAACGTGGAGAAAAGGGGAGAGTGGTTGGTGAGCTGGGGCAGGGCTTGAGGAGAGGAGATGCTTTTAGTATGTTTGAGTGCGGGGAAGGAGGTAAAGAAGGGCCATGAGAGGGCGGTGAGCTCAAGAGTTGGCTGGGCTTTTTTTTTTTTTTTTTTTAAGATTTTATTTGAGAGTGGGAGAGACAGAAAGCATGAGCAGGGGGAGGGGCAGAGGCAGAAGGAGTAGCAGACTCCCCAATGCGGGGCTTGATCCCAGGACCCCGGGATCATGACCTGAGCCCAAGGTAGACATTTAACCAGCTGAGCCACCCAGGCACCCCTAGGTTGTTTTGGGTCGATCATGGAGAAGAAGGGAAGGAGAGAGGTTAAAGATGCATGGAAATGCAAGTATAGTGAATCACAGCAAGGGCTTGGAGGACACATGGGGGCAGGCTGAAGGGCATTGGGAGAGGAGCTTCCCTTGAAAAGGACGACAGTCATTTCCTGCAGTTGGGAGGGAAGAAGAAAGACGTGAAGGGAGGATGTTTTCTGTACATTTAGTTTTTAAATTATGTCAGAAAAAAAAATTATGTCAGTATTTTCCATGGTTGCATCCTATATCACCCTACATTTTTTTTAGGTGTTTTTCCTACAGGAAGATGAACAAATGTGCATCCAAAGGTATGTACTAAATTGCTTGCAGCAGAGTTATTTGCAATAGCCCCACACAGGAAGCTGTCCTGATCTATCACCAGGTAAGCAGATACATTGCCTATTTACCAAAGTGTGATCCTCGGAAGTCTAGGAGGTGGTCATTAAGACCCTTTCAGAGGGTCCACGAGGTCCAAACTGTTTTTATAATAATACAAAGCAGTCCCTTGCTTCTTTTGCTCTCATGCTTTCATGAGTGTACTGTGGAGTTTTCAAGAGGCTGCAGCTGCATGACTTAGAATGACTTCTTTGCTCAGACAGACAATAGAATGTGTGCTTGTGTGTTTTAAATATTCTTATTTTAATTCCTAAAACAGTATATATCAGTACACATAATCCACACAAACAGAGGTCCTTCAGGGTCCTCAATGATTTTTAAGCATAGAGGAATCTGAAGACTAAAACATTTGCAAACTGTTCCTATCCAGCAATGAAAATGAATAAACTACAACTATGCACAGAGGCATGCTTGATCTCATAAACATCCACAGGAATGTGGTACAAAGGAAGCCAGACAAAAGCATGCATACTATATGATTCCATTTTCATAAAGACCCAAACCAGGAGAATGGATTCTGTGCCATGAGAAGTCGGGATAGTGGTTATCCTTGGGGGCAGGGGGCGCTGGTCATACTCAGTTTCTCCATCTGGGTGCTGTTTTGGTGGGTGTGTTCACTTTGTGAAAATTCATCTAGCTGTACACTTTGGGTTTGTGCACTTTTCTGTGTGTGTGTTCTATTTCAGTGTCAAGTTAAAAACACATCGACATGAGTCTACAGACAAAAGTGTAAATGAAACAATTTACAGAGGGCTTTGTGCTATCCCAGTCTGCCCCCACCACCCCATTGGCTATTTTACCCCATAGGTAATTTTTCTTAGTTGCTGATTCCTCCTTTCATTGTTTTTTTGGAAAATATCTGTATATTTTCTTTTTTAAAAAATATATTTATTTGAGAGAGAGCACACACATGTACATGCGTCAGTGGAGGAAGGGCAGAAGGAGAGAAAGGGAGACAATCTCAAGCAGACTCCACACTGAGTACAGAGCCCAACCTGGAGCTCGATCCCATGACCTTGAATCATGACCTGAGCTGGAACCAAGAGTCGGACGCTCAACCAACTGAGCCACCCAGGTTCCCCTTGAATATTTTCGTTTTCATGTCATTTCAGATATTCATATATTTGTTTGAATAGCCCCCCACCCCTGCCCTCCTTTGACAGAAGCAGCCTGGTACATACAAGAGAGAGCCTGTGAAGTGGATGGAAGGAGACCGAAGTGGCGCATGGCAGGTGGGTTGGAGTACAGGAAATTAGGCTCACCAGCCTTCTGCAGGGAGTAAAGGCATCTGGAGGAAGGGGAAAAGATGTGGAATCAGTACATGCATTCATTCAAAAAGTCGAAAGCCCTTACTATGTGCAATAGCTGGATCGACCATACTGTCATTTGCAGCATGGTGTGGCCCATGTGCTAAGAGGGACACATGGGATGCTGGGAGAGCAGCCCCCTCCCCAGCCTGGGCAGGAGAAGGTCAGGGTGGGAAAGGTCTTCAGAGATGTGGCTGCTTGAGGGAAATCCTGATGAAGGAATAGGAAGGGGCAGAGAAGGGGAGTGAGGGATGTCTTTCCTTGAAGAGGAAACTCTGTATTTGCAAAGGTGCAGAGCCCCAGGGCAGGTATCCTAGGCCTCCCAGTATAGGCCCAGGGATCTGAGCTTTATTCTGGAGGCTGACAATCTGCAACTTCTTTAGCAGAATAATTCTGTGTTTTTTAAAAAAATTTATTTATTTATTCATGAGAGACAGAGAGAGAGAGAGGCAAAGACACAGGCAGAGGGAGAACCAGGCTCCATGCAGGGAGCCCGACGTGGGACTCGATCCTGGGGCCTCAGGATCACGCCCTGGGCTGAAGGCAGGTGCTAAACCGCTAGGCCACTGGGGCTGCCCTAATTCTGTGTTTTTAAAAGCCATTTTACATAGAAATCCACCCTTGACTCTTCTCTTTCTCCTACACCTAGGGAGAGGGAGAAGCAGACTCCCTGCTGAGGAGGGAGTCCAATGCAGGGCTTGATCCCAGGACCCTGGGATCATGACCTGAGTGGAAGGCAGATGCTTAACAAAATGAGCCACCCAGGTGCCCCTCTTTTCCCTTCTTTTGACGCTTACCCCTTCCAGTCTCTTCTCAGAACAGCAGCCAGAGTGATTCTGTTAACCTGTCACATTGTGTCCCTCATCTGCTAAAGTAGCTCTGATGGCTCATCATCTCACTCTGGGGAAAAATCCCAGTCCTTACAGTGACCTACAAGGGGCATACACCATCAGACCCTTCCATCCCTACCTCTGACTTCAACTGCTCTTGCCTTCAATTCACTCTGCTTCAGCCATGCTGGTCAGTTAGGATCCCATGTCAGGGCCTCTGCATTCTCTGTGCCCTCTGCCTGGAAATTTCTTCCATCAGTCTCTTTTAAGTCTTTATTTACATGTTGCCTTCCCAGTAGAAAGCCTAACGACCTTATCCATCTACAATGGCAACCCCTGCCCCCATACTCAGCACTCCCTACTCCTGCTTTGTTTCTCTCCGTAGAACATATCTGACTAGCATATGTTTTCTTTCTTTCCTGTCCGACTCCCTCCCTAGAGTGTAAATCCTGTGAGGTCTTGTGTTTTGTTCACTGCTATCTTCTCTGAGCCTAGACTAGTGCCTCACAGGAGGTGCTCAGTAAGCATTTGAAGAATGAATGAATGAAGTCGACTACATCAGATAGCCAAATTACAAGAACAGGCTCCTCAGGGCAGTTTACATCTTCATTGCTTGGCCTGGACACTGCTTGAGGAACCCCTGGAGCCCTTCTGCCCCGCCAAGAAGGTTCCTCTGTGTGGTTTCAAAATGACTGCTGAGGCAAACTCGAGCTACTGCAAGCTTTGGAAGGGTAAGTGTCAATTATGGAAGTATTCTAGAGAGATCCTCTGGGCAGCTGTGTGGAGACCAGATGGGGGTGGAGGCCGGAGTGGACATGAAGAGACCCATGGGGGGCCAGTGCCACAGCCCCGAAGCCATCACGTTCTCCTTTGTTGCAGTCACATAGTGGTCCCTGAGTCTCTCCCTCCCACTCCTTGCCGACTTAGCTCCTGGCACTCTCTTGACCACTGCTGTCGTAGTTCTTGATGAGTGTAATATCCATGCATTTGCTTCCAACCCCTCGGCCTCCCCTCCTCCAGCAATCTTGTCCTCCCCACACTGCATCAATCCCAAAGCCATAGCTCTGACCTTGGCATTAACCCGTTCTCGCTCTCCTTGCAGCTCACCTCCCCAGGTCCCCCAGCACTGGCCCCACATCTCTTTCATCTAGCCCCACCCCCATTCTCCTAGAGCAGTGCTTCTTGAGGCTTAATGCACACATAAGTCACCTGGGGACCTTGGCAGACTACAGATGCTGATTCTGCATTTGTGACAACTTCCCGGGTGACATGTGTGCTCTGGGCTATGGACCCACACTCTGAGTAACAAGGGCTTAGGCCAGAGGCTGGCAAATTCCGAATGGTAAATATTTTAGGCTTTGCAGGCAACCTACATCAACGGTGACTGTTCCACTGTGCTGTTGCAGCCAGACAATACATAAATGAAGGGGTGTGGCCACGTTCCATTAACAGTTAGTTACAGAGGCTGAATTTGGAATTTCATAGAATTTGTGGGTGTTACAAACAAGTATTTTTTTAAAAAAGATTTTATGTATTTATTCGTTAGAAACATAGAGAGGCAGAGACACAGGTAGAGGGAGAAGCAGGCTCTCCACAGGGATCCTGATGCAGGACTCGATCCCAGGACCCTGGGATCACGCCCTGGGCTGAAGGCAGGCACTTAACCACTGAGCCACCCAGGCATCCCACACACAAGTCTTTTGATTTTGTTTTCAACCATGTAAAAATACAGAGGCATTCTTAGCCGGTGGGCTGTCCACAGGTAGGCAGTGGCCAGGTGTGGTCCACAGTTTGCCAGCCAGTGGCTTGGATGACAGTTCCAAGCCTTTCTTCTGTCCTCAGACCTGCAGTCCTTCCTCTGTCGGTGAGGCACCAGTAAGCAATCATGGGAGAACTTGCATAACTCCCCTACCACGTCCCAGCTCCCAACGCCTCTGCCTTTGTCCCCTTCCCACAGATGAAGTGTCCATGCTACAGCCAGCCTTCCTGCTTGCTGTGCCCTCTGTCTTAACCCCTGTCACCTATTTGAGAACCTTGCCCTGTCAGTTCCTCCCATTCTGTCCCCACCTCTCATGGGATTGTTCCCATCCACATTATGAATACACAAGTGGTCCTTTCTCCCATCTTAAAAACCTGCCCTTTACCTCAGTCCCCTTTCCCACTATTGCTCTTTCCATTCCTCCCTTTAAAACAAAGCTGGGGAAGATTTGTCTATAGCTACCCTTCTAAATCACTCTCATCCCATTTTTTTTTTTGAGATCTCATTCACATATGATAAAAGTCCCCACTTTAGAGTGTACAATGCAGTGCTTTTTATTTTTTAGTATGTTCACAAGGCTGTGCAACCATCCCCACTGTCTAATTCCAGAATACCTTGTTACCCTTAAAAGAAACCTGTACCTGTTAACAGTCACCCTCCATTCCCCTTCGCCGCCCTCAGCCTTAGGCAACCACTAATACACTTTCTCTCTGTGAATTTAGACTTGGGACATTTCATTTCATTGTGTGGCCATTTGTGTCTGGCTTTTTTCACTTAGCATAATGTTTTCAGGGTTCTTTCATGTTGTAGCAAATGTCAGTATTTCATCCCTTTTTACAGCTGAACAATATTCTACAATATGTAGAATTGTTTATTAGTTGATGAACATGTGACTTCCATTTTTTGGCTGTAGTGAACAATGCTGGAAACACTGGCATGCAGTTACCTGTTTAAGTACCTGTTTTTGGTGATTTGAGGTATATACTTAGAAGTGGAATTGTTGGGTCATATGATAACTTATAATGTTTAACCTTTTTTAAAAAAAGATTTTATTTAGTCTCATTTAAGTCATGAGAGACAGAGAGAGAGGCAGAGACAGGAGAAGCAGGCTCCATGCAAGGAGCCCGATGTGGCACTCAATCCCGGGACCCCGGGATCATGCCCTGAGTCGAAGGCAAACACTCAACCATTGAGCCACCCAGGCATCCCAATGTTTAACCTTTTAAATAACTACCAGACTGCCTTCCACCATTTTACATTCCCTCCAGTGATGTATGAGGGTTACAATTTCCCACTTCTGCTAATGTTTGTTATTTTCTTTTGAAAAAAAAAAAATTATAGCCATCTTCGTGGGTGCCCATCCTCTCAGGAACCCACTCCAATCAGGTTTTTACCTAGTACTCAAACCAAAAGATGAAGATGACCAGTGACCTCTCTATTGCTAAATCCTAAATTCGTTTCTCTGATAGGATCTTATTTGAACTATCAGCAACATTGGTCTTAGTTGACTTCTTGAAATACTTTCTTCACTTGGCTTCCAGGACAGTACTCTTGCTTGGTTTTCTTCCTCTCTCTACTCCTTCAGAAACTTTTTCTGGTTCTTAATCTCGTGTCTAAATGCTTAAGTGCTCTGGACCTCAGACCATAAATCTCTTCCCTTCAATCTATACTTACTCCCGTGATCTCAATCTCATGGCCTCACATGTCCAAAACTGAGCTCCTGATAGCCCCCTGCACCACCAAACACACACACACACACACACACACACACACACACACACACACACACACCATTTTTCTTGCAGTTTTCCCCATCTGAATCCTTTCTTCATCTTTCCAGTTGCTTAAATAATCTTTCACTCTCTCACACCCCGGGGACATCTGGTCAGTCAGCAAATTGTGTGGGCTCTACCTATAAAATGTGATCACTTCTGACTACTTTCACTGCTACCATCCTGGTCCAGGTGACCATCATTTCCCAACTAAATTACTGCAATAGCTTAGCCTCTCTTTCTCCTTCTTTCCCCTGCTTTGGTCTGTTTTCAACACAGCAGCCAATGTGATCCTTTTATTTTAAAATATTAAGTCAGGGGGATCCCTAGGTGGCTCAGCGGTTTAGCGCCTGCCTTTGGCCCAGGGCGTGATCCTGGAGTCCCGGGATCGAGTCCCACATTGGGCTTCCTGCATGGAGCCTGCTTCTCCCTCTGCCTGTGTCTCTGCCTCTCTCTCTGTCTCTCATGAATAAATAAATAAAATCTTTAAAAAAAATAAAATATTAAGTCAGATTAGGGGTGCCTGGCTGGCTCAGTTGGTTAAGTATCTGCCTTCAGCTCAGGTCATGATCTCAGGGTCCTGGGATCAATCGAGCCGAGTCAGGCTCCCTGCTCAGTGGGAAGTCTGCTTCTCCCTCTCCCTCTGCTGCTCCCCCTGCTTGTGCTTGTTCTGTGTCAAATAAATTAATAAAATCTTAAAAAATAAAATATTAGGTCAGAATATATCACACACCTCTGCTCAAAACTTTGCGGTGGTTCCATATCACTGGGAAGAAAAGCCCAAGTCCTAACTATGAACCAAAGGGTCTTGCCTGTTAGCTCTCTGACTTTACTCCATCCCTTTAGGCTGCCCTGCCCCTTGCTCACTCTACTCCAGCCATTATGGTCTCTTTGCCATTCCTAAACAGGCCAGGCACACTGCTACCCCAGGGCCTTTTCACATACTTCTTCCTTTGGAGACTTATACCCCCAGATACCCATGTAGCTAGTTCCCTCATTTCTTTCTCAAGTCTTTACTCCAAAGTCACCTTCTCATTTAGGCCTTTCAACCCCCAACCATGAGCATCATTATTTCCTTTCCCTGATTTATTATTTCTCTCAAGCACCTGTCCCCTTTTTTTAAGGCATCTCCACACCCAACATGGGGCTCAAACTGACAACCCCAAGATCAAGAGTCGCATGCTGTACCACCTGAGCCAGCCAGGCACTTCATACCTGTCACTTTCTAACAATGCTTATTTTACTTGTTTTACTTATTTTCTCCACTTGAATGTAAGCTCCACAAAAGCAGGAATTTTGTGTTTTGTTCACCGATGTAACTCCAAAATCTAGAACATAAATGGCACATGGTGTGGTTTCAAAAAACAGTGAATGAATGAATGATGGTAACCTGAACAAGGGCAGTGAAGGGATGGAGAGGAATCAGACAAACAATACACCGATTGGCTGTAGGAGTGAGTATGGGCTCAAGTATGACCCTCAGTGCTGAGTGGATAGGAAGTTGACATCCTCAACAAAACAAGATGGGGAGGAACCTGAGTTCAGTTGGGACCAGACATACTTGCAGGTCATTTGGATACAGATGTCTAGTAGGCAGCTGCATCTGAGATTAGGGGGGTGGTCAGGGCCAGAGATATGGAAGAGAACCTTAAAGTCTGGAAATATAGCTAATATACCATATATTACAGTAGTAATGAACAATTATGTATTTACCCATGTCTCCACAGTAGAAGCTTGCCTTCCTTAATAATGACGTAAGTGGTCATAATAGATTTCTGTGGTATAGAATACAGCCCTAGAGATTATAAACAAAATTCAGGGCAGGCCCCATAAAAACATAAAACATAGTTTCTATATACCTACAAAAGACTACAAAACCCGGGATCCCTGGGTGGCGCAGTGGTTTGGCGCCTGCCTTTGGCCCAGGGCGCGATCCTGGAGACCCGGGATTGAATCCCACATCACGCTCCCGGTGCATGGAGCCTGCTTCTTCCTCTGCATGGAGCCTGCTTCTCCCTCTGCCTATGTCTCTGCCTCTCTCTCTCTCTCTCTCTCTCTCTGTGACTATCATAAATAAATAAAAATTTTTTAAAAATTAAAAAAAAGACTACAAAACCCTTATTAACCTTTCTCCTATGTAATTAAAGGTAGCATCTGTGAATACTACAGTTAGATCTTCATTTAAAATCAGAGTTAAGGGGTGCCTGGGGGCCTCTGTTGGTTAAGCGTCTGCCTTCGGCTCAGGTCGTCATCCTGGGGTCCTGGGACCGAGCCCCACATTGGACTACCTGCTCAGCAGGGAGTCTGCTTCTCCCTCTCCCACTGCCTGTGCTTGCTCTCTCTGTGTCAAATAAATAAATAAATAAAACCTTTCTTAAAAAATAAAATAAAATCAGAGTTAAACTACTGCCTCAGGACTACCTTATATATGCCTGTTATGGAATGGTGGTGCAGTTCCTGATTTTGAAGGCATGAATGCTGAAAGCCATCTGTCTGTCACCGCCCTGAAGTTACCTATTCCCACTGCCCTCACCCCTTGAATTTTTCCTGTCTACTTCCCTTAGCACCACTCTGTGGACCAGAGGAGCAAACTCTACATGGCTGAGTGTCACCAGGGCAGGGGCCCTGTTCACTACCATAGTCTGTGCCAGCACGAGAAGGCGCTTAGTGATTGTTCAGATAACCAACATCCCAGCCGTCTCCATCCCGTCATTATTTCCAAACAAATCAAACTTTTGTCTCAAGTAGGCAAAAACAGAATGAATGCTTACTTTTCGGTTGTTTACAGCAGTTTGTTTTCAGTAAAACATGAAATTATGAGTATGACAAAGTGGTGCTCACCCCCTTACTCCTGACATGAGAGCAAGGGGAGCCAACTAGGAAAAGCAAGGCAGCACTATGGAGAAGGAAGTCAAGATGGATTTTTAAAATTGCTCAGTGGGTGGGAGGGCCCTCCTATGGTTTCACCAGTTGATCTGGTGTAGGGTTTTCTCCAGCAACACTTCAGCATTTTAGGGGCAGGAGATTTCCACACCAGGCCATGCCATCATAGCCCTCCTCACATGGTGTACTGTGCTCTGGTTATTCCTAGCTGTTTCTTCCCACTACTGGTTTCTCAAAGACAAGGACTTAGGTCCTTGACCCCCATGGCCTGGCACACAGTGATTAGTAAATGTTTGCTAAAATGAATATGTAAATAAAAAAAAAAAAACATAAGGGGCGTAGGGAAGTGTGGTTTACCAAGTGGGACTGGCAAGGCAAGTAGAATGAATGGAGTGCTGATGTGAGAACAGCCTCAAGAGGCCTGGCAGCAGGTTCCAGGCTGGGGAGGGAGGCAGTGATGCCAGCTCAAGACTGATGGCTGTGGAGCGTCACTTCTCCACAGGCTACCTCTACCCATGTACTGCCCCGTTTGCACCTGCCTTCTCAGGAAACCTACTCTACTGATGATCGCTTCCCCTGGGTCTTTCTCCTCTTTCTCAGAACTTTCCTTTTGGCTTCCAAACATGCTTTAGTATTTCTCATACTTAATCTTTCATCAGGATCCTGGGTGGCTCAGCGGTTAAGCGTCTGCCTTTGGCTCAGGGCATGATCCTGGAGTCCCGGGATTGAGTCCCACATCGGGCTCCCTGCATGGAGCCTGCTTCTCCCTCTGCCTGTGTCTCTGCCTCTCTCTCTGTCTCTCATGAATAAATAAAAATCTTGGGGTAGCCCAGGTGGCTCAGCAGTTTAGCGCCGCCTTCAGCCCAGGGTCTGATCCTGGAGACCCGGGATTGAGTCCCACGTCAGGCTCCCTGCATGGAGCCTGCTTCTCCCTCTGCCTGTGTCTCTCTCTCTCTCCCTCTCTGTGTCTCTCATGAATAAATAACTTAAAAATCTTAAAAAAAAAACTTAAAAAGATAAAAATTAAAAAAAAAAACTTTCGTCAACACTATTTACCTATCTCCATTTTTTCACTGCTAAATTTCTGTGTTGTTTTTATTTTCAACCTGGTCTGGCATCTGTTCCCTATAATTCCAGATCATCAGTGATTTCTAATACACTGAAATCCATACCCTTTTTTCAGGCATCACACTTGACCTGCCAGCAGCATCCAACCCTAATGGCCACTTTCCTTACCTTCTTCAGTCTTTTCTCTTGGGTCAGGGAATACCGGGGTCTTCTGGTTTTCCACCTACTCTCTGGCTACTCTTTTTCAGTCTGTGGGTACTTTTCCTTACCTGTAACCTTAGAGTTGTTCAAGGCTGGGCCCTAGGTCTCCTTGTTCTTTCTTCACACTCTCTCCCTAGGTGACCAAATCTAAACCCATGGCGTCAATGATCACCTAAAAATAGATGAATTCCAAATCTGTTATCTCCAGCCCAGATCTCTTCTCTGAGCTTCAAGGTCTGTTTATCTGGCTGCCCCATCCCCATTTCCTACCTGCCACTCTCCCCTTACCGTAACTGGTTTTTGCCTGAGCAATTCAGTACTGCTAAGCCCAGTGGACATATCTCTTCACTTCTCTAACCTCTCTGCAGCAAAGATCACTGCTAGCCATTCTCTTTGAAAGTTTCCCTTTCTGTACTTTAGTAGTCTCTCCCAGTTGAGGACTATTCTCTTTCAGTCATCTCTGATGGCTCTTCCTCTTTACCTGCCTCTTGGGATACTGGTTCCTAAAGGCCAAGTAAAACTAAAGCAGTGACTTACTCAGTAAAGGCAGACTGACACCACATTAGAAGCAGCTGGCAGAATGAACATTTAAGCAGCCCAAGGATGTTGTCCAAACGTTTTGGTTCTCATGGAACAAGAGTAGTGAACCATGATTTGATCTTCTTGGTGGGCAAAATAAAAGCATAAGGCTAATGAAGGCAGAAATGAGTATCCTTCATCCCATTTCAAAATACCCAAGAGATTAATTCAGTATCAAAAGTTTAATTTCTCAAAATGAATAGCTATTTAGTAAAGCTAATAAATACACTTAGCTTCATACTTGAGTGATGTTGATATTTATTGACATCAATGCAAAACAAGCCAGGACTAAAAGTCGCTATTTGACAGGAACAAATATTGGTACAGTTTCCTTCCTGGAGAGGGTATGCACTCAGATCACGAGACCTAAGATTAAAACAAAGACTGGATTGTCAAGAACCAAACGGGTTAAATTTTACTTATTAATATAAAAACTGCTAAAGGCCAAAGGAGATGTTTAAAAATATTCTTTATGCTAAGCTCATGTAAGCAAACAAAAAACTAAAACTAATCCTAAAACTTCAGGACGTAGGATATAGACACGACATGACTATTTAAATTTTTGCACAGGCGAATATGTTATATCCTTCACTGTCCTTGTACTACAATTACATGCTTTTGCATCTACACTACACAAAGTCAACAGTTATCACCAACAATGAATGTAACTAGATCTGAACAAGACTTCACAGTGACTCTGTTCCACTCAAATTAAAATTCAATCCAGGATTTAACAAAACCTTGCTTTTAGAACCAGCTGTCTTTTTTCCCCCTCCTCGTGTCATACCTAATTAAGTCCTCACCTGACCTTTCCCGCCTGCAAATTGCAATGCATGTCCTCTCCCTCATCTTTGCCTGACACTTTAAAATTAATTTGTAGGAACTGCATAAAAAAATGAAATTGAACTTCCAACCCAAACCTGCGATCAGGTTCCTGCTTTGATGCAAAAAAACAATAAACAGAAAACAAAAAACATACTCCTCTGCAGTGTACCCCACCAGCACAGCGATCCTTTCTCTCTCTCTACTCCTTTGCCCTGAAGGCACTTCTGGATTGCTTAATACATGCTCTTTGGCTGCCTAGACAGTCAGGACATCTAAGGCCTTTTGGACTTATCACTCCTCTCCTCCTTCTTTTCTATGGCTAATACCACTTTCCTGCTTTTTTTCTATTGCTGAATCTCCAGACTTGGTGCTGTCATCAGGCGGACAGAGTCGATTTCGGCTTCGAGCTCCTGGTTGGTAAAGCTGCATTGCTGGGCGATCCTGAAATAAAATTAAATGTTAATGTTACAACATGGCTTCTAAACATTTACAGGGGATTTTCAGAGTCATAAGTTATATATTGATATATACCAAGAACAACTACAAGATAAAAAATGTGAGGGCACAGTACTTGACAGTGTTGATGGTTAATTTGCCTCTGCTTATGTCCTTTCCCCCATCTCCACATAAAAGCAACCATTTTGTAAGTATTATTTTATATGCCTAGGGTACGTCTGCAATAAATCTAATTTTCTTAACCATCTCAAGATGAACTAAATTAGCTTGAATTTCCTTTACTTAGAAACCTCAGCCATTACCTGTCTCTCTTCCCCATAAGTAAATGGACTTTAATATTCACTACCACATAAGAAAAATTTTAGGAGTAAAACAGTAATAAAGAATGCAAAGTCTTACGTGGAGACCTCCCTGAAATTATGAGCTCAGACTCCATGCAACTTGCCACAAACATGATTATTTCTTAATTCACATATAACAACACCCTACCTTGAGACTCTTTAGGTGGCATTTTAGATCTCAAATTCCTAAATAAGTCTCAATAAAGTCATCACATACCTCTGAGTTCAAATAACGTATGTGGTTTATGACATTATGATCCTGGAAAACTTAGATGTATAGCCCTTTTTAGAACAACAAAAAATTGTGTTGAGCCTTCCTTACCCTTCTCCCTGGTGTATGGAAGTTAGCCTTAAAGCATTATTCACAACTGAATAATTCCGGCAAAATATTTCACTATTTTTATAAGATGAAATGTTGAAACAGGTAGGATTTCTGCATAGCATTTAAAGAAATGGATGATAGGGCTCCCACTGTGCAAAGATGGGACAATGTAAACACCAACAAGGACAATAACTGATGATAAATTGGAACACCAAATATTTCTAAATCCACAAATTATTATAGACAAAACCAAACTCACTGATTACCTAGATGTTGCTGGGACACCAACTCATTACTCTGAATGCTGGTACATAAAGGGAGAGGATCAAGTATTTCTCTTGCCCTTCCTGTATAAACTGAATTTTGGGCTAAGAATTTTTTATAATAGATGGATCAGGCTTATAATACCCGAACCTACTGATCAGGTGTTTTTTTCAACTTTATCACCTTAAGAAATTTTAAATCTATAGAAAGGTCGTAAAACTTATACAATGAATACCTAATACCCTTCTCTTAAGATTCACAATTATGAACATTTTGTCACATGCTTCTTCTAACATGTACACATATATACATTTTTTTTTGCAGAACCATCTGTGAATAAGTTGCAGACATCATGACCCTTATCCCTAAATATTTCAGCTTGGATATCTGAAGAACAAGGACATCCTGTTCCATAACCACAATACAATTGCTATTGATCAGAACATTACACTAGAAAGACAGCCATATGTCATATCTTCCTGATATGATGCAATAGGAAGTACACAACACAATCTATAAAGTATTCTTTTTTTTAAGATTTTATTTTTAAGTAATTTCTATACCAAACATGGGGCTCGAACTCACAATCCTGAGATCACAACCCTGGCTGAGCCAGTCAAGCATACACACCTCCATCTATGAAATATTCTTTTTTAAAAAAAGACTTCTTTATTTGAGAGAGACAGTGCATGAGGAGGGGAGAGGGAAAGGGAAAGAGAGAAGCAGACTCCACGAAGCTTGGAGCCTGATGTGGGGCTCAATGCTATGACCTCGAGATCATGACCTGAGCTGAAATCGAGAGTCTGACACTCTACCAATGAGCCACCCAGGTGTCCCAATCTATGAAGTATTTTTGCCAAAAATTGAGCATAAATATATTCAGGCCTGTAGGTGAGGAGCAACCTATTTTTATGAATAAAGTCTGATTGGCACACAGCCATACTCGTTCTTTTACATATTATCTATGCCTGCCTTCCTACAGAGCTTAGTGGTTCTAGTAGAGACCATATGGCCCACAAGGCCTAAAATATTTACCATCTGGCCCTTTACAGAAAAAAAAAAATCTGCTGACCCCTTTCCTAGATGTAACTCCTACTTTTCAAGGAAACACGTAAGATAGAGAAACATGTTAAGTGATACCACAGGGATATAATTAGTCCATCCAATTTAGAGCCAATACCTCCTCATAACAAACTGGTTTCTGTAGCAAATAAATGGCAGGAAAACAAGAGGGGAGATTGTTTAGATTAAAAGAGACTTAAGGATACAATACAATTTGTGGATCTTGTTTAGAGCCTATAAAGAAGTTAGTGAGACAATTGGGAAAAACACAGTAAGTAGGACATTAAGGAATTATTATTAGAGGATTTTTTTGGTAGGAAAATGCTATTTTTTTGGTATGAAATGTTATTAAGAAAAATAATCTGTTTCTGGTATTGACATATTTAAAGATATGTTTAGGATTGGCCTGAAAATAATCCAGGGGTGCCTGAGTGGCACAGCTGGCCAAGTGTTCAGACTCTTGATTTCAGGTCAGGTCATGATCTCTGGGTCATGAGATCAAGCCCCACGTCAGACTCTGCACTCAGTGTGGAGTCTGCTTGAAATTCTCTCTGCCTTGTTCTTCGCCCCTCCAATTTGTGCTCTCAAATAAATACATAAATCTTTTTTAAAAAGAAAAGAATCCTGGGATCCCTGGGTGGCGCAGTGGTTTGGCGCCTGCCTTTGGCCCAGGGCATGATCCTGGAGACCCGGGATCGAATCCCACGTCGGGCTCCCGGTGCATGGAGCCTGCTTCTCCCTCTGCCTGTGTCTCTGCCTCTCTCTCTCTCTGTGACTATCATAAATAAATTAAAAAAAAAATTAAAAAAAAAAAAAAAAAAAAAAGAAAAGAATCCAGTAGAGTCAGGGATGGGGTAGAGAGGTTGGTTGTGAGCTGGTAATTGTTAAAGCTGGGTGATGAGTGTGTCATTATTCTTTTCTGTTCTACTTTTGTGTATGTTTGAATTTCTACAATAAGTCAATAAAAGGCCCCAACCAAGACCGAAAAAAAGAGTTGCAGATAGTTCAACTTCCCTTTTAAAAAGTCTGTCATAAACAGTGAACTAACCCTTTCCTTTACACTTGCAAGAAAAGAAAAAAAATCCTCGTGAAAATAAACAGATATAACGAAAAGCAGCACCTTGTTTCTTATGCGATCTCTTTTAACCACTTCCTCTTTCTTTTCAGTTTTTTCTGAGCTGCCTACTGATTCTGTACTTTCAGTCTTCTTTCCTTTATCCCGAACCACTTCTTTCTCTTTTTTCATTTCTTCTTCCTTTCTTTTAAAAGCCTTCTCCTTCTCATAGCGCTCCTTCTGCCTTCGTCGCTCTTCTTCCTGCCGCTTCAGCCTCTCCCTCTCCCGAAGGATGCGCTCTTGGTCTCGCTCATAGTCCCGTTCCCTGTAGTCTCTGCCACTCTCCTCTTCGGGCCTGCATGGGAAACAGATCTGAGCTAGCACCCTCAAAGAATGGCTAGTCACACATGTGGGAGTGCTCTGATTAGGGCCTGACCACTACAGGGAGGTGGCACTTTGGGAACAGAGTAAAAAAAAAAAAATTCTAGCGTTTGAGAAACAGTATTTAAAAAAAAAAAAATCCTAGCGTTTTGAGAACAGTGTTTAAAAAAAAAAAAAAAAGTGCGCACCAGAAGTCATTCACCCAGACTGAGATGCTAGAATATTTTAAACTTTTACTCATCCTCCAACCCCTCAGAATTCAGGTACAAGTCCAGGACATGGCAGTAAAGCTAGCTTGTAGAAACACGTTGAAAACAAGTATACCAAAGAGCCCCCGACTACTGACCTCCTGGGCTTTTCATCTTTAGGTTCGCCATCAGAGCGCTTGGGCAGTGTACAACTCTGCCCACTGGCTCTTTCATCATTCAGATTCTCTTTGTCCAGTTTCTTGGCTTTTTCTCTTTTGTCTAATTCTTTTTCATCTCCTTTTTCTGGTTTCTTGAGTAGCTTTAAAGAGAACAAATTTATTCTTATTTTGAAAGGTGGGACATTCTCGTCTGATTCTACCACGAAAACCATATACTAAGTGTTTTCAATTTAGGCTATAGAAGGCCTCTTTCTGCAGGTACTCTTAAACTTACAGGTGAATAACTAGTGCACAAGAGCAGTGATTGACTAAAAGGATGCTATTAATGTGAAAGTGTTATCCACTCAAAGTGGTTTAATCACTTGTGGCAATAGGATCAAGACTCCTTTGGCTTTAGATGGGTCAACCTTTCAGTGAACCAGGGCACACTTCCAAGTATGCCTTCAGTAGCAAACAAGCATATCGATATGACTTGATGAGAAACTATACCACAAATTTAAAATGCTAGGCAAATTACTACTGGACTTGTAGTACTTGAAATGACAAATACCTTTGTCACCAAAGGAGAGATCCATTGCAAGAATGATTTTGCCTTGAGCCTGAGAATAATATACATATGATGGTATAATCTTAATTTTCATGATTTAAAAATCCAAATACCTCATGGAACAGTGAAGTTCCATCTCTACTGAGCTGAACACTGCTCAATGTCACATATATATACATACATATGTACATACATGTGAGACATATATATATATATGACAGAATGCAATTCTAAAATGTGCTTTATCAAGTCCAAATTGCTAACAAAATAGTTTCTTACACCACTGCCACAAACCTCTCTAGAATACCCTCATGTATTGGATATTCAGAGAGATTCTTAGGCAAAGTAGAAGAATTTCAAGTCTCAGAGTGAAGGCATCATACAAATGGTTCATCTCAGGGTGAAGGCATCACACAAGTCACCAAGCAAAAGGCAAAGCACCACAAGACTTAAGCATGAAGTATTTCAGCACATAGCCACTGCAAATGGCAAGTCCAAACTACTAAGGAGGCACCAATGTAAAGTGAGGATTCCATGTACAGGTTTCATTGGAAGTGTTCTTATTTTTCTAATGAACATCTTTGTTAGAAGCCAGGATGTTCATTACTCTATTAAGAACATTAATGAATGTTTCTAGTATGGCTGGCTCTACCTTCTGTCTTGCAGATAGGAAAAGCAAGTCAGGTCACTTGTGGCATGGCAGAGAGAGATCACTAGAAGGACTTAAGATGGGAACCTTTCCACACCACTGCCAAGCACCTTATCGCCAATAATGAGCCCGGGTGAGCCTTGAGGGAACAAACCCTTAACCACACAAACAGCTTAATTTTGATGTGGTAAAAGGAGGAGACCCTGCCACCATCTCTGAGAGATTTTTTCTGACTTTCTCTGAAGTATTAGGTACTAGTACTTCCCTAAGAAGTTTGTTGGAGCAAGAGCTGCTTAAGCCATGCCCTCAAAAGGGAATCAGTAAGGCTGGGATTTTTCTACAAGTTTTCTTCTTCCTAAGTGTAATGTGTTAATCAGAATCTGCCACCCACAGATTCCCAGGTAGATGAAAGAAGGTAACATGGAGAATCATGTGAGGGGAAGCATGTAATACAGAATATTTATCCCTAAAACTTCCACAAGGCAGCCAGTTAGGAGAGGCACATGAAGAGAAAGAGCTGTTTAGGCATGGTTGTCCTCTAGCTGTATATTGAAGCTTCTGGGTACCCCGCAGAGCATCAGGAAGTCATCTGGGCCTCCTTCTCAAGTAGGAATTTAAAATGGCTCAGATTTTAAGAAGACTCAGTCAGTCTGAAAGAGTTTTCTATAGGTATCACTACCACCACCACCGAAAGGACTTATTAACTAAGACCTGTGTGTGTGACATGATACTAGGTGCTCTGTATCATGTACTTGGTCCTTACATTTTTCTGATTCACAGCTTGTAACAGAAACCTGTGTACCTGAAGACAGTGGAAAACAAACAGATGAGGCAACTTCATGTATCAAATATGAAGGAAAAGCTGAATAAAACCCATAATTCATGCCAGCCAGCCCTAAGCCCTTACTTATGAAGAACTGAGAGAATAATAATCCAAACATGGAACATTCTCAATGATAACGGAGATCTTCACTGAATTAATATCATGTAAATTACTTAATCTGTTTAAATTATCTCAAATTTTTAAAAATACTATTATTAGCATTATAGGAAAGATTCCTATTGGTTCACCTCCCCCCCCCAAAAAAAAACACAACAAAATCAAGACTATATTGACACCAACACAAGATGCATGCGTACTTAAGGAAGTAGATACGTGCAATTTTTAGCAACATGCGGTCAGTTTAAGTTATTTTCATACCTTAATCTTTGGTTCATCCTTTAATTTGTCCCTTTCTGGAACTCTGTCTATCTTCTTTAGCTTTTCTATATCTTTCCTTTTTCGTTTTTCTTCTTCTTTCCATTTCCTCCTCTCTTCTTCTCTTTGTCTTTTCCTTTCTATTTCTCGCCTCCTTCTTTCTTCTCTTTTTTCTTCTCTCATTCTCTGGAAAGAAAAATCAACATAAGCCTTCAAACAAGATAATCATCACCAAAAACTTAATCCCGAAGGAATGGTGGGCACCCACTAAATTGGATCGTCTTTCCTTCCTACTTTCTACAAAATGGCATTCTACCTCTTTAACCCCCTTCCCACCCCAATGAGAATATGAGCTTAAAGGGCCTGCTAGTCTCAGAGTCTCCCACTGTTGCCTTGCTATATTTCCAGAGGCTTTCAGAAAATCAAAGGAGTCTCTCTGGAACAAGCTAAAGACTCTCTGAGTTCACCGAGTGAATCCTTGGTCCAACAACCAGACTGAAGGAGAAGGCCAGAGAGTGAGGCCAATGAGCCAAATCTTTAAAGAATAATGGTAGAAAAAGCAGTTATTCCTCCTCTAGGATCCCAATGCTCATATGTTTACAGATTATGAACCAATGAAATAAAAGTATTGAGAGAACTATAAAAACAAAAGGTTTACCTGCTTGTTTTTCAGGAAGCTCAAAAGTGGGGTTGTCTTTTTAGCTACATAAATGTAAACAGATTATTAATAATACTTATCAACCCCTAGAAAGGATTCCATTTTCTGACATTCCCTGCCAACCACCCAAGGTGGAGAAACTATACCCCTTAAAACAGTTCACAAGTACGTTATCAGAAAGAAGTTTCACAGTATTCTACTTCAATTCTGAAGGTTTAAAATACTTTTTAAAAAGTGAAGTAATTCTAATTAAAACAATTTCTTAAAAGAATAATAGAATTCCCAGTGTCAGTGAGAATTGAGTGCAAAGGACATTCTCTTGTTTTACAGTTGGAAATATAAATTTGTTCAACTGGGAAGAAATTGGAGGAAGGAGCTAAAAATATCTAATCTTTTGACCCCACCATTTCACTTCTGGGAATTTATTCTAAGGAAATTATCAGAGATGGGCTTATACTCTGCATTCATTAATAAAAACTGTTTTAGGGGTGCCTGAGTGGCTCAGTTGTTTAAATATCTGTCTTCAGCTCAGGTCAAGATCTCGGGGTCCCTCAAATAAATGAATAGATAAAATCTTTAAAAACAAAACCATTTTAGAAGAGTAATTCAATTTTTAATATTCTGAACAATGCAGGGTTTTTTAAATGTTTTGAGGTTTGTTTGTTTGTTTGTTTGTTTTTTTGAGAGAGTGAGAGCAGGAAGGGGCAGAGGAAGGAGAGAGAATCTTAAACAGGTTCCATGCTCAGTGTGAAGCCCAACACAGGGTTCAATCTCATGACCCCTGATCCTGAGGATCATGACCTGAGCAGAAATCAGGAGTCGGATGATGAACCATGAACCGACTGAGCCACCCAGGCGCCCCGCCTTGTAGTTAGCTTTTTGAAAGCATACTTCCTTTAGATAAATTCCTAGGAGTGGAAATCCTGGGTCAGGGGCTATGCTTGTTTAGAGTTGATAGAGGAGTGACCATTTATTACTAGAAGAGTGACAATTTACTACTAGAACCAATATCCAAATTAGACTTTCTCAAGAAGTTTTCAATTTTGTAGTAACTAAATTTATCTTTTGATATTTTCAGTTCAAATTTTTTTTCAGGAATGTGAGCTGCTTGTTTCTAGAAAATACCAGTTGATCTTCAAAAGCTTACCAACATCTAAAGGTCCCATGAGTCTTCAGATTTTTTCTACTTATATATATGTGGCATTAAAATGGGTCACAGAGAATTTTTCCAATCTTATCAATGGATTTAATATAACCCTGTGAAGCAGGTATTATCACCTGCATTTTACAGTAGAAGAAACAGAGTCTCAGGGAAGTTAGTGCCTTCCCCATGGTCACACAGCTAACAAGTGACAGAAGTGAGATTCAGATAGGTCTTCTGAGGAAAAAGCCATTGTCCTTAATTCCTGTTGCCCACTTACCTATTAATTCTCTATTTTTTGCTTCTATTTCCTCTAGCAGTGTCTCTGGAGTAGATGTCATTTTCTCATTATCTGCAGCATAACTTTCCAAAAATTTTCTATATTCTGGATCTAAATCATTGTTTAAGTAAACAGAAAATATAGCAGACTTAAAAAAAAACTTTCTACATCATGGAAGATTAAAAATAAACCTAAACATACCCACTAGACTATTTAGGGCTTTATTAGTCCCTTACTCTCAGGACTCCTACTCCCTATACCCACTAAGGGAGTCTGATATAACATGGAGTCAGGGATAATCAGACACCACAGGAATGTTAAGTAACTTGCTTTTAAAAGTCACTGTTCCAACTAACCCAGAGTCACACTTACGTGAAAACTGAAAGTTGTAGTTATAGGACCTTCACAGTATTACTGATAGCATGTAAGCAATTCCTGTATGGGTAAACCTCACTTTAAATAAACCCAACATAGGAAAATCAGGTTTTCCAGAAAGGTAAATTGAGGTCCTAGATGTTGCACTGGAGCTGATAGTAATTCCTGGAGTTCTTTTTTAGATGCATTTGACATCAGAAAGGGCAACACATCTGAGTCATTCCACTGCTTGTATTTGGAGTTTCTGTGTACCGTGGAGCAAATCATTGATCTAGTCTTCCAGATCTGAATCTATGATATAATCAGTAAGTACCCATGTGTTCAATATTTTCCATGTTTTCTTTATAAAATACCCACTGTGATAAATAATGGAAATCAAACTAGAGGATTCTAAAATATCAATCAGATATAAAACATTACAGCTAAGCTTTGATCCAGCATAACATCACACAGAGCTCAAAATCTGGATCCAGTTTCCTCTACATGGCAATTAGTCCAGTTTTTTAGTTCTGGTATTCCAGTTCAATGTAATTACTATGTGTGCAGTTAACTGCATATTCAAAACCTAAAAAATTTTTACTGGCCACTTCAGCTATTTTATATTAAGTTTTACTTGAGTATAGAAATTTTTCCATCCCAGCTCTCAATGATAAACCTCCCCTCTTTATAAAAATGGAAACCAAAAAAATAATCAGAAAATAGTATGAGACCTCAGAGAGTTGTACTTTGATACATTTCATTTTTCCCCATTGTCTTCTAACCAGAAAACCCAAGGTAATTTACTGCTCAATGGTCAACAATATATTGCTTGATGGTGGAGGAATGAAATGGCACTACCTGGAGAGAACGGGAATTCTACAGGAAACCCACTTCCATTCTAACAATCAAACAAGGCTTTCATCAGTGAGTTACATTTCTCATGAACGTTTTCTGTATGTTTTCCTATTTAAAAGAGTGGCATCTAATTAATTCCCACAAAGATAGTATTTTTTTAAAAAACCCATGGCAATAGCATTATATAACTAGAGCTATACTGTACCATCATCGATAGTCCCAACTTTGGTATCTCTTTTCTTAGTCTTCTTTTTTGCAGCTTTTTGAAAAGGTGCAAATTCTACTATAGCAGGATATTCCTGACCTGTTTAGAAAAAATACCACACTTGCTATAACAAAAAAAAGTAAAAAATTGGATACAAGAGAGTCAACCCACCACTCTCTAGGCCTCCTTTGATGGCAATCATCTGAATAGTCTCTCAATAGGCAGAAATCCCACGGGCACAACTAAAATCAAGGTGTTACCAAAGGAGCCCCAAATTTATACTGATAACATAATGAAAAGACATGACAGGGAAGTAAAATATTCGTTTAAATTCAACTTCTAAAGTGGGATATTTTGATTTGTGGGGGTAAAAAAGTCTACAGATCAATTTTCATTTAAAAAAATACATCAGAGGGGATCCCTGGGTGGCTCAGTGGTTTTGTGCCTGCCTTTGGCCCAGGGTGCGATCCTGGGGTCCCGGGATCGAGTCCCGCATCGGGCTCCTGGAATGGAGCCTGCTTCTCCCTCTGCCTGTGTCTCTGCCTCTCTCTCTCTCTCTATGTCTATCACAAATAAATAAAAAATAAATCTTTCAAAAAAATTAAAAAATAAAAAATACATCAGAAATCTCTAGACTAGGCAAATCTATGAAGATACAAAGATTAGTGATTGCCTAGAGCTGGGGCATAGTGGAGGAGAGTGGGGAGTGACAGCTAATGAATATGGGGTTTCTCTTTGGAGTGCTAAATGTATTCTAAGACTAGATTGTGGTGATAACTGCACAACTCTGTGAATGTACTAAAAACCAACTAACTGTACACTTTAAAAGGGTAAATTTGGGGGATCCCTGGGTGGCTCAGCGGTTTAGTGCCTGCCTTGGGCCCAGGGCGTGGTCCTGGAGTCCCAGGATCGAGTCCCACATCAGGCTTCCTGCCTGGAACCTGCCTCTCTCTGCCTATGTCTCTGCCTCTCTCTCTGTGTCTCTCATGAATAAATAAATAAAATCTTTAAAAATAAATAAATAAATGAATCTTAAAAAGGGTGAATTTTATGACATGTGAATTATATCTCAATAAATCTGTTATTAAAAAAATACACCAGGAGACACCAAAAGCACAGGCAATAAAAGTGAAAAATAGATAAATTGAACTACATCAAAATTAAGATATTCTGTGCACCTAAGGACAAAATCAACAGAGTATAAATGCAACCTACAGAATGGGAGAAAATATTTATAAATCATTTATCTGAAAAGGGGTCAATATACAGAATATATAAAGAACTCCTACAGCTCAATAACAAAAAAAAATTTAAAAATGTTCAAAGGACTTGAATAGACATTTCTACAATGATATACAAATGGCCAACAAGCATACAAAAAGATTAAAATATTACCTTACTTAATCACTAGGGAAATGCAAATCAAAATCACAATGAGATATCACCTCACACCCATTAGAACGGTAGCCATTAAAGGAAAAAAACAGAGTATCAAGTGTCGGCAAGGCGTGGAGAAATTAGAACCCTCGTACATTATTGGTAGGAATGTAAAATGGTGCAGCTGCTATGGAAAACAATATAGTGTTCCTCAAAAAATTAAAAATAGAATTACCATATGACCCAGCAATTCCACCTTTGGGTATATATTCAAAAAGAAGTGAAAGCAGAGACTTGAACAGTTATTTGTAAACCCACATTCATAGGAGCATCATTCCCAGTAGCCAAAAGGTGGAAGCAACTCAGATGTCCCTCAACAGATAAATGGTTGAAATGTAGTGTGTGTATGTATCTCAGTGTATATATATATATATAATGGAATATTACTCAGATTTAAAATGGAATTT